>NW_020838015.1:3259877-3464163 GCF_003676395.1 Aethalodelphis obliquidens | reverse complement strand
TATGTGCAAAGACCTAGGCCTTCCTCTTCCCCTCCCCCTAGCCCTAGATCAGCTCCAGCTGAGAACCCGGCCCAGCTGCTCTCATAAAGATTTGTTGTAACATTGGCTAAGAAAACAGAAGCAGGTACTGAAAAGGTATTCTGCAGCTGGAAGCGGCCTCTGTCTTCCGGTTCCTGTGGGTGGGCTGGGGTTCCTTTGGTTTTGACCAGAACACTTCTCCACCGGGGGGCCAGGCTCAGCTTTGCTTTGCAGTAGTTCGGTTACTGTACAGGAGCAAGATTTAACTTCACAGAGGTGCTCTGCTGGGTTGCTCTCTCGTCGGTTAGGACTCCGGACTTTACATCCGATATCCTCTCTCCTGAAGAATCTTTGCCTTCTCGCTCGGCTCAATGACAATGCCATTGGTAGAATTATTTAATTCTCTGGAGACAACACAGAGGAATTCTGCCTGATCCTCATTTCCATAGTCATAGGAAGATCCGATGCTGATTAGCTGTTCGAATTTCCAACCGTCAGACATAGTGGACACCATCTGCGTGAGCTCCTCGTCTTGGCACTGCAGGACTCTGTGCACGTGCTTCACGGGGCCCTGTGAAGTTCTGTTCTCGTTGTCCCGTATCCTTTCCTTAACAAGTCGCACGAGAGACGCAACGTTGTAAAACTCCGCTTCCTCCAGCCACACCTTCTTCTGCCAACTCCTTCGTAATGATGAGCTTCCCAGGGCGGAGGTAGTTCAGGGTAGGACCAAAGTAGGTAGTGTCCCTGTCAATCAGATAGGCCCCTGTCTCGTCCTTGTCTGAGTCCAGCTCCGGGTCCTCCTGGCAGCAGAGGCGGCAGAGAAAAGACTTGGGCTCCCGGCCTAGGATCGGCCTGGTGGTCACGAAGTAGGTGCCGCCCACGTTCAGCCGGACCCAGCGGGCGGCTCCACCGGCCCCTGCCCGCGCGGGCGGTCCGGGACCCGGCTCCAGCGACTGCGCGGCGGCGGTGGGCTGGCGGCCGTGCCCGCGGGGCGTCGGGCCAGCGGGGCGAGGGCTGGGGGGCTCGCGACCCGGGCCGCCCCCGTCGCCCAGCCCACTCCCGCCACCCCCTCCCAGCCCCGCCATCGCCGGGTCCAGTTACAGCTCCGCCATCTTGGGCCGCCGCCGCCGCTGCCCGCGCGCCTATGATATTTTTTGTATGACTGAAATTCAGTAAAACATCAAAGACTACTGAAGTCAGTTATGTTTGTGTGTGTCTGTATTTTGTGAGTTTGGAGGATTAATAAAATAAAGACATACATAATTCATACATTAGCATATATATTGCTTAAATTTTATTTTATTGCCTGAGTTTACAAAGTCACAAATTATGCTACTATAATTAAAAATTTCACATAACTTGTGTTCCGTTGATAGTAATTATCTAAAGAATTTTAAACAGAAGATGTGTGTTCGAAAAAATTCAGTCTCCCTCCTATGTATCTCTGACACCCACACTATGACCACACTCACAACACTTCTGACACCAGATATGTGTGGGTTTCCCCACTAAGCAATTCTCTGCAACACCAGGTGGGTGTCCTACAATTCAACTCAATTCTGACACTATCTACCTGGAGACAGAATTAGATTCCACAAGTTAAAGACTCAGTCCCACAAGACTGCCCCACCCTCACTTCAGATGCCAATTGTAAGCCCAGACTATTACCTGTACTTCTGACCATCCAGCTGTAAATCGGAAGTTCCCGTGACCCCCTCCTCGCGTTTGATTAACTTGCTAGGGTGACTCACAGAACTCAGAGAAACAGTTTACATACTGTTTACCAATTTATTATAAAAGGATATGATAAAAGATACAGATGAACTGGCAGATGGAAGAGATGTGTAGAGCAAAGTATGTGGGAAGAGGGTTGGAGCTTCCAGCCCTCCCTGGGTGAGTCACTCTCCCCAAATCTCCACATGTTCACCAACCCGGAAGCTCTCCAAACCTGGTACTTGCGGTACATTTATGGAGGTTTCCTCACATAGGCATGGTTGATCATTAACTCCATTTCCAACCCCTCTCCCCTCTTTGGAGAATGGGGGATGAGACTGAAAATTCCAAGCTTCTAATCATGGCTTGGTCTTACTGGTGATCCAGCCCCCATTCAGGACCCCACCAAGAGCCACCTCAAAAGACACTGCTGTCACCCAGGAAATTCTAAGGGACTTAAGAGCTCTGTGTCAGGAACTGGGGCCAAAGATCAAATATTAGAACAAAAGATGCTCCTAGTGCTCTTATCACTTAGGAAATTACAAGGGTTTGGGGAGCTTGTGCCAGAAACCAGGGACAGAGACCAATATGTTTTCTATTATCTCACAAGATGTAACTGCATTAAAATTGTATACATTTTTAAGATATTTACATCAAATTTTTAAATTAAGGTAGGTAGCAAAAATCAAAATATTAAAACATTTTCATATGTTTCAAAAACATTTTTCTTATAAAATATTAAAAATTGTGTATTAAAGTTAAATGGCAGGACTTCCCTGGTGGTGCAGTGGTTAAGAATCCGCCTGCCAATGCAGGGGACACGGGTTCGAGCCCTGGTCCAGGAAGATCCCACATGCTAAGGAGCAGCTAAGCCCGCGAGCCACAACTACTGAGCCCACATGCCACAACTACTGAAGCCCGCGCACCTAAAGCCCTTGCTCCACAAGAGAAGCCACCGCAATGAGAAGCCCGTGAACCGCAACGAAGAGTAGCCCCCGCTCGCTGCAACTAGAGAAAGCCCACGCGCAGCAACGAAGACCTAACGCAGCCAAAAATAAATAAAATTGAAAAAAAAAAAAAGTTAAATGGCAGTGGTTGCCAAGGGCTGGGGGGTCGGGGGATGGGGAGTTAGTGTTTAATGGGTACAGAGTTTCAATTTTGCAAGATGAAAGGAATTCTGGAGAGGGATAGCGATGATGATTGCAAAACAATATAAATATATTTTTTAATACTGCTCAACTGTATACTTAAAAATAGTTAAGGTGGTAAATTTTATGTTATGTGCATTTTACCATAATAAAAACATTTTTAATTAACTGGGAAATATAATCAACAGACATCAAATTTTTATCTGAATTATTTAAATAAAGATGACATTTTAAGTTTTTGAAAATTTAATTCTTATTAAATACTTTATAACAGTAAAACAATATAAAAAATCTGGTATCACATTTCACACATTAGGTTGAGACCTACATATATACCAAATTAAGAGTAATATAAATTTTTTATATTATGTTTTAAAATATTGTTTATATTATTTATATGTTTTAAAATATTGTTCAATATTTGGCCAATGTTCCTCAGTTGCGATGTTGTGAAAATCACCTTAATTCTGTGAGTACCTCCAGAACCATGAATTGGGATTCTAAGAGAAGAAAATGGACACTTGGAACCACTGGGGCAATCGCTTATATTTGTGTGATATTCAGTGATGATGTCTTTTCTCTTACCAAGCACTTCAGTCCCTCTAACCACTCTGAAATGCTCTCCACCTCTGGCGTCCTCAGCAGCCCAACCCACAAGTCTCCACAGCATGTGGCTCTGGTCACCTTTGGTTTGAAGGACACAAGATGCCTGAACACGAGTCAGTAATGGGAGTGGATGTTCAAGGTCACAGGCCAGACTGTGCCAATGCCGACTAGCTGATCCTAAGCTAAGAGGTGCCCATGTGCTTGTTAATAAGTGTGTTTTTATGACCTGTATGGCTCTCTGAAATGTGGAGCACATTTCAGAGGCAGGGGTCCCTCTAGCCCAGATCTAAGCATGGTACTGGCTCTGGGAACCTGATCAGATCAAAATGAATTCAAGAAGGAAGTAATCATCCAGACCCTTGGCAAGAGTAAGTTTGACAGGCTTTCCTCCAGTTCTACTAACATAAGGAAACAACCATGCTTTTGTAGGAAGTTCCATCACAGCTAAGTGAAATGTCAACCAGGCAACAGCTAGCCTGAAGCTAGGTAATAAGAAAGCCCCTCACTGAGGCCTTCCCTGTTTCCTTCCCTCCACCAGGTAGTGACAGAGGAGAAGCTGCTCCTTCTACAGTCCCTAACACCAGGGATGCCATTTCCCCCCCTCCAATGGAAGTAAACTTCTCTCTTCAATTTGGGGTCAGTTTACAAAATATTCAAGTTTCAAATGCTGAGGCTAGAGGCTTGGCAGCTGGCCAGGAAGAGGCATGAGGCCAGAACTGAACTTTGCCCTTCCAGCGGACTGCCCTTCCACTCTGCCTGCCTTTTTCAGCAGTTGTCAAGTTCCCGGCGTCATCATGGTGTGCCCCATCACCCCAGGGCCCCTGCCCCCATGCTGGGGGCATTATAGAACCCTCCCTGCTATTCCAGTGTGGAGAAAAGGGAAGTTCCCTACACTTGGTGGGAATGTAAATTGGTGCAGCCATTATAGAAAACAGTCTGGTGGTTCCTTAAAAACTAAAAACCAGCAATTCCACTCCTGGGCATGTATCCAGAGAAAGCTCTAATGCAAAAAGATACATTCACCCCAATGTCCATAGCAGCACTATTTACAATAGCCAAGACATGGAAGCAACCTAAATGTCCATCAACAGATGAACAAATAAAGATGTGGTACATATATACGATGGAATACTACTCAGCCATAAAAAAGAATGAAATAATGTCATTTGCAACAATGTGAATGGACCTAGAAGTTATCATCCTAAGTGAAGCAAGTCAGACAAAGACAAATATCATGATATTACTTACATGTGGAATCTAAAAAATGCTACAAATGAACTTATTTACAAAACAGAAATAGACTCACAGACGTAGAAACCAAACTTATGGTTACCAAAGGGGAAAGGGGAGGGGAGGGATAAATTAGGAGCCTGGGATTAGCGTATACACACTACTCTATATAAAATAGATAGAAAATAAAGTATAAGTATAGTATAGCACAGGGAACTACATTCAATATCTTGTAATAAACCATAATGGAAAAGAATCTGAAAAAAGAATATATATATATATCTGAATCACTTTGCTGTACACTAGAAACTAACACAACATTGTAAATCAACTATACTTCAATTTAAAAAAAAGACTATATTCAATGTCCTGTGATAAGCCATAATGGAAAGAAATATGAAAAAGAATATATATATGTATAACAGAATCACTTTGCTGTACAGCAGAAATTAACACAACATTCTAAATCAACTATACTTCAATAAAAATAAAAACAAACACACAAAAAAGAACTGTCCCTGCTATTTCTTTGAGCAAGAAGCTGAGATCTTCGACCAATGCAAAATCTGCAGTAGACTTCTCACCTGGGGAGGCGGCTACTGGTCTTCTACCCCATGACTCCATGAAAGAGGTTGATTTTCATTATTATGCATTCTCACTAAGGCTTTTTTCCATGAATTTTTAAACATAAGCATTCGTACGTCACAAAAAAAAATCTCAAAAATGATTCCATTTTAGAGCTCGCTAGGTTAGTTAGATGGAGTTGCCATCAGTTAAGAGAACACAGGAGGAAAAACATAACGTAGATGGGAAAGTGATGAGGCCAGTTTGAGACATGTGAGGCGGCACAGCCCTTGAAAGTCAGTGAAATGGCTAATGGGCGATTGGAGATTTAAGCTGAAACTCCAAGGAGAAGTCTGGGATACAAATACATCTATCATTCATGTCTACCGGTCAGATAAAATTTGGGGCCGAAGCATACTCACACCTTTATATTCCCACAGATAGCACAGCCCTTCAGTGACTGGGAAGGACAACTCCTAGGACTTATGTGATGTCACAAGGAGAAAAGCAGAGTTGTTGAGAAGAGTAGTTAGCTGAGGGAGCCGAAAATAGAGCTTTGTGGCAGAATCAGACCTCAGGTTTGCAGACTGCAGGTTTAACCCCAGGGAAGTGAGGGGCTTAAGATAAGGCGGAACACTAAAGACAACTTAGCAGAATCTCCTCAAAAGGTTAGAGGAATTGTCCCAGGTCACTCAGCAGAGCACCTTAGTTAATCAGTGACTCAATTCTGTCTCCCCAAATTCTGGTCCCAGCTTTCCTGTGAATCCCCTGGGTGGCTGTCTATGTCTTTGTCTTATCTTTCAAAGGAGTGAGTGGGCAACTGCTCTACCCTAGAGAATTAAGAAACGTGTAAATGAATATATTTAACCTATAAAATTTATTCCATTTCATTGGAATAATAACTAATTATCCATTTTAAAAGCGTTTATTAATAGATGAGTCACAGGTATGAAATGTACAGCATGGGGAATGTAGTCAACAACTATGTAATATCTTTGCATAGTGACAGATGGTAAAAGTAGACTTATCATGAAGATCATTTTGTAATGCGTAGAAATATCGAATCACTGTGTTGTGTACCAGGAACTAACATAGTGTTGTAGGTCAATTACATTTCAAAACCAAACAAACTCATAGAAAAAATGATCAGATTTCTGGTTACCAGAGGTGGAGTTGGGGGGAGGGAGAACTGGATGATGGTGGTCAAAAGGTGCACACTTCCAGTTATAAGTAAGTACTAGGGATGTAATGTACAACATGATTAATATAATTAACATTATATTATATATAATGTGTTATATATATGTTATATATTATGTATCATATATAATATATGTTATATATGAAAGTTATTAAGAGGAAATCCGAAGAGTTCTCATCACAAGGAAAAAATATTTTTTTCTTTTTCTTTTAATTTGTATCTATATGAGATGATAGACGTTCACTAAACTTATCGTGGTAATCATTTCATGAAGTATATAAGTCAAATCATCATGTTGTACACCTTAAACTTATCCAGTGCTGTATGTCAACATATCTCACTAAAACTAGAAGAAAATACAATACAATACAATACAATACAATAAAATAGGGTTTGTTGCATAAACTTGTGTACAGAATATTGAAATCATTTCATAGGTCGGAAGACTTAGTTGGAGGACAAAATAAACTAATCCCAAAACAATTCAGAGTTGTCACCTGTTCCTGACTTTCCTCATTCTCAACCATCATCCATTTGGCTTCATCCTGTGGTTTTGTTTTGTTTTTTTTCCCCAAAGAATAAAGCTTTGCTCTTCTCTCCCCAGCTTCCAGAATGGTGCCTGGCACATAGTAGACACTCAGCCAATAGTCACTGAATGACTGAATCAATCCTCTGAAAGTCTATTGGAATCAGATTCCTGATCAAAAAGAGTTACATCCTTCTCAACAACGGAAGTGTGTCTTTTTTCTTTTCTTTATAATTTTTTTTCAGATGACAAACGTCATTTGGAAAACTTGAAAATTTAGAAAAGTGGAGAATTTGGAAGCAGCAGAAAAGTTTTGAAGAGAAGAAATCCTGACATCTTACTACTCTGGGCTACCACAAAACAGTTGAAGGGTTTTAGGATTATAATTAATCAACTAATCTGTGGTCATAATTGAAATGTTAGAGATAGAGGCAAAAAGGGGAAAGGGAGGAAACTGTAGCATCCTCAGAGGAGAATGGGTGGTCCAGTGGTTAAGAATGCACCTTCCAATGCAGGGTACATGGTGGTCCAGTGGTTAAGAATCCACCTTCCAATGCACGGTACGTGGGTGGTCCAGTGGTTAAGAATCCCTGGTGGTCCAGTGGTTAAGAATCCACCTTCCAATGCAGGGTACGTGGGTTCAATCCCTGGTCGGGGAACTAAGATCCCACATGCCATGGGACAACTAAGCCCGCATGCCACAACTAGAGAAGATCTCGCGTGCCGCAACTAAGACCCAACACAGCCAAATAAATTTAAAATAAATAAATTTTCTTTTTTTTTTTTTTTCAAAAAAGGAGAATGGCTCAGGTCTTGAGCTTTAAAGAAAGCAGTTTGCAGTTAGCAGTGCTTCTGGGACATTACTCTCAGCTGCCTGGGAGCCTGGGGCCAGGACAAGGTCTGGCCCTGAGGTAAGAAGATAGTTGGGACTTCCCTGGTGGTCCAGTGGGTAAGACTCTGTGCTCCCAATGCAGGGGGCCCAGGTTCAATCACAACTAAGACCCGGCGCAGCCAAAAAAAATAAATAAGTATTTAAAAAAAAAAGAAGACAGCCACAGGCCCCCATAGCACATGTCTATTTAAAATGTATACATCAGAATTTAAAGTCAAAATTATTTAAATCATACTGAAATTTTATTAATTTGAAAGTTTAATTAAATCTTGGTAACTGTTTTTATAAATACATAGCTTTTTGCATTATTAGTGTTCAATGCTCATTTTGGGCTCCATAGTAGAGAGCTGACATCAGGTTTCCTGCACATTACAAGTGTGTGTGTGTAGGTACCATGCATATTATAGATTTAAGAGTAATACGGGGCTTCCCTGGTGGTGCAGTGGTTACGAATCCGCTTGCCAATGCAGGGGACACGGGTTCGAGCCCTGGTCCGGGAAGATCTCACATGCCGCGGAGCAACTAAGCCCGTGCACCACAACTACTGAGCCTGCGCTCTAGAGCCTGCGAGCCACTACTGAGCCCGCGAGCCACAACTACTGAAGCCTAGAGCCTATGCTCTGCAACAGAGGGAAGCTACTGCAATGAGAAGCCCACGCACCGCAACGAAGAGTAGCCCCTGCTCGCCACAACTAGAGAAAGCCCACACGCAGCAACGAAGACCCAATGCAGCCAAAAATAAATAAATAAATTTATTTTTTAACAAAAAAGAGTAATACGAATTTTTTAATGTCTCATGGTGCTCCTAGCCACCATGTGGTACCTCTGGAACCACAAAGGCAAACAAGAATGCGGACGTGCAGCGTCAATGGGAAATTATACTTGATTATGTGTGAATCTCCTGCATTCATGCTCTCCGGAAGGAAGGGTTTGACAAATCAATTTGTCTTTTCTTTCACCTCAACTTTCTGCAGCTCAAATTCTCCCAGCCCTCTGAAGCAGTGGCCTCTCCAAGATCAGGGGAGGCACAGCCCACAGACCTTCACAGCATCCAGAAATAGTCGCCTTTTATTTTGAAAACACAGTGTAAGCCGCTGCGCAGAAGTATTTCCCTGGGGCCCGAACAGTTGTGAGTCACACCAGCTCCGGGCTCAGGGCTCTGCCAGTACTGACCACTGGATTCCAAGGCGGAGATGCCCACGCACTCTCTACCGTATGTATTCTGTATGTTCTTGTGGTATGTGGCACCCTCCAAAGCATGAAGCCCAGGGCCGGGCCCTCTCACCCAGGTTGCAGGGCAATATTGGATTAGGACCTCCCATTGCCTCCTGGGGCAGCCCAGCCCATGTTGTAGGCCTACACAGGACAGAACAGTAAAAGACTGTGACAAAAAAACACTTCCAGGCTCACCTGTGCTTCACAGGATACACTCTCATTTTTTGTGTTGATTCAATATTTTTATAGATTATACTCCATTTAAAGTTATTACAAAATAATGGTCAAATTTCCCTGTGCTGTACTATATATCCTCATTGCTTATTTATTTTATACATAGTAGTTTGCATCTCTTAATCTCCTACCCCTATCTTGCCCCCTGTCCCCCACACAGGCTCACTTTTGAAGCCGCTTGCCAGATGCATTACCACGGGCAGAGATTGCCTGACCCACTGCAAGGCCGTTTTATGGGAAGACAAGCCCCCGTCCCAGGCAGGCTCTACAGCAGCTTTTGTGGAGAGGGCTGGGTGCTTCCTGCACAACCTCACTGGAGCCAGCCAGAGCTGGGAATGAAGCCCAGGCACTGTGGCTGTGTGCGAGGTCCCCTGGCCCTGGGATGGGGTGGGGGGCACCAGGAGGGAGTTTCATGAGGACAGCTGGGCTTGCTCAGAGCCCAGTAGACCAGGCTGAGGAAACAGGAGTCACCACAGCCACGGAGAGCTAAGTATGCACCAGTCCCCCTCACAAGATCTCTGGGAAAAGACCATGGATGAGCCGGTAAGGTGGTCATGTTTGCCATTTCTCCTTTTCACAGACCAAGTCTCCTCTGATAGAGGGCAGAGGAATGGGCCATGAATATGAATGGGCAACTTCCAGAAAAATGGAAACCCTACAGGACAAAATGGTTCAGGCCCTTCAACAGATAAACTGTAAAGAAAAGAAAGGGATGGGGGACTTCCCTGGTGGCGCAGTGGTTAAGAATCCACCTGCCAATGCAGGGGACCCAGGTTCCAGCCCTGGTCCGGGAAGATCCCACATGCCGCGGAGCAACTAAGCCCACGAGCCATAACTACTGAGCCCGCGTGCCGCAACTACTGAAGCCCGTGCACCTAGAGCCTGTGCTCCACAACAAGAGAAGCCACCACATTGAGAAGCCCGTGCACTGCAATGAAGAGTAGCCGCTGCTCACCGCAACTAGAGAAAGCCCGCGTGCAGCAATGAAGACCCAACACAGCCAAAAATAAATAAATTAAAACAAACAAACAAGTTATTTAAAAAAAGAAAAGAAAGGGATGGAAGGGGGGAAATAAGTTAAAAGTGACTTAGAAGACATTTAAATAAAAGTTTTTAAAAGGCAAGCTAGTGCTCACTTCGGCAACACATACACTAAAATTGGAACGTGGGCTTCCCTGGTGGCGCAGTGGTTAAGAATCCGCCTGCCAATGCAGGGGACCCGGGTTCGAGCCCTGGTCCGGGTAGATACCACATGACGCGGAGCAACTAAGCCCGTGTGCCACAACTACTGAGCCTGAGCTCTAGAGCCCGCGAACCACGGCTACTGAAGCCCGTGCACCTAGAGCCCGTTGTCTGCAACAAGAGAAGCCACCGCAATGAGAAGCCCGCGCACCACAACGAAGAGAAGCCCCCTCTCGCTGCAACTAGAGAAAACCAGCACGCAGCAACGAAGACTCAACACAGCCTAAATAAATAAACAAATAAGTAAATTTATTAAAACATAAATAAAAAAATAAGAAATAAAAAAACATAAATAAAATAAAATTGGAACGATACCGAGAAGATTAGCATGGCCCCTACACAAGGATGACGCACAAATTCATGAAGCATTCCATATTTTTGTGGGAATGTAAACTGGTACAACCACTATGGAGAACAGCATGGAAGTTCCTTAAAAAACTAAAAATAGAACTACCATATGACACAGCAATCCCACTCCTGGGCATATATCTGGAGCAAACCATAATTCAAAAAGCTGTATGCACCCCAATGTTCATTGCAGCACTATTTACAATAGCCAAGACATGGAAGCAACCTAAACATCCATCAACAAATGAATGGATAAAGAAGATGTGGTACATATATACAATGGAATATTACTCAGCCATTAAAAAGAATGAAATAATGCCATTTGCAGCAACGTGGATGGACCTAGAGATTATCATACTAAGTGAAGTAAGTCAGAGAAAGACAAATATCATGTGATATCACTTATATGTGGAATCTAAAAAATGCCACATGAACTTATTTACAAAACAGAAACAGACTCACAGACTTTGAAAGCAAACTTATGGTTACCAAAGGGGAAACATGGGGGGAGGGATAAATTAGGAACTTGAGATTAACATATATACGCTCCTATATATAAGATAGATAACCAACAAGGACCTACTGTATGGCACAGAGAACTCTACTCAATATTCTGTAATAACCTATATATGTAAAGAATCTGAAAAAGAATGATTATGTGTATAACTGAATCACTTTGCGGTACACCTGAAACTAACACAAGATTGTAAATCAACTATACTCCAATAAAAAATGTTTTTTAAAAGACAAGCTAAACTTACTGTAGGGATGCAAAATTGGTTGATAAAACACTTGTTTTTTTGTGACTAACATAAAAGTCAGGATCATGGTTACTTCTGGGCAAGGGAGGGGGCTATGATTGGGATGGGAAACATGAAGTGGTTTCTAGGGTACCTGGCAAAGCTCTATTTCTTGACCTAGGTGGTAGTTAAAAGGATGCTCGGCTTAAAATAATTCATTGTCATACATTTGCTTTGCTTGTGTCTGTGTTTTATTTTATAATAAAGAGGGTTTGAAAAATAAAAACAGTTTGCTATATAATCTACAAGGACTTCATTTTGCTGTTCTTAGGACCCAGAAACCCTCAGTATAGTTCTTAAAATTCCCAATTCTCTGGTATCTGTTGCGGTCACACCATTCATACGGTTGTTTTCCAGATGTTGAGCATATGTCCTGGCTATTCTGGGACAACCGTGATTTTAAATAGTCTATCTGCATGTCACTGCAAATCATCATTTCCCCCTAAATTCCAAGATCTTGATGAATTATAGCTACATGAACCGAATCATTAAGCATTGTTTGAGATCGTGGGGCTGAAAAAAAGAAAAAAAAAAAACCGCCACCTCACAATTATTTACAAAGTTGAGCTCACAGTGACCCATGTTCTGTTGAGGCACATTCTGGTCAGAATGCCTGTGGGCGAGGGGAACAGTTCCCTGAGCAATGTCCTCCTCCTTGAGGTACAGTGATTGGCATTCAGGGGACCAAGGATGGTAGACACATTTCTTCTGAAGTAGGAAGAGCCAGAGGGTGGGCCTGGTTCAACAACCATTGGGGCCAAGGATGGGAAAGTAAGGTGAGCAGGCAAGTCTCTAGGTTAGAAGCAGAGATAGAACAGGGGCAAGGCCAGGGGGCAGGACATGGACAGGGCAAGAGTAGGTATGTGTGTGGAAGTGGTGGCTTTCCTTTCTGGCCATCCATCTTATGGGGTGTGCTAAGATGACCTGGTTTATGGGCGGCCCCATCCCTCTGCCATCTCCCCACTAGGCAGCTGGGTAGGGCAAGGAAGAATTGAGCTTCTCCAAATTTGTCTAAGGAAAGATCTTTGCCTTTTCCTGAGAAGAAAATCAGGTTTCCTCTGGTGCTTCTGATCCACCTCCTCTTCCCACAGTACATATCAACTAGAGCTAGCCAAGGTCTCTGCCACAATCCAGTACTTCCTCCCCCGTGTCCTCCTGCTTCCCATCTCTAGTGGGCAGGCTGTTGTGGTGGGAGGTATGGTAATCCCCAGAACCTGTGACTATGTCACCTTATGTGGCAAAAAGGACTTTACACATGTGACCAAGTTCAGGATCTCGCGATGGGGAAATCAGTCAGGATTATCCAGCTGGACCCAGTGTGATCACAAGGGTCCCTCTAAGAGGGAGGCAAGAGGGTCAGAGCTAGAGAAGGTGATGTGATGATGGAAGCAGAAGTGAGAAAGAGAGAGAGAGAGACATTGAGAGAAAGATTGGAAGATGCTACGCTGAAGGCTTTGAAGATGGAGGGAGGGGCCGTGAGCTAAAGAATGCAGGCAGCCTGTAGCTGGAAAAGGCAAGGAAATGTATTCTCCCCTAGAGGCTCCTGAAGGAACGCAGCCAACACCTTGATGTCTGGACTTCTAACCTTCCAAACTTTAAGATGATAAATGGGTATTGTTTTAAGTCACTAAGTTTGCGGTCATTTGTTACAGCAGTGATAGGAAACTCATAGCGGGAGGAAACGGGGCAGGCTCTCGATGAGCCAGCTGAGGCAGGGAGTGGTAGAAGATTCTGTGGGGTGCCTAGAGAGGGGCCACCGACAGTGGAATTCCACGGGGCTGAGGAAACCTGTGAGCCTGCATGGGTGGAGAAAGTGGGCTTTAGCTTTTCAACAGGGACAGCTGAAGCAGTGGGAGGGAGGAGAGTCTTGGGTTGTTTTCTCTGATTGTCCGCATGGAGCCCAATGTCTGTTGGCCCATGCCATATTTCCCTTTTGCCCTCATTGTAGCGTATCCCTTTGGCCTCCCTTAAAGCTGACAGGCACTGTGTCCTACCAGGGCAAGGAGAAGCCTTGCTAGATATTAACGGGCAGCTGGCATTATGAGTTAGTTTCAGAGGCAGTAGGGATGAAAGCTCTAGTGATCAAGGAATGGAATGTTCTGGATAGAGGGAGGTGAATTGACAGGTTACCTGTTAGCTGGATGATGAGTTAGCATAGGGCCACATGAGTCATTCAGTTCGGCTGCCAGGAATGAATCGGAAAGCTGCGGTGACTCTTGCCCAGTGACAGGAACTCTGGAAGCTTCAGTTCCCTCAGCTGTGAAATGGGCTGAACATACTATCTACCTCACAGGGCTGTAACTAGGCTTAAGGAGCTAATCCATGGGAAATAGTGCAGTGTCAGCACACAGAAAGCACTCAAGGAAGTTTACAATTATGTAACACTGTAGCCTCAATTGGAAATCAGGGAGAGGGTGGCCTGTGGAGGTGGAAAGGCCCTTTGGTAAACAGGGCAAAGGGAGGTCTGTTGAATGCAGGTAGTGAGGTGTATCAGATCACGCCGTAACATGGATGGATGGGGCACAACCATCAGGAAGTCCAACAGGATGCTCGGTAATCAGGAAGTGGATGTCAAAGCCTGTCCTCGGCAGGGACGCATGCATGGTGGGGGGTTGGGGGGTAACATGACACACCCTGAAAAGCAGGCCTCGGGACCTGACAGTCACCTCATCCCTATCCCTGTAACATGGGGCATGACTCTACCGTGGTGAGGAGTGGCCAGGAAGTCCAGGGGTCCATCCTGGGGCCAGGCCAGAGCAGGACCCCTGCAGGATGCAGCTAGAACAGAAAGAGCTGGTGGCAAGGCCAAGTTCGGTGAGCCCGGTGAGCGCCAGGCCTGAGGTAGCTGAGATCATTCAAGGAGACCAAAGGGTAAGAGGAGGACTGGACCTGAGAGGGAAAATGCAGCACCAGGAGCTGGAGTGCCAAGGGGCAAAGTCCAGTGGGAGGCTGGGAAGCACTGGGCAACTCCTCACCAGCTGAAGGCCTGGGCCCCCAGGGGAATGCTCCATGGCTGTCCGTGGCGGGCTGTGCCTGAATCAGTTGGCCTAACTTTGTCAACCGTTCCAGGCTGTTTGAAGAGTCTGGGGAAACCTTCAAGGAAATATTTAAATGCAGTTTTTTGTTTCAGTGTCAAAATGAGTGCAAAAGACATGAGAAGAAGACGTAGTTTTAAAAATGTTGACCTTGTACCATCTATACTCAGTGGAAAAGTGGCATGAATGTTTTTTACAGTGGGAAATCTGACTTCACAAACACAGCCAAAGAACCATCAGTTCCCTACCCGTTCTGCAGCTTCTATTATGTCTGTGAAGAAAATTTTCATGAAATTATTCTATTAAAATGGAAGAGTATTTTTATAGTCAAATAAACAGTTGTCATTTAAGTGGAGCACCCCATTACCTAACACAGCCATGATTTCAGATTGTACTAAACATCAATTTTCACATATTTAAAACCAATATTTTATCAGCACTAACAAAAAGTGGAACAATTGTAGAAGAGTTTTCTTCCAAAGCCTCAATTTTTTTTTTCTTCTTTTTTTGGCCACACCTCGAGGTATGCAGAACTTCCCTGGGGTTGAACCCACGCCCCCTGCAGTGGAAGCGGGGAATCTTAACCACTGGACCACCAGTGAAGTCCCCCAAAGACTCTTAAGAATTAGCCAGTGGGAGACTTCCCTGGTGGTCCAGCGGTTAAGAATCTGCCTTGCAATGCAGCGGATGCAGGTTTGGTCCCTGGTTGGGGAACTAGGATCCCACATGCCGCAGGGCAACTAAGCCTGCGCGCCACAACTAGAGAGAAGCCCACGCGCTGCAATGAAAGATCCCGTGTGCTGCAACTAAGACCCGACGCAGCCAAAAAATAAATAATTAATTAGGGAAAAAAGAAAAGAATTAGCCAGTGGTATTGAGTGAAACTTTATCTCTTAGAAAGATTTCTCTAAATTCAAACAAAAAGTTGTTCCTATCATTACTAAAATTTTTTATGAAAACACTATAGTTAATGTGAAAGCCCCTGAACTTTACATTCTACTGTGGTAGTTAACTGAGTGATTACATAAATATTGTCATTGTTATGAGCCATAAAGAACATGCTACTGAGATTGCTGGCACATCTGCTCAAAGTATAAATACTGACTTTGGAGAAGCAAAACTTACAAAGTTACAGTAGGGTTTAGAAGAAAGAAAAACTTCTGAAATTTTGTAGTTCCTAGAAATGAAATTTCAGGAGACAATTGCTAAGGACAGTAGAGGCAAATCTTGAGACCATCTATTGTTTATTCTAATTCAATAGGGGGGAAAGCGCCCTGAATAGGATTATCTGAAAAAAGCACGAAGTCTTTTAAAAATCCCTCTTCCTTCTATATCATAGTGTGTCTCATCTTTCTTTATTTCTCAATGAGAACAGTAGTTAAACATTATCAGGAATGGTTGGATGGTCCTAAAAGTATTCATCACAAGAAAACAAAAATATTGGTCCTTTCACTTCTAGGGAAGTGAGATTGTTTTGTTGATTATCCATTTTGAGGGATCTGAAAAGTAATTGACCATTGAAACTGTAAAACCTCTCCTAAGAATTCAAATTAATTATTCAGAGTCAGGTCAAGAAATGTTTGAAAGTTTAAAGAAGAATAAATAATGGTTGAGCAGACTGAGTTCCTCAAACAAGTACATGCAGACATGAAAATTGCGGGAGATAATTATTAATAACAGCTTAGACAACTACCCACTAATCAATGTTCCTAACCTGTATGATCCTGTTGTAAAGTCCATAGAACCAAGTACTAAGTTTTTCTTGTTTAAGAGGAATACCCAATACCTAGAAGAGTGCTTAGAACTTAGTAGAGCCTCAATAAATATTCATGGAATTTTAAAAAATAGGTGAATAAAAAAATCAAGGCAATTATAAACTCCAGGAAAAAATGGTGTGGCAGAAATTATCCGCAGTAGCCATCCCTCCTTCTTTGTTAATAGAACTCTGACTTCCTTTAAGTATAGGTCAGTTTCATCTACTTCAGGAGTGTTGGGACTCCTCCTGTCCCCCAGAAGGAGAATACTGATTAGTCAAAGCCAATCATGGTAATTTATCCCCTTTGATGGTGACTGGTTTACAAATAAACACGTGACACAACACTGGTCAATGAGACCCAAGAAGAAGTCTGCTGTGAAGTTTCCAAGAAAGTTCTCACACTTAAGAAAAAGACAAGGAGACAGGACATCCTCTCTTCAATCCAATTGACGCTCTGTGATCCTTGCAGCTGCTGCAGCCCCCCTGTGACCATGACGAGACCAGCCAGAGGACCAAAGCCAACAATTAGCAGAAAGATGGAAAAGGCTTGGAACTTTGCTGCCACTGTTGAGTCAGTGGCTAAATTAAGCAACCCTGGAATTCCCTAGCTCTGGACTTCTTTTACAAGATGACAAACCTCACTATTGTTTAAGCCATGTTAAGTTGAGTCTTCTGCCACTTGTGGAAAAAAACAGCCCAACAGGCTTATGCTATTGGTTGGCTACTCATTCCTCATCTCCTTTTTCATTATAGAAAGTGAAAATGCTTTCCCAGCTTCCCTTGCAGCTGGGAGCTCATGCGACCTCGTTTTGACCCATGAGATATAAAGGGAAGTCCACTTGGAGTTCTGGGAAAGGAATTACCTCCCCTCCAAACAAAATAAAAGACAGAGGCATGGGAGGGGAATTTTCTTTCTCTTCCTGAATGACGCAGTTGGAGCTGTGTCAACCACCTTGTGGCTATTATGAGCAAAACTGAATATGAAAACCAGGACACAGGATTGCAGAATGGAAAGAGGGAAGGGACTGGGTTCTGATGACACTGCCAAGCCTCTGAACCAACCTTTGGCCTTCCTGCTTTACACACATTAAGAAAGTAAGAAAGAGACTTATGGTTTAAACCACTGTTTTGTTTTGTTTGTTTGTTTGTTTGTTTGGGTTTTTTTGCCATGTGGCGTGGCTTGTGGGATCTTAGTTCCCCGGCCAGCGATGGAACCCATGTCCCCTACAGTGGAAGCGTGGAGTCTTAACCACTGGACCACCAGGGAAGTCTCTAGCCACTGTTGGTGAGATGGGTTTTCTGTTACTTGCAGCTTAGAGCATCCTTACTGATATAGCCACATTTATAGAGCTGTTGAGTCAGAAAGAAAGTGTGGCTGTGGAGCTCAATCTAGCTCAGCAGTGAATGTTTGCCTGGCCATAATAACAGAAATGCTGACTTGTTTTAACCAAAAAATGTAATATAGCCCTGTTGGGGGGAGCAGAGGGAGGGGGAAAATGGGATCAGGGTATCTGAAAAGGTCCAGTTTTCATCACCATGATGGGAAGTCCACAGATAATGTCTAAACTTAGAAAATAAAACATAGTGGTTTAAGTGTATTAACTAGTAATATGGAGAGATATATCAGGAGGAAGAGAGAAAAGGGCTGAAAATATCTGCTTTGGAAGAAAAGTGAAGGAAGTAGGGAAGCCTGGGGCAGGGTGATTGCCCTGATTTATTATGAGCCTTTCAGTTCTACTTGACTCTTTAAGAAATGAACACATATTCTCTGATAAAATCTTAATTTCAAATCAAATAATATCCAAAAATGTTAGATTTGGAGACAAATTTTACTACTTAAACCATGCCAAAGAGAAATAAACTAACGAAATGAGTGACTACATGAGAGGTTACTCATGTAGTATCATTTAATAATTACAAAAATGGATGGAAGTCACAAAGACAAGGCTGTTAGGGATGTATGGTGATGCGTATTTGTAATGAACATAGGAAATGTGAAGACAAAGCCTACACTTTTGACTTCCAGTTCAAGGCATCAATTTATCGGTTTACAGATACTAGTTTTATGCATATCACATGCTCAGTCTTATATTTGAATCTCTTTGAATCCCTGCAATGAAAACACTCAACATCACAGCTGGGGAGCCAAGAGTAACCAACATAGAACAGCATAAGAAAAGAGTCAAGAGGAGTTGATAAATGAGCATTGGTATGGTCAGGCATGGCCCTCTGGGCAATGTGGGTTTGACCTGGGCTGTAAAGAATGAATGGTGCTTCTGGAGGTAGCAAGGAGGAGGGTGGGGTTCCAGGTAAAATAGATAAGACAAACAAAGTCATTAAGGTAGCAAAGATCCTTAACGTATAAAGAGCTCTTCTAATTTAAGGAAAAGAAAAAGACCAGAAACCCAGGAGTAAAAGGGGCACAGGATATAAGCAGATATCATTCACCAAAAAAAACAAAAGAAATGTAAATGGATCTTAAATATGTGAAAAGATTTCCAGACATAGAAAGAGAAAAATCCAATAAATTCCATTTTCATCTCTCACATTTTACAAAGATGAAGAAGTTTGATAATTCAGTGTGTGGCAGGCAGAATTCTAAGGTGGTCACCCAAATCCCCACCCCATGGTATACCATCACCTTCTCCCAGTTCTTCACTCATGTACTAATCTAGGTGTTGCTGTGAAGGAATTTTGCAGATGTGATAATGTTCCCAAATCAGGTGACTTTAGGATAATCTGGGTGGCATGATTTAATCACATGAGTCCTTTAAATCTAGGTATAGAGGTCAGAGACAGGGAAGGCAGAGATCCAAAGCACAAGAAGGATTTGATTAGCTGTTGTTCACTTGAAGATGGAGGGGGCCATGTGGCAAGGACTGTGGGCAGTCTTTAGGAGCTGAGAGTGGCCCCCAGCTGACAGCCAGCAGAGGCAGACCTCAGTCCTACAACCCTAAGGAACTGAATTCCGCCAACAACAAAAACAAGCTTGGAAGCAGATATTTCACCAGAGCCTCCGGACAAGAACTCAGCCCTGCTAACACCTTATTTTTAACCTTGTGAGACCCTGAGCAGAGAACCCAGCCATGCCATGCCAGACTTCTGAACTACAGAACTGTGAGCTAATAAATGGGTGGGGTTTTAAGCCACTGAGTTTGTGGTAATTTATTACACAGCCATAGAAAACTAATATGCTGTGTTTAAAAGGGCGTGGAGAAACTGGCTTATTCATTTATTGCTGGCCAGCATGTAAATAAGCATAACCTCTATGCAGGGCAAGTTGACAATATGTATGAAAATTAAAGTTGCTCGGGGCTTCCCTGGTGGCGCAGTGGTTGACAGTCCGCCTGCCGATGCAGGGGACACGGGTTCGTGCCCCGGTCCGGGAAGATCCCACATGCCGTGGAGCGGCTGGGTCTGTGAGCCATGGCCGCTGAGCCTGCGGGTCCGGAGCCTGTGCTCCGCAATGGGAGAGGCCACAACAGGGAGAGACCCGCGTACCGCAAAAAAAAAGTTAAAGTTGCTCATCCGTTTGACCCAGTAACTCCACCTTTAAAGACTCATCCTACGGGTATATCCACACGTGTACAAGATGATCGACAAACAACAACATCAAACAACAACATACACTGCAGTGTTGTTTGTAACAGCAAAAGACCATCTGCCGCCTAAATATCTAATCGATGGCAGGCTAGCCAAATACATGATGGTATGGCCTCCAAAATGAGACCACTCCAGATACACCGATGTAGAAACATCTCCAGGAATTATCGTTAGGTAAAAATGTAAGGTTTAGGTGGTGTATAGAATCCTACTATATATATGGGGCCCCCAAAATAGATACAATCAGATATGTTGGTAAATGCACAGGATATTTATGGAAGATACACAAGAAACCTGTCCCAAGAACACTTTGGGGAGTGGACCAAGTGACAAGAGGACAGAGGAGGAAGATCGTTCCCAGGTTACCTCTGTTCTCTTGTGTGTATTACCTGTTCAGAAAAATAAATACAAACAAAAGAACAAGGTTAGCTCTGCCCTTGTGGGTACTTGAAGAGAAGGAAACTATATTTCATTTGTTTCTCCTTCCTCCTTCAAAGGGAGGAAGAAGGAAAGAAGGGCAGGAGACAGGGGGAGGGAGGAAGTGAGGAAAGGAAAAGTAGCAGGAGAAACGGAAGGAGAAACTTCCCCTCTGTTCAACTGGCTACTTTTACTTGGTATGAGCGTTATGGTTCATCTTCAGGTACAGGTCCACTTGCAATTGGGCACAGAGACGTCCCCTGTGAGAACAGCGCCTGCCATTTCTTTGTGCTGGCTGTGCACCCTCCTGGCTCTCAGAGCTGCGCCATAAATATTTCCTGCAGGACGAAGCGATTGACTAATGGCTGCTTTATCCACATTCTTTCCCTCGAAACAGTAGGGTGGAAATGTGCTTTTGTTCTTACGTTTGTGAAAGATTTCTAAACTTTTGCTAAAAAGTTGGCATTTCAATATGAGCTGTTGTCTCTTTTTGCCAGCGGGCGCCAGTTGGGAGGAGAAGACTGGGTTGGGGGGCTTGCTTATGGTGACCCAATTTTGAAATTGAGAAAGGACTTGATGGCAAATGGAATAGGGCAGAGAGGGACCCCGCAGACTCAGAGCCCACCCCAGCCCTGGCTGCAAGGACGATCACTGGACAGCTCTCACATGTGCGTACCCTGCATCCTGGTCCTTCTGAACTATTTCCAGTTCTCCACGATTTCCTACACACCTATCCCTTTCCACTTGTTGGCCCCTCTGCCTGGAAAATAACCCTTTCTCCCTCTTTGCCTGACCAACTCAGGCTTCTCACCAGACTTGGTTCAAGGCTTTCTGTTTGGTGAAACTGTCATGACCCACCCCATCTGGATTAGGGGCCCCTCCTCTGTGTTCCCATAACCCCCCGACACTGTTCACATCCCTGTCTTAGTTTGTGCTCCCCCCAAAGCAAGCCAAGAGACATTGAGACAAGGATTTGGGGTGCAGGTCGTTATTTGAGAGGTGACCCCAGGAATCACCAGTGAAAGAGTGGGGAAAGTGAGACAGAGGGAAGCCAATAAAGGATAAGTTTATGAGTTGATTATCACTGAGAGCAACCAGGCTGAATTCCGCTGGGGATCGTCTGATTTGGGGGAGGGGGCGGGAAACATGCTTCAAATCTGTCCCAGTGGAGGACAAGGCTGGGGCATCTCTTCACCAACTCCCATTCCCCTTTGGTAAACACTCTCTCCCTACAATTCCCAGTTGCCCCTCCAGGTTCTCAAACTGAGAAGCTGAGAGAGGCAGGCCCTGAGGTAGAAAGCAGTTACCTGCCTAGCACAGCTGCCGGTGAGCTCAGGAGGCCCCCAGGAGACAGCATCTGTACCACCTAGCATAACACTTTCACATGGAATGGAAGGGTACATTTGTTGTTGTTGTTGTTTAATATTTATTTATTTGGCTGCATCGGGTCTTAGTTGTGGCATGCGGGCTCTTTCGTTGCGGCGCATGGGCTCTAGAGTGCATGGGCTCAGTGGTTGCCATGCCGAGGGCTCTCTAGTTGTGGTGCGCGGGCTCTAGAGTGCGCAGGCTTAGTTGCCCCACAGCATGTGGGATCTTAATTCCCCGACCAGGGATCGGACCTGTGCCCCCTGCAGTGGAAGCACAGAATCTTAACCACTGGACCACCAGGGAAGCCCAGGATACATTTGTTTTTATTTGCTCCCTCCCTGCTCCCATAGACTATATGTTTCATCTCTGCATCCTCAGCTTCAAGCAGTATATTGGCACACATTTTGTGCTCAAAAACTATTTACTGAATGAATGAATGAACTAGCTTGGAGTTTATGTTACTGACTACTGAGTGAGAAGACTGATTTTTAAAAATATTTTTTAACTAGTTTATTTATTTAGGCTGCGCCAGGTCTTAGTTGCAGCATGCGGGATCTTCGCTGCGGCATGTTTAGTTGAGGCATGTTTAGTTGTGGCCTGCGGGCTTCTTAGTTGCAGCATGCATGCGGGATCTAGCTCCCAGACCAAGGATCGAACCCGAGCCCCCTGCATTGAGAGCATGGATTCTTACCCACTGGACCACCAGGGAAGTCTGAGAAGACTGATTTTTGAGGTTCCAGGATCAAACTACAGTGGTGAATGCCAGAATGAATTGTCTACTTTAATAATTCGAGAGAACAGCTTTCACACATAAAAGTTGGCAGAAAACACAGGAGTTTCAAATCATAAAAATCTCAAAACCACTTGGCAAACAGGGCTATGCTGTATCCATGTTGTGCCATGAGGATGAATTATCGCATAAACGGTTGTCATTTCTATAATTTCTCAAAGCATCCGAGAGCCTCAGAAAATGAATCCCCACTGTTCCCTTCTCAACCAGGGCTTTGAAAAGCCATCCCCAAACTTCCCTCTGAGTCCAAATAGAGGCGCTCTTTCTTTTTAGTTTCCTTTTCCAGTTCAAGTGCTATGGAAAGTAACCACGGCACAGCTAAAATGACCCCGGGCAGGAAGAACAAGAAGGGGCAAGTCATGTGGAAATCGGGGGTTGTGTGTACAGCCACTGCCGTCCTCAGAGAGTTGCCCAACACACCCTCCTGGCTCAGTTCGGGGATCTGGACCAGGCAGGCCTGGCCACAGAAGTGACCTGCCCACCTGCCCTTGGGCACTCCCACAGCCTCTGCCATGCTGGCACTGGGATGGGGCCACCCTGCCCAGGTTGCCATGGAAGTAGACGGGGACTGAGTTGATCCCATGACCTCTGGCCTGGAGCCAGGACCCAGGCTCCCCGCTGACAGGGAGTACTCCCCTGGGCTGTCAAAGGCCCTGACTCATCTGTCCTGGCTCCAGTAGGTGTGGCCTCAGCAGGGCCTCTACCAGTAGGGGCCTGGGTGGCCTCCAGGATGCTTTCCTGTCAGCCTGGGATCCAACAAGAGCGCTCTGGTTCCCCCAGAAAAGTACACTCAAGGCCTGGACAATTCAGCCCGCCCACACTAAAATGTAAGGCAAGCATGACTATGAGAAGGATGCAGGGAATGCAACTCTTTCCACAGAGATTAGCCTCACTTGGCCGCCCAGTGCAGTGGGGGGGGCCCTGAGCACTCATGGAACTGAAGCCCTGGCCGTCTCTGGCCTCTTTGACACAGTACTTTTCCAGCTTTCCTGCTACACTGCTGGCCTCTTCGGTGACTGTCTTTCGTCCTCCCCTTAGCTGGGGGTGCTTCCAGCCTTCTGTCCTCATCTTCCCTAATTTATGCGTCTCCCCGCCCTGTTCGTCAGTGAGCTCACCAAGCTTGTTTGCAAGGATCACTTTCTGAGAGCTCAAACTGTAATTGACCTTTGCACCACTCTCTATTTCCCAGGGCAGAACTTTCTAGGGGCTCAATGGATGTGGACTCCTAAATTTCTACCTATAGCCTGACTCCCTCTTCTTAGCCTGAATCCAGCCAGAACAAAAATTTCTGTCCAGGCCATGCAGCACCATGGGACACTCCTGGATGGCTACAGCCCTGCCCTTCTATCTCACCATGCTGCACCTCCAAGACTTCCCCATGTGACCTCCAGTCTCCTCTTAAGGTACCAAAGGTGAATCTGGTCAAAGGCCTCCTGCTTCTGGCTTCCCTTTCAATTTCTCCAACTTTCCACCCTTTCCTGGCCAGAAGCCCAGAAAAGTGACCTCGGGACCCACTGCCACACCTCTCCTGGCCCTGCCTCTATGTTTCTTCCCACAATTCCTGGTGACCAGAAGGGACAAAGGCTGGGTTTTCACTTCCTCTAAATCATATCCTCCTCCTCAAAGACAAGTCCCGTGGCCCCATCGATGGTAGAAGGGGTACTGTCTGTCGATCCTGGAAGAAATACTGTGATCTAAGTTCTCCAAGAAATTCTCTCCGATTCTCGCAAGAAACCTAGGAAAACGTTCCTCACTCCCAAGCAAATGGCTCCTCAGGCTGCCCAGGGAGAAGGTGGCCTGTAGAAATGCAAGACAGAAAAGCCCATTTCGAATTCCCCAGTGTTCCCTGTTTCAAGTGGATTTTCCCAGTTACACCTCATGACAACCTATGTGGCAGTTACTATTATTTGAATTTTACTGTTGGAAATATTAAAGCACAGAGAGGTCATGTGAGTTGCCCAAGTCACACAGCCAATAGTGGCAGAGCTGAGATTTAAACCAGGTCCTGGTCTCACTCGGGAAACAGCTGTGGGTCCATGATTGTATAGCGTTCCCTCTGATTCTTTTTCTTCATTCTCCATTAGCCAACCTCGTTCTAATTTCCCCTTTAAACTCTGACTTTGCTCTTTCCTCTGCAGTCCCCCATCAAGCCCCAGGCCTAGAACCCCACCATTTCATTTCTTGATTCCTGCCCCGGCTTCTCAGTTGGCCTTTTACTGCCACTCCTTGCTTACAGTACATTTTTACACAAAAGCCAGGCTATTCCTCCTAAAACCCTGCTTTCTTCACATCATTATAATCATCTCTGGGTCCACATCTTCAGCTGCAATGCATCCTGGCATTCAGGGAGGACCTCAGCCCACTCCTGCAAAACTGCCTTCCCCAACTTCCCCAATTTGACCGTCCGGTCAGTCTGCGCAGACCCCCAATCACTCCCAGCACATGCCATGCACATTCCCAGGCCCAGTCTCCCACCTAGAATGCATCCTTCTGTCTGCATAATCCTGTCTCTCCTCTAAGGCTCTGCTCAGTTCTCCCACCCCTCCCAGGCCACCCTGACCCACAACGGTCCTCTCTCTCCACAACTGTACTCTTCTCTAAGACCACACAGTTTGACCCTGAATTGTCCCCTAAGAGACCCCTATGTTTCCCCAGTGTGACTGTGAGCTCCTCAGGGATGTGAGTGATGTTGAAACAGGAGGGAAGGGGGCAGGGCATAACCTTTAAAACAATGACATAGCCATAGGACATGACAAAAACTGATTAGAACCAACTAGAACCAAGATGGCAGAAGATTCAACTTCTAGTGGACCTTGAGCCTCATTATACGCTCATTGTAATGCATTAGCATATGCTAAATAACACACCCACAGGCGCCATGACAGTTCCGAGGCTGACCATAAAAGGCCAAAAACTGGGCAGTAGCCCAATTCCTGGAAATCCCCGCCCCTTCCTCCAAATAGTTGGAATAATCCCCCCACTCATTAGCCTGTGAAATTACCCAGCCCATAAGAACTAACCACCCCATATTTCAGGGCCTCTCGCCTTCTGAGATGGCCCACACTCGGTGTGTGGGGTGTGTTTATCCCAAGGCCGTTCTTGCCTTTTGAGAGGGACTGCATTCTGTCTATGGAATGTGTATATCTCTAAATAAATCCACTTCTTACCTATCACTTTGTCTCTCACTGAATTCTTTCTGTAACGAGACATCAAGAACCTGAGTTTCATTAAGTCCTGAGACCAGGTGTGTGATCTCAATTAAAAGATAGCAGGGAGTGAGGGGGAACTTCCCTGGGGGAGCAGTGGTTAACAATCTGCCTGCCAATGCAGGGGACACGGGTTCAAGCCCTGGTCCGGGAAGATCCCACATGCCGCGGAGTAACTAAGCCCGTGTGCCACAACTACTGAGGCAGCACTCTAGAGCCCACGAGCCACAACTACTGAAGCCCCACGCACCTAGAGCCCATGCTCCGCAACAAGAGAAGCCACCGCAGTGAGAAGCCCTTGCACCACAACGAAGAGTAGCCCCCACTCGCCGCAACTAGAGAAAGCCCGCAGGCAGCAACGAAGACCCAACGCAGCCAAAAAAAAAAAGATAGTGGGGGGAATTCCCTGGTGGTCCAGTGGTTAGGACACCTTGCTGTCACTGCCAAGGGCCTGGGTTCAATCCCTGGTCAGGGAACTAAGAGCCCACAAGCCGTGCAGCATGGCCAAAAAAAGGCAGTGGGTTCAAGTCCCAATCTGGGTTTTGGCTGGGTTCAAGTCCCAGTCTGAATTGTGCGGTTTCAGTGTCATACATTTCCTCGTAAACCACTCTCTCCCCAACGTTTAGGGTACTTTACTAAAAAGGCAGCTGGCCAGCTCCCACCTCAGACTTGCTAAAGCAGAATCTCTGAAGGTAGGCCCAGGTGTATGTGTTTTTTTGGTAATAGCTTAACAGGGATCTAGTTTACATACCATAAAATTCACCCTTTTTTCTCTTCCAGCTTTAGTGAGATACGGTTGACATACAGCACTGTATAAGTTTAAGGTCTATAGCATAAGTTTATGGCTTACATAAGTTTAGTGAATAAGTTTAAGATACAAAGAAAAAGAAAAAATTTTTTCCTTGTGATGAGAAAATTCACCCTTTTAAAGTATACAAGTCAGTGGTTTTCAGTATATTCACAGTTTTGCAAGTATCACCACTAGCTAATTTTAGAACATTTTCATCACCCACAAAGGAAATTCCATACCCATTAGTAGTCACTGCCATCCTCCACCTTCCTCCAGCCCCTGGCAACCACTAAGCCACTTTCTGTCTCTATGGATTTGCTTAATCTGGAAATTTCCTTTAAATAAAATCATATGATATGTGGTCCTCTGTGACTGGCTTCTGCACTCAGCATAATGTTTTTAAGGCGCATCTATGTTGTAGCAGGTGTTAGTACTTCATGCCTTTAAATTGCTGGATGATAGTCCACTGTAGGGATAGACCACGTTTTGTTTCCATTTGTCTTTTGCTGGATATTTCGGCTGTTTCCACTTTCTTTTTTTTTTTTTTTTTTGCGGTACGCGGGCCTCTCACTGTTGTGGCCTCTCCCGTTGCAGAGCACAGGCTCCGGACGCGCAGGCTCAGCGGCCATGGCTCACGGGCCCAGCCACTCCACGGCATGTGGGATCTTCCCAGGGAAGCCCTGTTTCCACTTTTTGACTACAGTATTATGAATAATGCTGCTGTGAACATTCGTGTACAAATTTTTGTGTGTACATAAGTTTTCACTTCTTGTGGGTAGATACCTAGTAGTAGAATTGCTGGGTCGTGGGATAACTCTCTGTTTAACCTTTTGAGGAACCACCAAAGTGTTTTCCCCAGCAACTGCACCATAGAACAATCCCACCAGCAATGAATGAGGGTTCCAGTTTCTCCACATCCTTGCCGTATGTATTTTTAACATGCTCCACAGGTATGACACAGTTTGAGCATCCCTGTGCTAAATTCTGGAAGCCCTTGCTTGTGTACGTCCTGAGAATTAGCTGGGACTACTCTGAGGTGTTGGGTGACCCTGGGTTGGATGACCTTCTGAGACAGGGGGGAATAGGGCAGGGCACAACCTTTAAGAGAATGACATAACCGGTTAGGATACGACATAAACTGGTTAGAACCGGCTAGGTCCAAAATGGTGGAAGATTCAACTTCCAGTGGACTTTGAGCCCCATTATACCCTCATTGTAATACATTAGCGTATGCTGAATGACACACCCACAGGCGCCGTGACAGTTCCGAGGCTGATCATAAAAGGCCAAAAAGTGGGTGGTGGCCAAATCCTGGAAATCCCCACCACTTCCCCCAAATAGTTGGAATAATCCACTCGTTAGCCTATGAAATTACACAGCCCATAAAAACTAACCACCTCGAGCTTCCCCGGTGGCGCAGTGGTTGAGAGTCCGCCTGCCGATGCAGGGGACACAGGTTCGTGCCCCGGTCTGGGAGGATCCCACATGCCGCGGAGCGGCTGGGCCCGTGAGCCATGGCCGCTGAGCCTGTGCGTCCGGAGCCTGTGCTCCGCAACGGGAGAGGCCACAACAGTGAGAGGCCCGCGTACCGCAAAAACAAACAAACAAACAAAAACTAACCACCTCCACAACCCCCAGGCCTCTCCCTTTCCAAGATGGCCCACACGCTGTCTATGGAGTGAGTACGTATCTCTCTCAATAAATCTACTTACCTATCACTTTGCCTCTCGCTGAATTCCTCCTGTGCGGAGACCTAAAGAATCTGAACTTCATTAAGTCCTGAGATGAGGTGTGCGGTTTCAGCTGGGAGACTGTGGGTTCGAGTCCCCCACTAAGCCAGAGACTGTGGGTTCGAATCCCAATCTGGGGTGTGCGGTTTCACTTCCAAGTGCGGATGGTGGAAATGGCGAGACTATGAGCGTGAGCATTGCAGCCCAGGTGCTAAAACTAAAGGCCCAAGAAACTGAGTGCTTAGAGATACTTAGGAGGAAGTAGCTGGGCTAGGGGGAGGGCCTGAGACCAAGCCAGTTCCCGACTCAGCCTTTGAGTTGCTGTTTGTGTGTGATTGGGTCACTTAGCCTCCTGGGGGGCCTCTATTATGTAAAAAAAAAAAAAAATGAGGATGGTATCTGCTCCCCATCCCCACCCCCACCCCAAGAAGGACGCTGTAAGGTTAAATTAGGTTAATCGAAAGCATACGGGGGACTTCCCTGGTGGCCCAGTGGTTAAGAATCCACCTGCCAATACTAGAGGACACGGGTTCGAGCCCTGGTCCGGGAAGATCCCACATGCCACGGAGCAACTAAGCCCGTGTGCCACAGCTACTGAGTCTGTGCTCCAGAGCCCACGAGCCACAACTACTGAAGCCCATGCGCGCCTAGAGCCCGTGCTCCGCAACAAGGGAAGCCACAGAAATAAGAAGCCCGCGCACCGCAACGAAGAGTAGCCCCCGCTCGCCGCAGCTAGAGAAAGCCCGCGCGCAGCAACGAAGACCCAACGCAGCCAAGAATTTTTAAAATATATAAATTTTTTTTAAAAAATGAAAAAAGAAAGCATATGGTGCAAGTTCTGGGTCACTCCTTTGCGTGATTATGCTATTATCTCCGTTTTGTCCTCAGGTGGGAACGCGAGGGCGTGGTCGATGAGCCAGGCAACGCCACAATTTTCTGGACTGATCTAGCTGTTCTGATTCCTTCCCAGTGCCACAGCCATGGTTTAAATCCCCGCCCCCGGGGCTTTAAAGGACTAAAATAAACAGGAAGTTTCCATTTCACCTCGACCTCTCTGAGGCTTGGGCTGCGTGTGACTTTTGCTGTCCAGTTCCTTATCTCTCTGGAAGGACCCGTCATGCTGAGCTGTGGCTCCTTTGTACTCACAGCAAAGCGTCATCTTTTTTGTTTGTTTTGGGGTTGTTTTGTTTTGCTTGTTTTTTTGCCTGTATAACTTCCTGTCCAGAAGTGATTCTAGTCACACACACACACACACACACACGCTTTTACAACATCGAGAGGACATGTGCTGAAATCACAGGGTTAGAATTCATAGCAAAGCCCCCCAGCCCAGATCTTGCTGCAAATCCAGACGAAGCTATTTGTGTGGGACGCGGACAGTTGCTACTCAGAAGCTCAGTTCCTGGCAACAGGAAGAGTGAAACCTTAGTCCCTGGAACAACTGAAGGCTGTTTTCTTGCCTTGCGGGGACAGACTCCCTGTGAGGTAAGTCAGAGTCCGTTGAGACCCAGCTTTTCTTTGCCCCTGGGCTTGTCATCGAGTCCCAGGCAGGACTGAGCGAGGGTCACCGCGTGTCAAAGGGCGGAGGAAGGGGTGGGTTTTGTTTCGTCTCTGCCGTGTAAAGGACAGCAGATCCCTGCAATGGGTCTACGTGGAAATAGTCATTGAGAATAAACAGCTGTTCACAGCTGACAGCCATCACTGATCAGCCTCCCTTCTCCTGCTTCCTGGAATTGTATTCCTTGGCTGGGAGATGAGCAGATGGTGTAAGTTCCTTTGCGGCTATGGAATGAAGGCTTTCCCCCACCCCTTTTTAAATAGAAAAACAAATGGATTCCACATGGGCTGCTGCCCAAGTCTTTGCTAAATTTTATGGAGCCTTTGTATGTTTCTCATGTCGCCTCATCATCTGGATCTCAGTCATAAATAAATAAGCCCATCGGAACGTCTCTCGCAGAAGCCAGTGAGAGTGGAGCTAAAGGGGACTCTGCCCTGAGGGAAAAGCAGCTGAGCCCTTTGCCCCGTGCCTACTCAGCAATCTTCTAGCTTTTGGAAAACAGAGTTCCAGTCCCAGGAGGGGGTGGGGGAACTCTGTTCATGACTGGAAGAGTCAAGACAGCTTCTCCTAAGTAGGCTGAGAAAATTCCCAGAGCTCTGAGGAAGAGCGAGCAAGGTCACCCCTGAGGAACAGAGGCCACGCAGGTGCTCGGGCTATGTCCCCAGGGCCATGTCCTAGGGATAGAGGCTGTTTGAGATAAGGCTTTGAACTGAAGGGAGACATCCACGGGAGAGCTCGTGATGTACCTTCTACTCGCTCTAGCTTGCTTAAGGCCAGCCCTCCAATCTCATCCAGCCCCAGGCCAGGATTGGGGGACATTGAGAATTTGAACTCTGAATGCACCCACACTGACCTTCCAGAAGCTTCAGCTGGAGTCACGTTCCAGACCTCGCTCCTTTGCAGCATCAGTGGATTGGAGCTGCATTGTTCCTCACCAGGCACCCTGCCCACCCAGTTTGACGGGTTGGGGGCCACTGCGTCCCTGGGGGGCAGTTTCTAGCCTGGCACTAGCACCCTCACACCTGGCACTGACAACCCTCAGACTCCAGGGCATCGTCCAGAATGTTGATGATTGGGAGATGGCTCTGGAAAATGACCAAAGTTTAAAAATAACTAAACAGTGCCTCCCAACCCACCACTCTGACTCCCTGCCTGGCTGTGTGGAAAGGGGGACAGAGCCTCCTTTTCCAGGTACTCAGTTCATTGGCTAATGATGCAAGGTCAAGATGGAGGGCCTCTCAGCCATCCCTCCGCCATGAGATTGATGAAATAAACTACACAGAAGGGCTTCCCTGGTGGCGCAGTGGTTAAGAGTCCGCCTGCCGATGTAGGGGACGCGGGTTCGTGCTCTGGTCTGGGAAGATCCCACATGCCGTGGAGCGGCTGGGCCCGTGAGCCCTGGCCGCTGAGCCTGCGCATCCGGAGCCTGTGCTCCGCAACGGGAGAGGCCACAGCAGTGAGAGGCCCGCGTACCGCAAAGAAAAAAAAAAAAAAAAAAACTAAACAGAAAAAAAAGCTCTCTGCATAGCTGAGAAACAAAACCATGATGTGAAAGTGAAAGTAAAAATACAAATGACAAAGTGTTAAAAAAAAATTGGCTACTCTTATAACAAAGAACTAATCTTCCTAATATAGAGAGCTTCTACAAATCCATAAGAAATAGACCACTAACACAAAAGAAAAATAAGCAAGAGATATTTGTAGATAATTCACAGAAGAAGAAATGCAAATAGCCCTTAAACATACGGGAAGGTGTTTAAGGTCACTCAGAAGAGAACTATTCATTAAAACCATACAGGTAAAAAATAGAATCGGTCACACTGGCCAAAATACAAGTTTGTCACTGTGTTCACAGACAAAGCTATGGGAAAAGAAGCTCTCTGATGCATTGCTGGTGGAAGTGCAAATTGATTCAACTCCTGTGGGGAACAACTTGTTCACATGGACCCAAATTTCCATAGACATACTTACGTGTACAAAGTTAATCACTGGTAATAGCAAATGATGGAAAACTACCTATGTGGTCATCAATAGGAGGATAGTTGGATAATTATGGTATAGCCACGCAATAGAATATTCTGATTATACAAATGTAAAGAAGAATGGACTCTTTCTGTGTACTGATATGTAAAAATCTCCAGTATATATTGTATAGTAGGAAAAAGGTATGGAACAATGTTTATAGTGTTCTTTCATGTAAACTGAGGAGAAAGTATATTCATACATTGCTACTTTTGTATATGGACACTCTGTAAGGATATACAAGTAACTAATATGTGGTTACGAGTTGGGATGGGGCAGGTGGAAATAAAACTTCACTATAACTTCATATATCACATGAAATAAGTGAATGTATTATCTACATAAAACATTAAATAATTAAAAGAGATGATAGCCGAGGCCATAAAGATGGATGAAAGCACTTAGGGAGAGACTGGAGACAGAGAGGCTGATTAATGACTGCACCCTGGGGCCCTCCCCAGGTAAGTGTGAGCTTGTGGGAACCTTAGGACAAAAGGGTCAACGAGACAGCGCTCAGTGTCAGCGCTGGCTGCTGAAAGGCCTAGTAAGATGAGGAAGAATAGGCGACTGTGACTTCAATAAGAGCCACTTCAGTGGAATGATGGAGAAGAAAAGCTGATTAGAGTAAAAGAAAAATACAAGAGGTAAGGAAGCAGTTGCAGTGAATTTGAGGTTTTGTGGAGACAGGCTGGGGTGGGGGGGGAGAAAAATGGAGTAGCAAGCAGGAGAGGGACATGAGATCAAGAGAGGGCTTTGAGATGGGAGATAATAAAGGAATGATCTGGGAGAGAGGGCAATATGGATGATGCACTAATAGATGAGAGAGTACCACAGCACTAGGTTCTTGGGAAAGGCACGAATAGAAGATTGGGCCTTAAACAGGAACCCTCCATGCTTCCTCACTAGGAAGTAATGGAAAACATGTGAGAGGAGAAAAAGCATGATAGGGCCAGGGGTGATGATGCTAGTTCCTTTCTTAAGCTTTTTTTTTTTTTTTTTTTTTTTGTACGGGGGCCTCTCACTGTTGTGGCCTCTCCCCTTGCGGAGCACAGGCTCCAGACGCGCAGGCTCAGCGGCCATGGCTCACGGGCCCAGCCGCTCCGCGGCATGTGGGATCTTCCCGGACTGGGGCACGAACCCGTGTCCCCTGCATCGGCAGGCGGACTCTCAACCACTGCACCACCAGGGAAGCCCACTTAAGCTTTCTAAACGGGGCTGTTACCCAAACATAACCTTATCTTCTGGTACTACACACCTTTAAAAACACCTTTATTTTGGCTGCTTGATCATTAAAACATAGTAAGCCTGTAGCTATGTCCACCTTATTGACGCTACCATTCAAAACAAATCACATCAGTTGTTTGATCTCCCCTAGTATATAACACATTCATAGGAACCATCCAGGACTGAGCCTCTGGAAAGCCACAAGACAGGAAGATAAACCCAACTTCCCGCTAGAGATAAAATCTGAAGAGTTGTATCCCACCCAATTCCTAAGCAGGAAATGAATAAGATTACTTGAGTTGCTGTGCTGACAAATTTTAGGAAAAATTTTTTTAATTCTTAAAAAGTAATTTTTATTATCATCATTAAATCTAAATTCCTGTCCTCAAGATATTCCTTCTTGTTTGGTAAGAAACCAAAACAATACACTAAAAAAAAAAATAGTGCTAAGTTTCATTTTATATATTTATACCTTATCTCTAAAATTTGGAGGCAACTTATAAATTTCCATGCAAGAAAATGAAAAAAAGTTGGAAAAGAAAAAATGAGTAGGTGAAGATTCAACCAGGGATATTGTCAGTAAATGCCATAGACCTGGGGCTCGGTGGGGTCGGGGGGAGGTGGCAAGTGAAATCATGTACAGCTTCCACAGTGTTCAGAAGAGAAAAACATGTTTCTTAGAAGCAAAGCCTATTTGTTTTACACTAATACCAAGATAAATTTATCCCACAGGTCCTCTTACAAGATAAACTGTTAACACTGTAGATCTCTTTGAAATCTACAGAATGAACAAGAGTGTGAATTGCACATGGCAGCTTCTGTGCCCCTTGTGAAAGAGAAGGCTCTGCCTGAGTGTATGCCAGCAAAAGAACTCCTACGGGAAGTCTCCACAGTACATTGCAAGGACACAGTTCCTTGATGAAAACTGCCATTAAAATTTTGTGTTATTAAAATTCTGGAACACTATGGTAATTAAGTTCGAAGCATGCTGAGAATTAATATTCAAGGAAGACTCCAAAGTACTCTCAAAATAATGAGTTTTAAGAAGATGAAACTGAAAAGGTGTAAGATTTCTTCCAAGTTTGGGATTAGCTGAATGTTGCAATTTCTGCACAGGCAGTTACTAATTTACTTAATTGGCTATTGGGAGACCTCTGTCTCTCTGCCGACCCTTCCAGGAGGTGCTTACCGGCTCAGAAAAGGAATGACTGCATGAAATTTACACTTGCATTTTTATGGTAATCTTCAACAGGAGGGTTGGTCTGAAATACCCAGGCTGCCATGACTAGCAGCTGGACTCCTTAATATTCCTGCATGAACTTTCTCCACAAAATGTGGCATTTCATGGAGACACTTGCACCATGGACATGCTCCAAAAGAGAAGCATGATCCTAGGATGAATTAATGGGAGTGTTCCATGTGAAAAGTACCAGATAATCTCCCTGTTGGCTGGATATAAGTTTTAGCACTAATTCAAAAAGATACATGCACCCGGATGTTCATAGCAGCATTATTTACAACTGCCAAGATAAGGAAGCAACCTAAGTGTCCATTAAGATGAATGGACAAAGAAGATGTGGTACATATATACAATGGAATACTACTCAGCCATAAAAAAGAATGAAATTTTGCCATTTGCAACAACATGGATGGACTTGGAGGGCACTATGCTAAGTGAAATTAGTCAGAGAGAGAAAGACAAATAGTGTATGATATCACTAATAGGTAGAATCTAAAAAATAAAACAAACTAGTGAATATAACAAAAAAGAAACAGACTCACAGATATAGAAAACAAACTAGTGGTTACCAGTGGGGAGAGGGAGGAGGGGGCAAGATAGGGGTAGGGGATTAAGAGGAACAAACTACCCTGTATAAAATAAATAAGCTACAAGGATATATTGTACAACACAGCCAATATTTTATAATAACTATAAATGGAATAGAACCTTTAAAAAGTGTGAATCACTGTTGTACACCTAAAACATATAATACTGTACATCAATTATACCTCAATTCAAAATACATATATATATATGTTTTCAACATAGTAAAGATGTCAGTTCTCTCCCAAATTGATCTATAAGTTCAGGACAATAACCATCAAAATCCCAGCAAAATTTTTTTGTAGATGTAGAAAAGCTTATTCTAAAATTAATATGGAAAGGCAAAAACTAGAATAGCTAAAACAGTTCTGAAAAAGAGCAAAATGGGAGAAGTCACTCTAGCCAATTTTAAGACTTACTATATAGCTAGAAACATAATTGAAACTCTGGTATTTGTGGAAGGATAGACACATAGATCAATGAAACAGAACAGAGAGCCCAGAAATAGACCCACACAGGGATAAACAACTGATTTTTGACAAAGTTGCAAAAGCAATTCAATGGAGGAAGGATAGTCTTTTCAACAAATAGAGAAAGAACAATTGGACATCCATAGATAAAAAAGTAAATCTCAATCTAAACCTCACACAGTAAAAACTGAGTCAAAATAGATCATCAATTTAAATGTAAAACAATAAAATTATCAGAAAAAATAGGAGAAAATCTTTAGGACCTAGGACTAAGTGAAGAGTTCTTAGACATGACACCAAAAACAAGACCCACAAAAGGAAATATTGATAAATTGGGCTGCATCAAAATTTTAAACGTTTTAAAAAAAAATTAAAAGTGTTCTACAAAAGACCCTGTTAAGAAGATAAAGGGGGGCTTCCCTGGTGGCGCAGTGGTTGAGAGTCCGCCTGCCGATGCAGTGGACACGGGTTCGTGCCCCGGTCCGGGAGGATCCCACATGCTGCGGAGCGGCTGGGCCCGTGAGCCATGGCCGCTGAGCCTGTGCGTCCGGAGCCTGTGCTCCGCAACGGGAGAGGCCACAACAGTGAGAGGCCCGCGTACTGCCAAAAAAAAAAAAAAGATAAAGGGACTTCCCTGGTGGCACAGTGGTTAAGAATCCGCCTGCCAATGTAGGGGACACGGGTTCGAGCCCTGGTCCGGGAAGATCCCACGTGCCACGGAGCCACTAAGCCCGTGCGCCACAACTGCTGAGCCTGCGCTCTAGAGCCCGCAAGGCACAACTACTGAGCCCGCGTGCCACAACTACTGAAGCCCGTGCACCTAGAGCCCGTGCTCCGCAACAAGAGAAGCCACCTTAATGAGAAGCCCGCGCATCACAAGGAAGAGTAGCCCCTGCTCGCGGCAACTAGGGAAAGCTAGGTGCAGCAACGAAGACCCAACGCAGCCGAAGGGGAAAAAAAGACAACGAAAAGACGCACTATAGACTGGGAGAAAATCTTTGCAAATCCAATATCTGACAAAGGACTTGTATCTATGATATATAAAAACTCAACAGTGAAAAACAATAATTAAAAAATGGGCAAAAGACACGAACATGTATTTTACCAAAGAGAATATAAGGATGGTAAATAAGCACATGAAAAGATGTTCAACATCACTAGCCATTAGGGAAATGCAGATTAAGACCACAATGAGGTATCACTTCACACCAATTAGAACAGCCAAAATGTGAAAATACCAAATGTTGGTGAGGACACAGAGAAACTGGATCTCTCATATGCATTGCTGGTGGGAATGTAAAATGGTACAGCCACTCTGGAAAATGGTTTGATGGGTTGTTAAACTAAACATAACTTACCATACAATCTAGCAATTGCATTCCTGGGCATTTATGCCAGAAAAGTGAAAACTTATGTCCACACAAAAACCAGTACACAAATGCTCACAGCAGCTTTAATTTGTAACAGTCAAAAATGGGAAACAAGCCAAATGTCTTTCAATGGCTGAGTGGATAAACAAACCACGGAACATCCATACTGCTCAGCAATAAAAAGGAACAAATTATTTGCAAAAACCTGGATGGCTCTCAAGGGCCTTATGCCGAGTGACAAAAAACCCCAGTCTCAAAAGGTCACATACTGAGCAATTCCATTTACGCAACAATTTTGAAATGACGTTTTAGAGATGGAAAACAGGTGAGTAGTTGTCAGGGGTTGGTGACAGGGTGGGGAGGCAGGAAGGGGACAGGTGTGACTACAAAGAGGTAGCATGAGGGAGATCTTGGTGATGATGGAACACAAATCAACACATGATAAAACTGCATAGAATTATATAAATCCATGTAAAACTGGTGACATCTGAATAAGGTCTGTGGCTTGTACCACCATCAATTTCCTAGTTTTGATGTTGTATTACAGTTATGCCAGATGTAACCACTGGGGAAACTTGGGGAAGGGTACTCAGGACTTCTCTGTACTATTTTTGAAACTTCCTGTGAATCTGTAATCATTTCAAACTAAAAAAATTTTAAAAACCTAAGTTTTGGGAGTTCCCTGGCAGTCCAGTGGTTTGGACTCAGCACTTTCACTGCCATGGCCCCCGGTTCAATTCCTGGTCAGGAAATTAAGATCCTGCAAGCCATGCAGTGTGGTGAAAAAAAAAAAAAGAAAAAACAAAAACCTAAGTTTTATTAGAATATATATTCTAGGGCTTCCCTGGTGGCGCAGCGGTTAAGAATCCGCCTGCCAATGCAGGGGACACGGGTTCGAGCCCCGGTCCAGGAAGATCCCACATGCCACGGAGCAACTAAGTCCATGCGCCACAACTACTGAGCCTGCGCTCTACAGCCCGTGCTCCGCAACAAGAGAAGCCACTGCAATGAGAAGCCCGCGCACCGCAAGAGTATCCCCCGCTCGCCACAACTAGAGAAAGCCCACGCACAGCAACGAAGACCCAACGCAGCCAAAAATAAATTTTAAAAATAATTTTTAAAAAAGAATATATTCTAATTATATAAAATTTGTTCAATAAGAAGCAACAGAAAAGCTTTTAGTCAGAAGCAAGTATTGTCATTATTTTAGCAGATTCCCTTCTATGTATTTTCAAAATAGTTGAGATCATTCTACACTAACTGTAACCTACACTTTCTTCCACCCATTAGAGAAATTATTTTCTCCACATCCGTTATAATTGCAAATGGCAGCTTAATATTCTGAGTACAATACATAAAATTATTTTAAACATTAATATAGCGCCAATTCCAGCTAGAAGGAACAGGGTGAACAAAAACTAAGTCAGAGGCAGAGTGTGGGACGCATATGGACAACAGCATACTCGGCTACTGTTTAAGGCCTGAGAAATAAAAGCTGCAAAGGTAGACTAGTACCACACCATAGGGGCCACTTAATAGACTGCCATTAATTTGGTTGTATTATAATTTGGAATATAGTGATGCTTCTGCCATGAACTACCTGAAGCATGATAATGGTATTTGGAACAAATGATAAAGGGTAGAGAATACTGGACTCCATTCTAATTTTGCTGCATCAGCATTAACTAGGGAGCTTTAGGAACAAAAACAAAAGCAAAAGCAAAACACAAGATCCCTGAGGGAACCCCAGAAATTTTATTAGGACAGTTGCCCCAGAATCACTTCCCAGGTACTTCTGTTGCAACCCAGCGGGGAAACCACAAAAGAAAAACTAGGTTCCAAGAAGACAAGGACTACACCTGAGTTCACTGTTACATTCCCCAATGCCCAATACTCAGCAGACCCCAAATCAGTTTTTGAATGAAACTTAAATCAACCTTTGCCTTGCAAATGTCTACTAAATAACCCACTAGAGTCTATCAGGTGACTGGGTCAGAAGTTGAGGCTCCGAGACCTTTTGGCATACCATTAATCAACTGGTATTAGGTAAATGAGATAGACTGTTGAAACCCTAGGTGTGGAGTGCACCCACACTAGGATGAGTGGAAAATGAAGAATGAGAATTTCCAGCCCAAGATGGAAGAGGTATTTTTTATTCTACTTTTCTCTTTTAAAAATGTCATCTTCAGTGTTACAAGAGTGGCAACCCCAATTATAAACCATGACTGTATCTGCAAAATACAATAAAATCAGAACTGAAACAGGGCATTCATCCACAGAAAACCTAAGTGTCACAGTGCTATCAGACCCACCTAGTGATCCTTTGAAGAGTAAGGAAATTAGGGATGTGGTTGGGTGCCCAGATAGAGATAACATCAGTACTCTATTCTTCATCCATCCACCAGTTCATTAGCATTTGGGTTGTTTCCACTTTTGGGTTGTGAATAATGCTATGAACATTCACATGCAAGCCTAAATTGTGGATTCTGTCTCCTGGGTAGAATTCTCCTAGGAGCAGAACTGCTGAATCATATATAATTCTGTTTAAAAAAAAAAAAACCAACCTCCATGTTTAACTTGTTTTGAGACACCACCTCTTAAATGTGTTGACCTGTTGTTTCCTCCCGAAATAAACGTTTCCATGTCATGAAATTTTCTTCCACAATACAACTAAACATAGTGCTGTGTCAAAATAATCTTACTTCTGGAATTACTCTAAACACAACCCAGTCAGATCTAGGTAGGGAAAATGGAGATAGAAAAGAATCAAAAAGAAATGGAGGGCTTCCCTGGTGGCGCAGTCGTTGAGAGTCCACCTGCCGATGCAGGCGACACGGGTTCGTGCCCCGGTCCGGGAAGATCCCACATGCAGCGGAGCGGCTGGGCCCGTGAGCCATGGCCGCTGAGCCTGCGCTCCGCAACGGGAGAGGCCACAACAGTGAGAGGCCCGCGTACCGCAAAAAAAAAAAAGAAATGGAAAAGTCACTATAGGAGAGCCGCATTAGAATCAGACTAAACATGCTAAAAAGTAGACTATAAACTGACATGAGAACAAGCAGCAAAGCAGTTTAAAACATACCCAGAATCGTGTTCAATGAGAACAGAAATGTTGAAAAAAAAAAATCCCAAACTGAACCCCATAACCACAGTGAATGAAATCTCTGCAATCTGGTGGAGAGGGGGATTAAGAACAGTCAACACCCAGATATCTTAAATTACTGAACTTCAGAATGCATCTGTGACCACTTCAACCAGGTCACTTAAAAAGGGCAAGAAAAAAAGCCATCGGAACAAGTTTATGTCTAAGCATCAAGACATTGGATATTTTCAAACATAAGCCCTGCAAATCGTTTTTGGAAAAATATTATCTGATGTTGAAATTCATCTAAGAGATGGGAGGAACGAACCCAGGAACGCTTTAAAAGTGGGGAAATTATGAATTTATGTATTTAAATATCTACAGAAATGTTAATAAACTTGGGTTCATCTGCTAGAGTAGAAATAATCTCAAGAATTTAGGCAGTTCTTCCAGAGCAGTTTTCTTAAGTGTTCACTCCTCATAATTTACATAAAAGGGCCAGTGAACCACACTTAGACTCCAATTTCACTCTATTTGAACCACCTTCAGCCATTTGACTTTTTTCCGTCTAGCCATTCTAAGTCAACCTCTTTCCACGCTCTCGATTAAGTTGACTCAACTACCTTCCTATCTCCAAAATCAGTATAGCATATTATGCTCCAAAATTCTGCCCTACAAATTTAGGCTTGCTGCTCTGAAATTACAACTGATGAGCTCTGAAAATCTAACTATCCAGAACCAAGTATATCTTTACAATGCAAAAAAGTTCTTAATCATACTGTAAAATTAGAACTCAAAACTGCAACGAAAGGTGAATACATGTACTTTCACTAGGTGAAGACATACCAAATTGCCAACATTTGACCATTTTTGACCCCCCAAACCAGAATAACCGTTTCATTTGGTTCATCACAACTTGTTAGAAGTCATCCAGTTATGGCTCTTGTATCATCTCCTGTTAGCTGGCAGCAGCTGCCTGCAGCAATGTGTTAAAACAGGATGTCAGCAAATAAAACTAAAGGTAGAGGGCACACCCAGGCCATCTCTATCAACCTGACCCCAAATACATTATCACTAAGTACTTACACTTGTCAGATTACTAATACATTTGATTTTTACCCAATTCATTTTTCCACTGTTCAACCATCCTTTGGATCAAGTGCTTCCAAGAACAGAGATTTCCCCCCCCCATAAATTTCAACCTATAATCAGTGAGGACCTTTTGGATTTCTATTACAAAAATCCTTTTTTCACTGTACTCCAAACACACACCATCTTCATCATTTATTAAAATTGCACCAGAGTAATTCTGTATCCAAGAGGCACTTCAAAATCAGCACTGGATGGCAACCCAAAAAAATTACATCTTACAACTATTCAGGCAAGAGCACAACTTTATTTTCACCTCTAATAATAAACCACAATTGACAACAACAAAGGAGACTGTGCAGTTCAACTTTTTATTTTAATAAAATCAGAATATGCACAGCACATGCAGTGCTAGCATCTAAACTAATACAATAAGCAATTACTAAAGCTACAGTGACTTGAGGTTCAATCTTCACATTCAGCAAGTTTAAATCCACTCATGTGATTTTTGAAACCTTATTTATTAACTGAAAATATTGCTTGCTGATAAAACTTGCTCAAATGCTAACGCTGAATGTACAAGTCACTGATTATGCCAATACAACAAAGATAACCACATGTTTGAGGATTGCAATGAGCCAGACATTCACTGAAAAAAAAAAATACACACAACGAAACAAAACTCACACAATATCTGAGAATCTGGACACTTCGTATCAGTGTTTTGAAGTGTTTCATTAATATCTTAAGACAAGTGTATCAAAACCTTGGCATGATTTAATTTAAAGTCGCCAATTTTATTTTTACTAACATCAGAAAGTTATGGCTACACTGCCAATGCCGGGTCTGCTTAATTTGACTTAAGAGTTTATTATGACTTAACATTAAAAGCTCACACTACCCCGAAATATATAATTTCACGCATACGGTGACATTCAACATTCAAGTGCCAGTGTTTTTGTACTGTCTTTTGGTCAAGTTTCTTTAAACTTTCAAAGAATCACTTTTAGGCTTACAAAAATAAATATTTGTCAAAATGTTCAATAAATATTACATAAAACTAGCAGCAAAAAGTATCTAGAAATCTGTCGTGTGCAAATAGTTTTCTTCCCAACTATCATTCCCATGGTCCCAAATAAATTTTAGAATCTAGTCCCATCCCCTTCCTAGACAAGCTGCGTTCAACAATCTCCAAGAGACAAAATAAGATTGGAAGTTTAAGGACACGCACACAAGACATATATATAAAATTCTCTGAATGTGCAATAAAAGAAGTACTTTGTAAAAAGTTATGGGCAAAATGTACAAGGGCCTAAACCTAGACTAATTGAAATAGCACCATAACAAATGACCTCAATACTGTCAAGTGCACCTACTTAATAAAAGTTTTAGAACAAGGCACAATACACTTGAAAATCTATTGCACTTTAGGAAATTTTTGCCATCTTCCTATGCCACTGTAAAAAGATTGAGCGTTTTGATCACCGCATTCTGGCCACAAAATTAGCACAGAATTCAAAGTGGCAGAGGCATTTTAGTGGTGGACAATGCTCATCTTTGGCCAGATTTAGCATAAACAGACTATAAATACAATGGAAACCTATGCAACTAAAACTGACTAAAACTGCACTGTATAGCAGAATTGACACCTTGTGCAGTTATGTACATATTTCCAACCTGTGTGATCTCAAAAGATTTCAGTTTGTTACTCTTCTGGAGCCATTTTTACAAAGTCTATAGTAAGCCAGTTTAACATCTCAACGCAGCTTGAACAGAGTAATGTAAATCGGCATTTAAAATAAAGCCTGCTGCATTAATTCTTCCTGTTCATACCCTCTTGACCAAAAAACATCAACACTAGCATGCGTTATTAGACCAAAAATCATCCAGGGCCCTAAATGAGGGCTGGTCATTGCTGTGGTCAGCCATTCTACCATTTCAATTTCACTTATGGCAGGCATTTATAAAGTCTAAGTAGATGAATTCTCCTAAAAACCTATCTCAAGTTATCAGACCTTTATACTTTCCCTGTAATAGTATGCCCACATCTGGCTAGCTCATAATTAATGATCTGCCTAAACATTGAAAGAGGAATTGCTGTATTTACTTGCATTAACTTTGAAAACAGTGCTTTGAATGTATGCATGTATTCATACATCACCTCATCATGACTGGAATGGCTTGTTTAAAGACTATCAGGTTCTAAATACCTATCCAGGATAGAGTGAGCAAATCAGAACTTTAACTTAATACAGTTTGCCACATTAGAAACTAATTCCATTAATATGCTTCAAGACGTTTGTTGTTTGTTTCCCCCAATCTGCAAGTATCAAAAAGCCCTAATGCAGGCTACCGCATAAGTTTTTTCCTTATAATATTTATGGATGAATCGATGATTCCTGTTAAGTTGTATCACACCTGTGTGCCAAGGTTTGATTTTAGCCCAAGTTCAGTAAATTTATTTTGTCAAAACAATTGGTATCTTGAGCATTACTGAGCCAACAGGACATCAAAATAAAAAGTTGTCTAAAGTTAAAGGCACAGTACATTAACAAACAAATGATCCTCAGTCACAAAATTATAAATGCAGTTTGGGATGGGGGTTGGGAGGGGAGTTAATCCAAACTACAGCAATGAAGTCTTCAAACCACCTTCTGAACAGGGCTGCTGATTGTTCCTTTCAACTCTTCATGTGACCTTGAGCTCCCTTAAAAAAAAAATTTCAGTGGAGAATCACAGCTGGTAATGTACTGCGAGTTCTTGAAGCTACACAAGGTATAGTCTGGCTAAGTTACATGTGGTTTCCATATTAGCTTGTTTGGCAGGGTGACCTACTGCAAAGCAGGTTCAGTTACCCCACCAGTCAACCCCCTGGGAGTTATAATTTCCTCCATATCCATCACTGTTGTAAAAGCCTCCATAGCCACCTAATGAAAGATTTAAAAAAGAGAAAAATTAATTAAGTCATCCACTGTTTAATACAATCTTTCCCTTCTTTAAGTATTTTGATGTAAAATTATAGAAAGCAAACTACAGGGCCGAACTTCCCAATATTTTTAATTATGCTTTGAAAAAGATGGAAAAGAAAAAAAACCCTTCCCAAAGATATGAGGTTAAAAATAAACATTACCTCCACCAAACCCTCTGCTGCTGCCATGGCCGCCTCCACCACTGCGGCTGCTGCTGGCGCGGCTGCTGCTGAAGCTGGAACTGCTGGCACCACTACTCTGTCGATAGTCTCTGGCACCAAATCCTCCACTGAATCTACTACTACAAGGACAAAATGTGTTAGTTCACATAAAGATGAAATTTCGACCACATAACCCAAATCTTGTTAAAACTTCCCAATGACCAATTTCTGATTTTCTAATTCAAACAATTCCATCCAGCCCTATCTTCCCTAATAGTGATTTTTAAAAGGCCTTAGCTATGAAAAGGCTCACATCAACTTAATGTCACTTAAATAACCTTGAAAACTTAACCTTGGACATAGCACCCATCCCCATCATTATACACCATCTGTAACTCACCTTTTGGATCGTCCACGACTGCTACCCTTGTAGTGATGTTCATAAGCCATGTTTTCTAACCAAGATGGCACTTCTTGTTTAGCTTCAACAAGAAGATCCAACAAATCCTTGGTAATATTTACGTTCCTCTCATTAAAGAATGAGGTGGCAAGGCCTAAAACAGTTCCAAAAAGTACATAAATTAAGGTCTTCCATAAAGTAGCACAATATTACTTTCATACTAGAGTATTAAGTAGAATACTAAAAAAAGAGGTAACTATTTGCTATTTAACCAACTCAAAGTTCTTTGAACAAACCCTGACGTTTCCTGCCACTTCTGCTAAGATATATCTTAATCGCATTCCTTGAAAATAGGAGTTCTTCTAATAAGATCCTGAAAGTTCTTTGCTGCAAGAATCACACTGAAAACCAGAAACCACCACACCATCAAGTAATCACACACTTACCAAGGTTTCCTACACGTCCTGTACGGCCAATGCGATGTACATATTCTTCAATATCACTGGGCAAATCAAAATTGATAACATGTTTCACATTTGAAATGTCCAGTCCTCTTGCTGCTACCTAGAAAATAACTTCTGTTACATATGGTCCATTTAAAAGAAAGCAAATAGTTGAACATAGCGACCTTGAAAATAAGATTATATTATACGTACTGCTGTAGCCACTAGAATCGGGCTTTTTCCTGAGCGGAACTGGTGAAGAGCCTCTTCTCTATCTCTCTGAGATCGGTCTCCATGGATACTCGTACAGGCATATCCTTCATGGTACAAGAAATCCTCTAGAGAATCTGCACCCTTTTTGGTCTCCACAAACACTAAGGTCAGTGAATCTTTGCCTAAAGTAAAATATTACAAGGTTTCTGTCACTAAGAGTGGCTTGGTTCTCTTTGCACTTAGTAAACTTGCAAATAGAGGCAATTAAAATAGACCGTTTTCAAGAGAATGTTTTGGATGACGAGGAAAAGCAATAAAGGTGATCCAAATGGATTTATTACCTAAGCCACCAGAGTGATGCTAAAATTATACCTGTTGCATTTAGAAGGTCAAGCAGAAATGACCGTTTGTCTGACTCTTCCACCCAGACTACTTTCTGTGTGATGTTCTCAGAGGTAGAGCCAACTCTTCCTACGGCCAGAAAGATATACTCATCCAAGAAATCACGAGCAAGCATCTGAAAGAAAAAAAAATATTTTATTATCTATTGAGATAAACAAATTCCTAAGTAAATAAGATTTGCAGCATCAAACAATACCTGTATTTCCTTCGGGAAGGTAGCACTAAACATCATAGTGTGGCGAACTCCCTTTGGTGGCATAGTATCTTGTTCAACGATTCTACGTATTTGAGGCTCAAACCCCATATCCAACATCCGATCAGCTTCATCTAACACCAAGTATCTGCCATGAAAAAAAAAATCCAGTTTAGAATTAGAGGAGAAAAGATAGTTTTAATATAGCTGTTTCTATAAGCACAATTAATTACTCATTCAGGTAGTTAAATTCCTCACACCACACAATTTGACCCATGTACGTGAGACAGAGCACAGGATCTTTGCCACTAAATAAATGGTCCAAGATAGTACACACCCAAATTAGCTCTTATACTTGACTCTGGTCCCAAAGTCTGGTCATTCTCAGACTACTAAAATGTCACTGATTTTTCAACATTAAAATTACAAAGAGCAAACTTTTTGGAAAAGCTGGAAGACTAAAATAAATCTCTTCTCCATCTTAAAATTTATGGACAAGTTCCAGAAAACTAATGGCCAGTAATTTTTTAAATTAATGCATTCCACACATTTAAAAATTAACATACTTGCAGAAGTCTAATCCAATCTTCCCTCTTTCCATCATATCCACTAGACGTCCTGGAGTGGCTACTAACAAGTGACATCCACGTTCTAAGTCTCGAATTTGCTGACCAATATCAGCACCACCATAAACCACGCAAGGACGAACTCTAGATCGGTATGAAAACTGTAAGCAAAGAAATTTTATCAACTTTAAGGCCAAGATTTTTACGTGGTCATAAAACACTGCATCAGAATCAATGAGAAAGCCGATAATCTCTGAAATGCATACTTACTTTCCTGGCTTCCTCATAGATCTGTACAGCCAATTCTCTAGTTGGTGCTAACACCAAGGAGATTGGGTATTGTTTGCGGCGCCCATACCTTCCATTTTCCTAAGAAATAATTTATAAGTTAAACTCTTAACATCCTTTTTTGAAGGTCCATTACACATAATTCCCTTCTGTCATTCACTGATTATACGTAAAAACTGTTTCTAATTATATAGGTTAGAATACAAGTCTTACTGTCATTTAGAAAGGTTTCTCAACAGCTACCTACAAGGTTCTACAATCATTTCCCATTTTATATAGAAATATTTACCTTCATGGCCCTCAAAGCCTCGCCTGGACCATCAGAATAAATCTGACTCAAGATGGGCAAGAGAAATGCTGCAGTTTTTCCAGACCCTGTTTAAAAGAAAACATATTCATTTAACCACAGAAAAACCTGCTTATTATTTTTGAATATATATTGGTAGATGACTTTTTTAACTGCCCAACAACTTAATTAGCAATTTTACTTTATTCCCAAATTAATTTTCTAAAAATTAATAGCTAATTTAAAAAATACCAAGTGACGACTTTGATCAATCTGTAATAGGAGTTAACAAACTAAGGCCCAACCTATATCCTTGTAAATAAAGCTTTATTGGAATATACCTGTGACCAATAATTTGACATATCATCTATGGCTGCCTTCATACAACAGCAGAGCTGAATAGTTGCAGAGACCACATGGTCCATAATCCAAAAAAATATTTTGTTCATTTACAGAAAATGTATACCAAACTCTGGTCACTCACAATGTACTGGTTAGTATTCACTTCTTCCCATTTGTGCAAAGAGAGCAGGAATTCTGTCTCAAAACTGGTGTCAATTTCAATTTCTAACACTTCCTTGTAGGTACTGTAATACTGATAACGTATAAAGGATGACATTCTCACCCTTCCATAGGGAAAGAAAGATACCAAATTATTCAAGTGCCATATATTTTTATTGGGAGAATCTTATCTCTCTTTCAAACTGGCCAAACTCACACAGATATAATAAAGCCTGTTCTCAACTGAGAGGCTGTAACTATCCCCATTCCCGAAAGATGGGAGGTTAAGGACCCTTCCCTTGGCCACATTCCCAAGGATCACAAGCTATTCTCTAATCTTATCCTTCTTATCCCAGATACAATAATGTTATATAGTGCTAACTTTCCCACCACCGCAATCACAATAACCTATCCCTGTTGCACCAATATCAGGGTCATGACTTTCTATAGGCTATCCCCAAGACACCCTAATGGAAACACTAGAGGTAACACAGGATCCAAAGGGCTAAGACAAAAGAGATACCATCCAGCTACTCCTTATCTATATCAAAGTATACCAGTCAGGCTACAAACAGGACTCAAGCTTCCTCGTGAAACTTAGATACTCCATGCGTATTTTTTTGGTATTGGTTTTATGAGAGCAAGCAGAGTTAAGGTATTCTGGACAACTTTTTACTTTATCAAGTCTGCTTACCTGTTTGGGCACAAGCCATCAAGTCTCTCTTCTCTTTGATAATAGGAATAGCATGCTTTTGCACTGGAGTTGGACGAGTGTAGCGAGTAAGCTCAATGTTTCCCATAATAATTTCTCCCATCTCAAGATCACTGAACTGTCAAGAAATACATCAGGGTTAAATAGGTAGAAATACGACCTGGAGCCATTTTGCTTTATACAAATGCAATGGGGGAAAAAACCCTATCAACCAACTTGTACTTTAGTTTACAGCTGCTTTAAATAAAAGTTATCGTGTTACATTTTGAGGGGGAGGGGGGAAAAAAACAACAACACCCCCTAAGCTTAACCTACACTGGAAAAGTTTTCAGTTCCTCCCATGTCTGACCCATTTTCTATTTCAAATATTAGTAATGGTAACATTGAACTCAATCTCCCCCTTTCCACAAACCAACGAGGCAGGCTTTTAGAGTAACTTTAAAAGATTGTTAACACAACGCAGGCATGGTCTATATAGGCCTTTAGGAAGCCCATCTCATCTTGATGTGCTGTGAAAATACTTACACTTCCCTCTGTCTTAAAGTATTTTGCTGTCAAGCAAAAATACTTACACTTTCAATGTGTGGAGGACAGTTGTTGCCTGTTGCCTCAACTGGAATGTCATCGTATTTTTCAAAGTTAATCCCGGTGTTGCCTCCAGAAAAAAGTTCTCTGCAATCAGAAGATCTATAAGTTTATTTGTTATAGTAGCCAATAAGGCTTCATCACAATTAACATACATTTCAAAAACTTACTGTTCCAAGCGTTCACTTGGCGGGAGTGGTTTTGACCAATCATCTTCATCTGATTTGTCACACCAGCGACTGTTTCCACCACGTTCATATTTTCCAAAGCCACCTCTCTCACCACGGCTGCCAATGCTGTCATAGTCACCTCGTCCACGATCATCAAACCTGAACAGCACAACCAATTAATCAGAATCTTATCATTTAACCATTATCAGATTCCTACCACTACTCTAGAACTGTGCCTAAAGAGAAGTTCATTATGGCTGATTTCAAGGATGTCAACAATCCAGTTCAGGCTTACTCTTACTTGACAAATGAGGTCCTCTAACCAGATTGTATCATTTACATAACTTTATTTTCTAAATTCAGTATTCTTCCTTATTCTTATTACACAGCCTACACAGGCCTCATACATGTTGAAATTGAATCACGTCTTTATACCTGAAACTAACAGAGTATTATAGATCAACTATAGTTCAATAAAAACAAACTACGCTTGGGAGGGGCGGGGGGGGGAGAATCAGTCTTATACACATGAAACCAGCATATAACTTACACCTTTAAATATTCTCATCCAAATATTTCTAGTGGTAGGGAAAAGAGGAAAGTATCACACCAAATATCAATTGTCCCAGTTATATCAGGATGCTACTTAAAGGACAATTCACCTGTGTGACAAACTTTGGATAAAAAGGTAGAAAATAATCCTTACCTGAATTAAGATGTTTTTAGTTTTAGGCCTGTTTTCGAAAAATCAGGACACAGAGGACTAACCACAGCTATTAGGCGCATGAGGTCAGTTCACCACACTTGTGTAATCAAAAATATAAGGTGTTTAAAAATTGTCATATAGAATATCCATGAAAATGTCAACCAAATTAGGCCATTCACTAAAACTCTTTTAAGTAGAATATGTAAAACTAGAGAAATATAAAAACAACTGATTTCATTATGCCAAAAGGAAAGTTCTTCTAATCTAATTCTTGAATAACAAGTTCAATTTAGTAGACCTCTTACAGTTAAAAAAATACATAAATACGATTAAACAGACAATACTTAACATCCAAGTAGGTGGTCTACTAAGGGGAAAAATATCATGCTTAATGGTCAGAGTACAAATTAAAGACCAATTTCTAAATTGCTGTATTGTACACGTAAAAAAGGCAAGAAAATAAGAGATCACTCACCTTCCCCTTGATCCACTTCCACGATCACTGAAGAAACTAGACTTCCCTCTTGAATCACTACGGCAACCAAAACTGCTGTATGCATCCTTATCTTTACTAGAACTCCACCCTGAACTGTCTTTATCATAGAATCCTTCAAAAGAAAAAAAACGCAAACCCATTTTATTATATTATTTAGAAAGTGACAACACTTTAAAACATGTTTCCGAATCTGAAACCCTCCACTGACTATCCCATCTCTGGACCAGAGGGACAATGGAAATATTCCTACCACGGCACTAGAATATACTGTGCACTAACCAAAGCAATTGACAGTCTGAAAATGTTCTGAATGAATACCACTTCTAAAAGGTCAATAGCTTTGCCTGTAACACAATTTTTACGGTATTGTTACATAACCATCACAATTTAACTTCCATTCATTTTATAGGTGAGTTTACTAGGAGTTACCATTATTTCAATGTCTCTTAGAAGTGACATTCATTTAAAACATTAAGAATGTCAGTTTACTTGGTTTAATACAGTATTTCTTAGTTTCAATAGTAAAAAGTTTTAAGAACAGTGCTCTGTTCTCATGAAGTACATACTACCAGATGAGAATTAGGAATATAATAGAAAAAAGGAAAATCCTCATCCCTACACAACTCAGTGTAGACAGGTTCCTAGGGTACAGCTATAAACATTCAGTAAGAGGGGATGACAAAGGTGTAAATTATCCCAACAGGTAGACAGTTTAAAGACAAGTAGAGGGTTTAACTAGCTTCAGTGACACTTTATTAAACAGTCAGAGATATAGTTTGTAAGTTAAGCTACTTTCCTTCCACCTCCTGCCTCTACCAGCCAGGTGATCAACAGTCTTGGCTACCAATAAAGAGCTGAATTAGATTTCTAAGATCTCTTTCAGCTCTAACTCCTATATGATACCGCCTCTCCCCCTGCTTTGATTCCTGTCATTGCAACAAAGGGAGAAAAGCACTAAATATACATGGGAGTCAATTTCAGCTAGTGCATTCTAAGGAATGAGAACCCATGACGATTAAGACTCTACAGTAAATAAAAACAATGATATGATAGCTAAGAAATTATAATACAGATTTTATATTCCATGTATTGCCAGGGACAGTGAAGCTAACACGGACTGCATATGGATATGGAGAAACGACAGCAAACCATGTGCTTCTGTGGACTCTCCACCCTTCCAATCCTGCCTTCTTTATCCAGTACCTTCCCTCTTCTTGACCTTGTTTTCCTGACCTTCCCCTTTTCCTCCAAATCTCAGATCACCTATTTTATGGAATACACAGCACCCAAACAATTGTCCCATAATACGAGCCATCTACTAGTTCTCTGTCACTTATTTACAAAGTTAACGGGAAAAGACCAGCCATTGTGATACCTTTTAGATAAGACCTTTCAAATGAAGCGGTTAAGGCAAGGAGATGAAGCCAGAGAATCACTCCCATCTATTGGGAGCGTGCCCAATGCTTGTTAACTATTCCCCAATAACCCCATCTTCATTTTGGCACCTCTGTAAGACAGAAATAACTGGGTTGTCATCACTATGCAGCAGTTTGGTTTACACAGTAATGGGTGCCCAATCACCTTTTTCAAATTGAAATCATGCTGTGAATGATTACAAACACAGGTTAAGCACAAGACTAGTGAAATCGTACAAAACCATGCCCTTGGCCTCAGAAGAGTTTGACATAGGAAATGCAGTTTTCCACTGTCTGACATTAGATGAGTTTTTCCAAAATGAGTAAACCCTAATACCTGAAACAGTTCTGCCAGTAGCAGGTGGAGCACAATGTTTACAGACTTCTCCAGGTGTCTCATTTTCCCTAGGTTCCAACTTCTAAATGCAGCATGAATTAAGTATACCAAGTTGTTCAAAGAACTTACCTTTAGTAGCTTCTCTGTTCCTTAAGTGAGGAGGAATATAGCGCCCTTCTAAAAGAAATTAACAAAGTTAAAACTTCATATTCCATAAAACTTTAAGTTAAAGCTTTCTGGCCAAAATTTGTGCTATTAAAAAACAGTCCTGGAAAGAAATTTTTTAAATCTATAGTCCTCCAGTCTGACTATGTAGTTGGAAATTGAAGTGGGGAAAAAAACAAGCTACTTTTAAGGCTTCCCTGGTGGCGCAGTGGTTGAGAGTCTGTCTGCCGGTGCAGGGGACACGGGTTCGTGCCCCAGTCCGGGGGATCCCACATGCCGCGGAGCGGCTAGGCCCGTGAGCCATGGCTGCTGGACCTGCACGTCCGGAGCCTGTGCTCTGCAACCGGAGAGGCCGCGGCAGTGGGAGGTCCGCGTATCGCAAAAAATAAATAAATAAAAATAAATTTACTTTTATTTTAAATGGGTTATTGCTTTAATAAGTAGAATTTTAAAAGGGAAAGGAGAACAGGTTTGACTTGGAACCTAATAGTTGAAATCTACAAATACATAAATTTAACTTGTCACTAGTGGTTAATTTAATACAATATTTTAAAAGGCCTGCTATGATTTCAGAGAATTGTTACAAACTAACAAAAGAGTTACACCGTTAAGTATTACTACAACAACGTAACAAACATTAATAAATTATCTAACATGTAGCAAAAGTGCTACTGTAACAACCTAAAAGTAATAAACGTGTAACTAGCCACTAAAAGGCTTTTTTGTTTCTACCCTGGTTAAGTTCCAAGACACAGAATACATATGTAACATGGGAAAGTTGCAAGAGGGAGAATGATTTCAAGGAACTGAATTTTAATTCGAGACCTGCAGAGTTTAAGGGAAGTCAACTGTTTTTCTGTATGCACAAGAATACAGCCTAGACAATGGATGAGAATCAAAAGCAAATAATGTATATACCCACCAAGTAAAGACAACTTGCTTTAATCTGCAATTTAACTTTTTCACTTCTGGGTTGAATTATTAAAGATCTCTATTAGAACGGTTAAGTCCTAAATGATTCTTAGCATGCCAAATAAAGTGAAATTTAAAACAAATACCAAGTAACTGTGCCCAGTGAGGCCCTTCTTGCCTAAAAATGAAGACATGCCCTTTACTATGCAACAAAGAGAGCTTGAAGAAATGGTGCTTTCAGACCTTACATACAGCCGATACACATTTTTTCTTTTTGGTTAATAGGGTGGGAAGAGACCTGAGCTGAAGCAGGTCTATTGCCAATAATAAACCACCAAGATCCCATACACCTTAATACTAATCTCTACCAAGTATCCAAGAAACCCTTTTAAGGAAAAAAAAATTAAATAAAACTTCTATATCTAACTTCTTTTCAACAGAATACAACAATTCAGCATTTAAAATCCTAACCACCACCCCAAGATTCATTATGGCCTCGTTCTATTATTTTTTAAAAAAATATTTATTTGGCCTCACCAGGTCTTAGTTACAGCATGCGGGATCTTTAGTTGTGGCATGCAGGATCTAGTTCCCTGACCAGGGATCGAACCCAGGCCCCCTGCACTGGGAGCAGGGAGTCAACCACTGGGCCACCAGGGAAGTCCTAGCCTTGTTCTATTATTAAGTCTCATGTTCTTCATGGGAAAGGGATAGCTGTAGCTGATGAATGTGAATGTTCCCTTTATTCAGTTTAATTCTGGTAGATTCACTCTAATAGTGATATACACATTCCCATCACCTTTAAGCTGGGCTCAGGATTCATAATGGACATAATCAAACCCTTCTAGAGATAATTTGTGTTTTGTATAAGGTCCTTAATGATTGTTTTCATTCAAGAAAACTACTCTGTTTTGTTATCAAAAGACCACAACACAGGACTTCCACTGCAAGAGGCATGGGTTCCACCCCTGGTCAGGAAACTAAGATCCTGCATGCTGCGCAGCGCGGCCAAAACAAAACAAAACAACCCTCCCCAAACCCCCCCACAATGCTACCCACCTAATTCTTTACACAGTAAAGATTGGCAGGGAAATTCTTAAATTTTAAACAAATCCAACGAAATATTAAGGTATTAAAGCTCTAATACTCAAGTAACAGCATTGTAAATCAACCGTATTTCAATGAAATAATTTTTTTTTAAAAAGCCCTGATTATTCACAGTAAATCCATAAAATGTTTTACTTACTGCTGGCGGTACTTCCTCCACTCTGATTATCAGAAGAGTTCAGGTCTAGGCCAGCAAACTAGAAAAGAGTTATTAAACTTTGGTTAGCAGCCCATGTGCAGAAATATTACACTAAGAGAAAACTAGTCTTGCTCTCTAGCATTTACTAGCACTAGTTGTCCTGTCTGCCTCACCGGGGATGTGAAACTCTTAAGGAGAATGTGACTAAGAATGTGCTTCGAAGACAACTAAGTTGTAAGCAAATGCAAAATACTTTACTACAGTACTACTGTATATACTGCAGAAAGTACCACACCAAGATGGTGGTGCTATCCAGGAGAAACTGGGTCCAAATTTAACTCATTCATTCAAAATGAATCTTCCCTGTAACGTTTTCCATAGTAAAAGTTCAAGAAATTTAAATTATTTTAAAATGTCAAATAGTCATTGGATTCATTTTAGCTCCAAACATTTGGAGACAAATGTTTTCAATGCCACCAACTTTCTACTTGGAATTATTTTAAACCTACAAAGCACACCTGAAAAATGTCAGAACAAAAATTTTATCGACCATGTCATAGTTCCTTTATCCCTAAATACTGCACAAATATTTTAAATTAGGGTAGCACGCTTCAGAACAAAAATTAATATAACCACCACTTACTGAGCACTACTAAGCACAAACCTATGAAGTAGGTACCTACTTGTTCTCCCACTTTCACAGTTAAGTTCAGAACACTTCGGACATAAATGGCACAACTGGCATTTAGTGTCCCTAATGAGTAGGACACATTTTACTGCCTTTATCTCCACGTCTACCCGTCCCTTTACACGGGTAGCTCAAAGTCTCAACATTCTAAAAAAGAGATCTATCTTCATCGCATTCTGCAATAACAAACTATTTACAAGCAATAGGGGGAAAACTGTATGTGCCAAAAGCAGTTTCATTTTTTTAATGTACCCAGTCACAGCACTATTGCCACCTGTTTGCAAAGGTGATACGCTATACCATAACGTTTAAGTCCTCTGTTAAAAGCTCAAGGTTATACTGTCAAATTGCAAGCATCATCAGTGGAGGCACTGAAAATTGGAAGCAGATGCTAAACCTTGAAAAAAAAATGAGTTATGGTAAGGCAGCTCATTTCCTAATTTCTATCAGCAAAAACGCTGTCATGTTTTCTCTGCACTAGTTATCTCAGCAATTGACTGATACTTTAACGCACAATAGTAACAAACTTTCTTTTTGCACTTGTTGCCGTACGTTTTGTTATTAATTTTACACTTGGCAAACGCTAAATGCTACTGTAAACTGTCAGGATTACGTTATTGTAATTTTCTCAGTTGTGAATTAGCTTGCTGCTTAATTCTAACGACTCTGCATACTTTTACCAATTACTTCGATTACAAATTTCATTCCTACCTAGAATCTTAAATACAGCACTACCTACATGGTAAATGTTAAAACTGGGAACAGCCTATGCTCTTGATAACAGATTTTTTATGTCTCTGCTCCATTTAACATGACGCGTCAGCAATTTGGAGGATTCAAACTGATTCATTAATGGAAAAAATGCTCCCCCCAAAACAGGTCGTTAAGTCCTTAAAAACTTATTACACACGACTACATTAAAGTCTATTGACAATTCATTTGCGTCACTCGACTTCGTTTCAGAATTTCGGAGCTCGTGGTAGGCATAAGTTTACTTAAAGGCTACAAACATCGCACTGAAGAGCTTCTCTGAAGCGCGCTGCCACTGTTGCTGAGGGATGCAGACTTCCTGCCACCTCAGCCCAGAACCCCTCCTCTACCTCTAAACCCTTAGAAAAGGGCGTTCCGGTTAAGACGACAGACCCGGAGCCTCTGACTTATTTCAAAATTTCAGTCCACAAGCAGCAACAAGTCAACAACAAAATTGTTTATTTCTCCCCAAGCCACATTCCGGGTGTTTTTCCCCTGGCCGAGTCCCTAATCAAACGCCCGCATCAAAGTGTCCTAACCCTGAGGACACTCGTACACTCCGTGGCACCCCCCCCCCCCCCAAACGACGCGCGGCCCTGGGCTAAATCGCCACACAGTGACTATGATGAGCATGTGAAGCGGGGCGGCCGCAAACCTCCCTGACGTCTCCCCACCGCCTTCAACCACGAACTCCAGAGCCCGGCGCCACCGCGACGCAGCGGCCCATTCTTCCCTCCCTCCCTCCCTTCCCCCCTCTCCCCCCTCCCCCCCCTAATCTGCGTCACAAAACTTTCCACTCCGGAAACGCGGCCTCACGGGCCGTGGCTCCCGGCCTGCGGAAGCCGGGCTGGAGCGAAAAAGACCTGCGGAAGGAAGCCCGGGAGGAACATGATGCCCATCCATCCCCGTTTCCGGGCCCTCGGCGGCCCGGCCTCTCCCGCTCGTGGGCCGCAGCGCCGCCCAGCCACCCGACACCACACAAAGGAGGCCGCCGCCATTACCCCGCGCGAAGGCCACCCCCCGCGCCGCCCCCTCCCACATTCCAGGGCCGCGTTCCTCCTCCCGCTCACACGCGCGTACACACACACACACACACGCGCGCGCGCCAACGCCGCTCGGCTCTCTGACCGGAATCCGAGCCGCGCACGCTGCGAGAGCCAGAGCCCTCAGGACCAGAAAGGTCCCCATTCGTGAACCACCGCGCCGCGCCACCCTCCCCCCACCCACCCATGGGTCACCAGTCAGTCGAGGTTCGCGCGTGCGCGCCTCCGCGAGAGCGCGCGCCCCCTCCCCCTCCGCCCGCCTGCGCACGCACACACAAAAGCCGCCATTGTGCTCGGGCCGGGGACAATACCGCGAGCCAAGTAGGGGCCCCAGCGACAACCACAACTAGCATTCCTGTCACCTTCCCGTTCCCCCACAGCCCTGGGGCATTCACACTCGCCAGCCCGAGGGACCCAGCAAATGCGAACTGAGGATACCAGCTAGCACTGCGCCACAAACCATGTTAGGTCAGGGGAGGGAATTCATGCAGCAACAACCCTGGTAGGCTCCCTGCGGCTCACCTGCTGGTCCAGCCCGAGCGCATTTTCCACCGCCACATGACTCATCCCTGAAGAGTACCGAGAACTCGGAGTCTTCCGCTGCTGAGCTAATGTGTTTGGCTCACCGCAAAGGCCCTCTCACGGGAGAACTGCGGCTCTAAGGCGCACGGCGCGGCCACGGATCTAATATACCCGCTGGAACGGCTGCTACGTCAGCACGTAAGACGTGTGCCCTCCCTCTCACACCCACACTCCTGCCGCCGCTACGACTTCTGCCTAGCTACTGCGCTCTCGTTTAGTCCTAACCTCGCGGGATTTCCTAGTCGGTCGCGTCCCCGGCTCGTCGTCCTACCTTGGCACTGAGAGCGCCAAATACTGTCCTAGTTCGCTTGAGTTCCACTTCCCCTGTCCTCCGCTATTACCCTAGCCGAGGTCTAGGAGGTCTCGAGATCTCGCGAGAATTCCTCGCCTCCCGCTTTCCGCCAGCTGGGATACCTTAAAATCTAATCCATGCCTTTTCCCTTTTTCTTTCCGTAACGTCCCCAGCGTTCGCTGTTCCATTGTTTCTTGGGAGCGCTCTCTCAGCCCCCCGGACTTGGAGATGTTGTGAGATTTCTCCAAACTAATTGGCCCTAGCGTTTTCGCGGGCAGACTCCCCGAAATCGGAGTTAGGCCGACAGACCCAAAGCCCAGGGGGCGGCGGGTCACGTGACTGCAGGTGTCGCACGCGGAGGCCATTTTGTGGAGCAGGAAACTGGTTTTAAATAGAGTGCTCGGAATCGGGGGAGGAGAGGGGAAAGAGGGAGGGAGGAGGCGGGAAGAGGGGGAAGAGGAGGAGGGGAAAAAAGAGGAAGGAGGAGGGAAGAGGGCGGGATGGTGACCAGGGGAGCGGGGAGAGGAGTGGAGGGGAGCTGGCGGCGCGCGCAGGTGGTGAGACGCTTTACCGCGCGGTTGCCTAGGCAGCGGGGGCACCGCCTAGGAAAGCCAGAGCCCCTCAGGTTCTCTACACCTCGTTGACCCCGCGCCCCCCCCAAGCGAGAGCGCTCTGGCGCGCGCGTCCCCGCCCCCCGCGGTGAGGAAACAATGAAACAGTCACGCGCTGAGCTAGAGTGGGTGGTAGCGCACCCTCCTGAGACCCCAGCCCTTCGCCGGTACGACCGCTGAATTAGGCCCGTAGTTTCCTCCTGCGGGGCCGTCCAGCGGCTCAGGGCCGATGGCCACCGGCGTGGTGCTGCCTCCCTCAAAGCCAGAGGACCCTGGGGATGGAGAACGGCTCTCCTAGGGAGTCGGGGGTGTTTGCGGCTGGGCGCAATCTGGGCGTGACTAAGGAGGTCTACAGCATTATCGGCCTGGGTTCGGGGTGACCCTCAGGCCACCGCAGTGGATGGGGAATGGGAGGAAATGGGTTTTTGCCATCGGAGGAACCCCTTCTTCTGATCCCCTCCTAAGGAAGTGACCCCTAGTCCCAGCCTCGGTTCTACAGAACCTTAAATAGAAGAAGTGTTGACTAGTGGATCCGTGGCTTTAAGCGAGCGGCCTCACAAACGTGGTTCTTAAAATCGTTTTCCCCCCTCTCCTCTGACCCTCAGCCTGACAGAAATAATATACAGAGTTTTCCACCATCCCTTAAAGGATCTTCTGTTGCCAGAATTCAGATAGCTAGTTCTCATTACGTGATCTACCACTTACCTTCTCTCCCTTTCCAATTTTTAAAATTGGAACTGAAATTCTAACGAGATAAGGAGATAATATAACACTTGTGTCCTGGGCAAGTTGCTTAACTGCTTTGGGTCTCAATTTCCTCATCTATAAAAGGAGCTGGACTACATGACCCTGTGAAAGACCCAACTCCTTTTTATAACGAGTATTTTGTAATGCACCCTTTAACCATACTGAAATAACAAATCATAGATAATATAACCTAAACTTAACACACACTTTCAAAAAACAGGACCTAACTGGAGAATAAAAGCAGTTATAATAAAGCGATGTATTTTATGTGGATGCTCCCACACAAGGACACTAAATGATGATATCTCCCTAGTGCAGTCACAAATGCAAACTGAAAAAGTGTGTTTTCACAACTCAAGTACCGTAAGCAACGTTGCCATTGGTGACCTTATTTTCCAAAATGCCGAATTCTTGGTAATGTTTGAAACAAAACACAATAGTCTTCCCTCAGTTGATACAGTAGTTACATTCCTAGAGAATTCAGTGTATTTATATCGAAACTGGGTAAAAATACTTTGTTTATATGTAAAATAGTGTTAGTTCTAGGCTTATATAATGATGAACTAGTTTTTCACTTAATGTGAGTATCTGGCGGGTCAATTCTTCGCTGTATGGTACTGTCCAGGATTGTAGAATATCTAGTATGCCTGGTCTCTGCTCACTAACTTCCCGTAGCCCTTGCTAGTCATGGCAACAACCAAAAAAACATTTCCACAGTGCCCCCTTGAGAACTATTAAGCTTAATGATCATTAAGATCCGTTTCAGCCCTAAGATTCATGGATTCTTACAGAGTACGGGTGAGGCGTGTTTTGGTTTTGCTTCCCTTTCATATAGACCAGGGTAAACAGTCTAAAGCTGTGAGTTCTGGCAGTTCAAACTGCATATAGCAACGATGGGATGTACCGAGTACCCAGGTTCTGGGCTTTATTTTGCTTTTGAGTAGAGCCGGTTTACAGGGTACTGCCATGGGAGTACCTAAAAAAATTAAAATACATAGCCGTTTCCTATTTTCAGTTACCCCCTGCTCATAGGCTTACTAAGTTCAAACCACCGGGGTGTTTTGTTATTTTGTTATAATTGGAATATCAATTTGGAAAGGAAGCAGGGTAACATAAAGCTTTGTCTTCAAACACATTCATTCTGAAAAAGGTTGGGCGCACTTGAAGTAGCTAAATGAGCCAACTTTCACAGAGCTCCGAATGACTTTACATGCCACTAAGCAGTCATTTGTATATCTTTTCCACAAGCCCGCCTTTGCAAATTTTTTTTTTTTTTTTTGCAAATTTTATTTGAAGGGACCTAAAAAGAGGAAAAGCTGAAACCACGGAAACTCTTTTCACATGCTTCTTTTCTTACATTCCCAGGCATTGTTAAGCTGAGCACCCATGTTGAAGCAAATATACTATTTGCACCACCCCCATTCCCATCTTCACCCCATCCCTCCATCAAGAGCTCACCAGAGCCTAGGAACTGTAGATCCTTGAACTAGCAGTTCAAATCGCTGCTCTACTGCTTACAAGCCGTGTGACTGGGGGCAACTTATTTGACATCTTAGGGTCTCAGGTTCCTTGTCTATAAAGTTAAAGTAAAAATATTTTCTGCCTCAAAACATGGTTGGGATTCAAGGGCTCATGCATGAAAGGAGTGAGACTTTAGTACATGGTGGATATACTTACACGTGTATCTCCCCATCGTTTCAACTTCCCCAGCAGAGTGGGTTGCTCTGGCACTGGGCTCCCAGAGCACTCGCTGTTCAAGTCTCCACTGTAACACTCACTGTGTTATACTGCAGTTCTGTGTGAGCCCATGGAGGGAAGGGAACTTGTCCCACCCCAGGACTGTACAAGGTGTGGCACACAGAAGCCCAGTAGATGTTGAAGATCAGTGAATAATGCAGATGCCCGGCCTCTGCAAGTTGTAATGTGGGGCATGTTAACAGGTCTAGATCCATTATTTTGCTTCCACACGTGGCTTTAAGTAAATTTCATCACCACTCTCTGAGACTAAAATAGGCTGAAATCACATTATCGTGATGCAAATAATGTGTCCAAGTAGCGTAAAAACTTGTAGAAAGATAATTATACTAGTCTGCAACTTGAAGAAGAGCAGTAATAAGAGGAATTCCTCAGAATTCCTCAGAGCCTTTAATCAACTTCATGATTGCCAGTCGTTTTTCTGCAAGGTCCAGGGAGCCTTCTGGGTTCAACTGACCCACACTTCCCTTTAGTGTGGATAGGGGATAAAGTTCAAGGAGGGCGGAACTCCCCTGTAATCAGAACGATAATTATAGGTGTGGAGGTAAAAGCAGTTGCCTACTGAGTCTCCTTTTATGTTTTAAAGTGTAATTGCCTTTTTGAGTGTTTGTTTGTTTGTTTGTGGCTTAAGATGCAGCAGGTTAAGCTTCCAATGCCAGGTAATTTACAGTAATTAGGAAGATGTTACTATGAAGGTTGATAAAAGTTCTAAAGAGAAAAGAGGAGTCTTAGGCACTAGGATATTGCTGTACACTTTTATTCTCCAAGGACAAGAGCTGGTACATACAAAACCAGGTTTGTTTTAGACAATTATTATACTCCCAAATAGCAGATCTGGCCTGGAATCTGCTTTCCTCTCACAAAGATGGCAAGGTGAAAAACAAAATTATATTGGAGGGCATCTTCTCTACCACTAACGTTGCTAAAAATATTTTCAAACAAAAATCCAGTGTCCTTCTGCCTTCGTTCATGCAAAGTGACCGGGCAGTACAAGGAATAAATAACAGGGAAGCCTTGGGTAGAGGCTCTGAACTGGAGGGGATGGGGCATGGAGGCTGCCTTGCTTTGGGAGAGAAGACAAGGAATCTTGGAAATACAGCAAAGGGGGTCACACACTTTCAAGATTCCATGCTGTGTCTTAGGTAATAGGGGCATTTTTAGCAGTTTCTCAGGTGATGTAGAACTTGGCCATGACCTCACAGATACGGCCGAGTAGCTGTCCTTGTGTTGGAATTACAGTTGTCCCTCTGTATTCATGGGGAATTGGTTCCAGGACCATGCTCAAATACCAAAATCCTCGGATGCTCAAGTCCCTTATATAAAATGGCATAGTATTTGCATATAGCCTATGCACATCCTCCCGTATACAGGCCGACTTCGGAGGTATTTCGGGTTTGGTTCCAGGGCACCGCGATAAAACGAATATTGCAATAACACGGGTCACAAACTTTTTACTTTCTCAGTGCATATAGAAGTTATGTTGGGAATTCCCTGGCAATCCAGTGGTTAGGATTCTGCGCTCTCACTGCTGAGGGCCTGGGTTCAATCCCTGGTCAGTGGTCAGGGGACTAAGATTCCACAAGCCGCGCGGTGCGGCCAAAAAAAAAAATAAGTTATGTTTCCACTATACTTACACTGTAGTGTATTAAGTGTGCAATAGCATTATGACTAAAAAAACAATGGACATACCTTAATTTGAAAATACTTTATTACTAAAAATGTTAACCATCGTCTGAGCCTTCAGAGAGTCATAATCTTTTTGCAATAGTAACATCAGAGATCACAGATCACCGTAACAAATAACGAAACAGTTAGAAATATTGTGAGAATTACCAAAATATGACACAGAGACACAAAGCGAGCAAATGCTGTTGGAAAAAAGACGCCCATAGACTAGCTCGAGGCGGGGTTGCCACAAACCTTCAATTTGTAAAAAACGAAATATCTTGGAAGCACAATAAAAAGAGGTATGCCTGTACTTTAAACCATGTCTAGATTACTTATAAAACCTCATACAATATAAAGGCTCTGTAAACAGTTGTAAATACAATGTAAATGCTATGTAAATAGTTGCTGGCACAGGGCAAATTCAAGTTTTGCCTCGGGAAACTTTATGGATTTTTTTTTCCCAAATGTTTTCCATCCTGGGATACAGAACTCAGAAACGGAGGGCCAACTCTACGTACTATCAGCTTCCTAAAATTAATTCACTCTTTCCCCTACACCTTCCTAAGAATTAATTCACTCTTTCTCCTGCACCTTCCTACTTAGTGATTATTACTGTCATTAGCCTATAGACGTTGAGAGCTGCTAGGTTTAATCATTTTTAAAGTTTTTAAAATCTTTTCAATGTTTTAATTTTTATTTCTCCAAAGACTTCTAGTTTTTACTGTAATCTTGTGATTTATCATAAATATATACAGTATTTGGTCTTTGACCCTGTTCCCGGCACAGAGCTCCTAAAACCCTAGGAATTTCCTGTGACGAGAGTGATTAAGGGTCTTTTGTTATGTTAACCAGGTGGCTTTTGGACGGCAGCTAAGGATGGGGGCTGATTGCCAGAGGAGCCAACCACGTGATTAGAGGGTGGGAACTTTCAATCCCACACCCTCACCTCTAGGGAGGGGAGAGAGGCTGGGACTGAGTTCAGTCACCAATGGCCAAGGATTTAATCCGTCGTGCCTACATAATGAAGCCTCCATAAACACCCAAAAAGATGGGGTTCAAAGAGCTTGCAGGTTGGCATGGAAGCTCGTGCCCTTTTCCCATAATTTACCCTATGCATCTCTCCCATCTGGCTGTTCCTGAGTTATATCCTTTTATAATAAATTGGTAATCTACTAAGTAAAATGTTTTTCTGAGTTCTGTGAGCTGCTCTAGCAAATTAATTGAACCCAGCGTTGGCGGGTGGAGAGCTTGAAACCTCCATTCTATAGCTGGTTGGTCAGAAGCAGAGGTGACACCTGGATTTGCGATTGGCTTCTGAAGTGGAGGAGGAGCAGTCTTGTGGGGCTGAGCCCCTTAGCCTGTGGGACCTGATTCTCCAGGTAGATAGTGTCAGAATTGAGTTGAGTTGTAGGACACCCAGCTGGTGTCAGAGAATTTCTCGGTGGTATGGGAAAAAACATAACATTGTAATTAGAGCCAGAATCCTACTGTCCAACCCAGTGTTCTCTATTAAGAAGTATGGAATTGAGTTCTTAAGTAGAACCCCAGACCTTCTATGAATTCTTCCTTCAAATTGGCCATTCTAATGTTATGAAGCAAAAGACAGGGAAGATTCATCCTGGAAATACAGTTTAATTACAGACGGTCTGTGAGTGTCACCAGGCACACAGGGCAGGTGACCCCTCCTGGGATGTGGAGACCAGAAGGATGGTGCTTTGGAGCTCTTCTTGACATTCTCTGGGAAGATGAAGAGCTGCACCTTCAACTGTTTCCTGTGTCTATTTAGAAGCACTATTCTAATTACTTCAGATGTATTAGCTTGTCTAATCCTTACAGCAGCCCTAGAAGGAAGGTACCGTTCCCCCCCAGTATACAGTTGGGAGGCCCCAGGACTTGCTGTGGTTCACACATAAGGCTGGTGAGGCTAGTGAGTGGTGGGACCGAGTGAAGCCAGGGCCGTGCTGTTAACCAAGGCGTCTCAGACCCCTCAAACTCAGCCAGTCCTAAACAGGATTCCTCATCTCCCAAAATGACTTCCTCCTCTGGTCTTTATCTCAGATAATAGCGTCATCATTTCTCACACCCAAACTTAGCACCTCTGATTTTTTGACTGCGTCTCATCTCTTCTCTCCTCCCCGCTATATCCATAAACAGTACCTTCCTCCTTCCCACCTTATGCCTCTCAAATTGGTCTCCTTGTCTCACTGCCAAGTTCAGGCCTTTTTTTACCTCTACATCAGTAGTGAGCACCCTTTTTTTTTTTTTTTTGCATGAGTGTCAATTTAAGAATATACATGTTTATAAGCTGTCTTTTCCTACATAGATAAAAACTGTATATTCTCCCCAATAATTCGAGCATTGCTCAAGCCTGCTCTTGATTATCCCAGGAACTTCCTCACTGCCTTTCCTGCCTCCCTCTTTCCCCCTCTACCCCACCCTTTACATGTCTGCCAGAGTTTTCTTCTTAAAAGAGTCCTAATGTGCCACTTCCCTGCTCAGAAACTTTTGACACCTCCCTTTGCATCCAAGGTCATTCCCGACCTAGCTCCCATCAAGCTCTCCAATTACATTTTCTCCCTTTCCCCACCATTCCCCACCCCACCTCAATCGTACACAGGTCAGTACCTCCGTGGTTACACGTCCACTGAGGGCAGAGGCAGTGTCTTTCTTTTTTTTGGGGGGGGGGGCAAGTAGTTTATTTTATTTGGAAGCAGAAATGAGTAAGTTGGGAGAGGGATGGAGGACATATGACTGTGTGTTACAGAAGTCACTTCTGCAGGCAATGGGGGCCTCTATAGAGGCTTACCTCTACAGAGATCTCTCTGGAGCACACAGAATTCCACTCTAATTTGCCTGTCAAAAAGACAAGACAGAGACACTTTCTTATCTGTACATCTCCATAGAGCCCAGTGCCTCTTAAAGGTTCTGCTTCACCCAGAAAAGAGATGCCCCAAAGCAGAGACAGGAGAACTGGGGAAATGGAGGGCTTGAACAGTGCAGAAGGGGAGAAAACCAACCCAGAAAGGAAACACATGTGCTAGGGGTTATGAACTCAGATGCCTCAGGGCCAGACAGGTCCTGTGGATGAAGGAAGGCAGCCAGATAGCAGACACGGGGTAGGACGTGGTGAACTGGAGGGGCAACCCCACGCAGGACCAACCAATTATTTCCCTAGGGGAATGCAGGCCCAGTGGTGCCAGGTTTTTCCAGAGAGGCTGGCCATCCAGATTTCTATGTGAAATACCCCAATTTTTAACTCTTGGCAGTTCATTCGGATTATTTCATGTACTGTGTCTGCCTAGAAGGTTTCAGGGCTATTGGTATTGTTCTATTTGTTAAGCTGGGTTGATGGGTACATGAGGGTTTGTTTATCTTGATTCTTCTTGCCTCATAGATGTTATAAATATCCCTTTCTGTGCATTCCAAATTAAACTGAGAAATCTGTAAACCCTTTATGTGAGTTCACTTGTGCCAGCAGACCACCCATCTGCATCCTCTGCTGTATGTTAGTTTGTTGTTTTGCAAAACTCACAGATTAAATGAAGGCTTGTGGTTATACACCTTCTCTTGAATAATGATTGGATTAGTTAAGTGTTACTTTGTGCTGAAAATAGAAAAAGGCAGCAATGCTGTGTCTTCCACAAGAATTGTTCTGTGAAAGGAAAAATGTTGCAGCTCACCAACTGCCACCCACTCTTTCCTCTCTGGAATGTTTTTGAATCTATCATATGTTACCTTTCATACAACTTGATCTTGAATAGAAGGATATTAATTATACTGCACAAACCAAACTCTGACTCCGAACATATACATGTTCCTCTTTGCAATTTTGATGAAGTCTGTATGTGTGTGTAATGGGGCACAATTTGTACTCAGCATCTAAGAGAGATATCTAAATACTGGCACCATGGAGATCGCGCTGTCTTTGGTTCCAAAACTGTTCAACCTCTATTTTGAATGAAGCAACCATGACCCACTTACAGCCTGGAACAAGTTACTTCACCATTCTGTGTCTCAGTTACCTCATTGATAAAATAAGGATGATGAGAGCCATCTCCTAAGTATCATGTATAGGTGGTTGGAAATTATTTTATCTGGGTGGAGGAAGAAAACCACGGAGAGGGGAAAATATTAAATCAAATCATTATTTTAATCATTCTGTTACCAAACCAAACTTGGGTCTGCTTCCCTGCACCAGGTTATGGTGAAGGAAAGTGCAGTGTTTATTGTAAGGAGCCATATAAGTCGTCTGGGCCAGCTAGTGCTGAAAAAACCCGAACTCCCTGATGGGTTTCAGGAAAGTATTATTAAAAGACAGGTGAGGGAGGGAGGTCGCAGGTATGTGATCTGCTTGTGCACGATTCTCTGACTGGTTGATGGTGAGGTAACAGGGAGGTGTCACAGGGGTTAAGATTATCAATTCTTAGGCTCCAGTAGGCCTGGGGGGCTATGTACTCATGGTCATCACGTAGTTAACATATTCCATTTGGTGGGGAGTGTTCATATCTGGAAAACAACTCAGATATTATTATCTAGGTATCACCTCCCAAAGGCCCCACCTCCTTCAGAGAGGAGCTAAAGCTAAGGATATGGGGGAGGGGCCTGCCCCAGGAAGGCCCCATAGGGTCCTGCTTGGTTACAATTCAAAAGATGTTTGTTGAACACCATGATAAGAGCTGGGGGGTGAGGGGGAGACAAATAAGTTTAAAACATGGCCTCTGCCATCACAGAACTGGGGAGACAAGACAAACGCACAAAAAGTCATTGACCCGGACTTCCCTGGTGGTGCAGTAGTTAAGTATCCACCTGCCAATGCAGGGGACACGAGATCAAGCCCTGGTCCGGGGACATCCCACATGCCGCGGAGCAACTAAGCCCATGCGCCACAACTACTGAGCCTGTGCTCTAGAGCCCGTGAGCTACAACTACTGAGCCCCCGTGCCACAACTACTGAAGCCCATGTGCCTAGAGCCCATGCTCCGCTACAAGAGAAGCCACTGCAATGAGAAGCCCGTGCACCGCAACAAAGAGTAGCCCCCACTCACAGCAACTAGAGAAAGCCCGCACGCAGCAACAAAGATCGAATGCAGCCAAAAATTAATTAATTAATTAGATTTTTAAAAAAGTCATTGACCCAACATGAGGCAGTATGTGGTAAATACCATCTAGACTGTGAGCTCCTCTACTGCAGGGCCTGCATTCTGTTCATCTTGTTAAATGTGGAACGAATGAATGAGTGGTGCCGAAAGTGCAATAGCTCTTCTAAGGAGGAAGATACCATGGTGGGCTAGGAAGTTCCAGAAGCCTTCAAAGTTGGAGCTTGAGTCAAACCTGGAGACATGGATAGGATTCAGATTATCAGAGGGGAGGGGAAAGGCTGTTTCTGGTGGGGGTAGCTGTGGGGATGAGGGAGAAGACACTTAGTATGTGGAAACTTGTGGGCTGGGGTGTAGGAATGGCCAGGGAATTTTTGGAAACAGTGAGTTTTAGAAACAATTGGAGGGGACGGTTTGTTCATTCACTCAACAAAACCCACAAAGCAGGAATACAGTGGTGAATGAGCAAGACTACAGTCCTTGACGTCATGGAGCTGGCCATCTGTTGACTACGGTGTTTAAATGGGTGTTTAGAAAAATAGGAGGAGATTAAAAGGTAAGTAGAAAAAAGGCAAGAAGAAAAAAAGAAGGGTAGATTGAGGCTGATTGTGGAGAATGAAGCATTTGGACTTTATTTTCTAAGTGGTGGAGAGCAACTAAAGATTTCTAAGCAGGGGAGTGACAGGAGGAAGTATTGCATTTGAGATGTAAATCTATTGTTGCTATCTTAGCTGGCACTGCTCTCACAGAATGCCACAGACTGGGTAGCTTATGAACAACACACATTTACTTCTCGTAGGTGCTGGAAGCTGAAGGTTCAAGGTCAAGGCACCAGCAGATTTGGTGTCTGGTAAGGGTCCACTTTCTGGTTCACAGAAGAGACCTTCTCACCATGCTTTCACATGGTGGAAGAGACAAGGGAGCTCTTGGGTTTCTTTTATAAGGGCACTGATCCCATTCATGAGGGCTCCACCCCCAGGACCTAATCACCTCCCAAAGGCCCCACCTCCTAATGTCATCACATTGTGGATTAGGCTTCAACATATGAATTTGGGAGGACACAAACTTTCAGTCTAGAGTGTAAAGGATGGGATGGGGCAGAGAAGCTGAAGGTGGGCAGCTGGATGTCAAGTGTCCCCATACCAAACTGCGGTAGGAATAGGAAGGGAGAATATAAGGGAGCAACAACCCCGAGGGAGAACTAACAGAATGAAGTATTGATTAGACATAAGAACAGAAAGCATTCTCACGTTTTGAGCCTCAAGTATTTGTCATAATGATAATTTGATCAGGTCTTCTACTTAAAAAATTCTTGGGGGAAAACTGTAGCCTAAACCACGGGTTCAATCCTCTCTTCTCACTTAAGAATCACTAGGTTCCTCCCAAATGTGTCACTGGACATACTCTTCTAGGTACCTGGGTAGGGAACATCATACTTTACTTGGAATATAGGCCACTGCATTTCTTCGAAGAGTCAGTGCAAAATGAGGCAGCTTGGCATGTGAGTCAAGTCCTTTAAGCTTCTCAGATGAATGTTGCTATATTAAGACCAAGGACTGTTATGCAACAAGACCCAGCTACACCTTTCCTTGATGCCTGAACTTCTCAGTGAAGACCACCTGTTGAACTAACAGGTGTCATTTTATTTTTGAAAAATGTTCACATCCAGGGGTGAATTCTCCATTAATCTCATAGGATCTCAGTTTGAGTATTAGTCACTGGGGGATATAGAAAGAATATTCTAGAAAATGAACCAGTGGTAATTTTCACTAGAAGAATGCATGGAAATGTTTTTACAAAATACACTATGACCTGTATATAGCTAGAATAATAGTAGGATTTCAACTGGTCCATAACTGACAGTCCCTCAGAAACTATATGAAAGAGGCATGCAAGGATCAGCTTTCCCACCTCCCCCCGCCAGAGCACGTGCTCTATCTTGGGCTCCCACAGCCTGCTTTCCATCCCTTACCACATGTCGATGGAAGGCATGTGCTCCATGTCACCATCCCCACTAGACTGTGAACACTTGAGAGCAACTGTACTTTATACCTTTTCAGATCACTAGTACCTGGCACTGAACATGGAACATAGTAGGTGCTCAATAAAAACATTGGATGGATGGATGGTTGGACAGACAGATGGATAAAATATGTACATGCCCTTATTTGGCATGGAATTCAGGGCAGGCCAGGAGATCACTATATATATTTTTTAACTTTAAAATGAAACCACATCAAAATTTCAAACTTTGCTCTGCCAAAGACCCTGGTAAGAAGAAAATGAGACAAGTTAACAACTGGGAGAAAATATTTACAAATCATACATCTGACAAAGTACTTGTATCTACAATATAAAGAACTCTCAAAACTTAATGATAATAAATAATCCAATCAGAAACTAGACAAAAGACATGAACAGATATTTCACTGGAGAGAGTATACGGATGGCAAATGAGCACGTGAAAAGTTGTTCAACATCATTAGCCATTACAGAAATACACATTAAAACCACAATGAGATAGTACCACACACCTATCAGAATGGCTGGGGGCTTCCCTGGTGGTGCAGTGGTTGGGAATCCGCCTGACAATGCAGGGGACACAGGTTCGAGCCCTGGACTGGGAAGATCCCATGTGCCGTGGAGCAACTAAGCTTATGCACCACAGCTGCTGAGCCTGTGCTCTGGAGCCCACGAGCCACAACTACTGAGCCTAGAGTAGAGCTCCGCAATAAGAGAAGCCACTGCAATGAGAAGCCCGCGCACCGCAACAGAGAGTAGGCCCCGCTCACCGCAACTAGAGAAAGCCCGTGCGCAGCAACGAAGCCAAAAATAAATAAATAAATTTATAAAAAAGCTTATGTATCAGAATGGCTGAAATTTTAAAAATCATCACAACACCAAGTGCTCGAGAGGATGCAGGGAAACGGAATCTCTCTTATGTTGCTGGTGGGAATGTAAAATGATGCAGCCACTCTGGAAAACAGTTGGGCAGGTCCTTTTAAAACTAAAACTGGGACTTCTGTGGTGGTCCAGTGGTTAAGACTCTGCGCTTCCACTGCAGGGGGCATGGGTTCTACTCCTGGTCAGGGAAGTTCCAAATGCTGTGTGGTGTGGCCAAAAATTAAAAAAAAATAATTTTAAAAATTAAAAAAATAAAAATGGGCTTACCATACTACCCAGACCTTGCATTCAGGCATTTTTCCCAGAGAAATGAAAACTTGTTTTCACACAGAAACTTCTACACAAACATCATAGCAGCTTTATTTGTAATAGTCAAAGACCGAAAGCTACCCAAATGTCTTTCAATGGGTGACTGGTTAAACTATGGTAATCCATACCATGGACTACTACTCAACAATAAAAAGAACAAACTATTGAATTATGGACTCAATGTTTGTGTCCCCCCGCAAAGTTGATATGTTGAAGCCCTAGTCCCCCCCCACCCCACAGTGAGATGATGTTTGGAGGTGGGGCCTTTGGGAGGTCATTTGGTTTAGATGAGGTTTTGAGGGTGGGACCCTCATTATGGGATTGGTGCCCTTATAAAAAGACCAAGAGACACCAGAGTGTGCTTGCACTCACTGTCCCTCTCTCTCCCTCCCTTCCCTGCTGTCCTACACACAGAGGAAAGGCCTCTTGAGGATATAGCAAGAAGGCAGCTGTCTGCAAGCCAGGAAAAGGGTCTTCACCAAGAACTGAATCTACCATATCTTGATCTTGGACTTCCAGCCTCCAGAACTGTGAGAAATAAATGTCTATAGTTTAAGCCACCCAGTCTGTTGTATTTTGTTACAGCCACCTAAGCTAAGACATATTGGACATATCACAACTAGATGGACGTATATTCAGGGAATTATGTTGAATGAAAAAAAAAAAGCCAATCTCAAAAGGATACATACTGCATGGTTCCATTTGTATGACCTTAATGGAATAACATAATTCTAGAGATGGAGAATGGCTTAGTATTGCCAGGGGGTTGGGATGGGGGAGGTAAGAGGGATGGGTGTGGCAATAAAGGAATAACCTGAGGGAGACTTGTGGAGATGGTAGAGCTCAGTGTCTTGATTGCAGTGGTGGTTACACAAAGCTACACATGTGATAGCTTTGCACAGAGCCATACACACACACAAACATGCACACACACAAATGAGTGCATGTAAAACTGGTGAAATCTGAATAAAATCTGTGGATTGTACATTTCCTGATTTTCATTTTGTACTGTTATGCAATTTCCTGTGAATCTATAATTATTTCAAAATTTAAAGTTTTTATGCACCTGAAACTAATATAAAATTGTAAATCAAACTATACTTCAATTAAAATTTTTTTCTAATTTAAAAAAGATTGTTTTCTAAAAAAGAAACCAGTTAGCATTTCTGACTTGCAACTTTGTTTTTCCTTTATGTACTCCCTCTCTTTTAAATACTGCTTCTTACGTGTGATTTGTGAGAACCTTGAGGCAATTAAAATATACCTAGAGGCTTCAAAGGTGCCTTTAAAGATGTAATCGTTTTGGGCTTCCGGGAAGATGGCGGAAGTGTAAGGCGTGGAGATCACCTTCCTCCCCACAGATACACATCTATACGTGGAACAACTCCTACAGAACACCTACTGAACGCTGGCAGAAGACCTCAGACCTCCCAAAAGGCAAGAACCCCCCCCCCCCCCACGTACCTGGGTAGGGCAAAAGAAAAAAGAGTAAATAGAGACAAAAGGATAGGGACCGGACCTGCACCAGTGGGAGGGACCTGTGAAGGAGGAAAGGATTCCACACACTAGGAAGCCCCTTCGCGGGCGGAGACTGCGGGTGGCGGAGAGGGGAAGCTTCAGAGCCACGGAGGAGAGCACAGCAACAGGGGTGCGGGGGGCAAAGCAGGGAGATTCCCGCACAGAGGGTCAGGGCCGACCGGCACTCACCAGCCCGAGAGGCTTGTCTGCTCACCCGCCGGGGCGGGCGGGCCTGGGAGTTGAGGCTCGGGCTTCGGTCGGAGCGCCGGGAGAGGACTGGGGTTGGCGGCGTGAACACAGCCTGCAGGGGGTTAGTGCGCCACGGCTAGCCGGGAGGGAGTCCCGGGAAAAGTCTGGAGCTGCCGAAGAGGCAAGAGACTTTTTCTTCCCTCTTTGTTTCCTGGTGCGCGAGGAGAGGGGATTAAGAGCGCTGCTTAAAGGAGCTCCAGGGACGGGCGCGAGCCGCGGCTAACAGCGCGGACCCCAGAGACGGGCATGAGACGCTAGGGCTGGTGCTGCCGCCACCAAGAAGCCTGTGTGCGAGCACAGCTCACTATCCACGCCCCGCTTCCAGGGAGCCTGTGCAGCCCACTACTGTCAGGGTCCCGGGATCCAGGGACAACTCCCCCGGGAGAACGCACAGCACGCCTCAGGCTGCTGCAACATCACGCAGGCCTCTGCCGCCGCAGGCCCGCCCTGCACTCCGTGACCCTCCCTACGCCCCCCACCCCCCACCCCCCGCCCCGGCCTGAGTGAGCCAGAGCCCCCAAATCAGCGGCTCCTTTACCCTGTCCTGTCTGAGTGAAGAACAGACGCCCTCCGGCGACCTACACGCAGAGGCGGGGCCAGATCCAAAGCTGAGCCCCTGGAAGCTGTGAGAACAAAGAAGAGAAAGAGAAATCTCTCCCAGCAGCCTCAGGAGCAGTGGATTAAATCTCCACAATCAACTTGATGTACCCTGCATCTGTGGAATACATGAATAGACAATGAATCATCCCAAATTGAGGAGGTGGACTATGAGAGCAAGATTTATGATTTTTTCCCCTTTTCCTCTTTTTGTGAGTGTGTATGTGTATGCTTCTGTATGAGATTATGTCTGTATAGCTTTGCTTCCACCATTTGTCCTAGGGAATCTATCCTTCCTTTTTTTTGTTTGTTTAAAAAAAATTTTTTTTCTTAATAATTATTTTTTTTATTTTAATAACTTTATTATATTTTATCTTACTTTATTTTATTTTACTTTATCTTCTTTCTTTCCTTCTTTTTTTCTTCCTTCCCTCCTTCCTTCCTTCCTCCCTCCCTCCCTCCCTCCTTTCGTTTCTTTCTTTCTACTTCTACTAATTCTTTCTTTCTACTTTTTCTCCCTTTTATTCTGAGCCATGTGGATGAAAGGCTCTTGGTGCTTCAGCCAGGAGTCAGTGCTGTACCTATGAGGTGGGAGAGCCAACTTCAGGACACTGGTCCACAAGAGACCTCCCAGCTCCACATAATATCAAACGGCTAAAATCTCCTAGAGATCTCCATCTCAACACCGGCACCCAGCTTCACTCAATGACCAGCAAGCTACACTGCTGGACATCCTATGCCAAACAACTAGCAAGACAGGAACACAACCCCATCCATTAGCAGAGAGGCTGCCTAAAATCATAACAAGTCCACAGACACCCCAAAACACACCACCAGACGTGGACCTGCCCACCAGAAAGACAAGATCCAGCCTCATCCACCAGAACACAGGCACTAGTCCCCTCCACCAGGAAGCCTACACAACCCACTGAATGAACCTTAGCCACTGGGGACAGACACCAAAAACAACGGGAACTATGAACCTGCAGCCTGTGAAAAGGAGACCCCAAACACAGTAAGTTAAGCAAAATGAGAAGACAGAAAAACACACAGCAGATGAAGGAGCAAGATAAAAACCCACCAGACCTAACAAATGAAGAGGAAATAGGCAGTCTACCTGAAAAAGAATTCAGAATAATGATAGTAAAGATGATCCAAAATCTTGGAAATAGAATGGACAAAATGCAAGAAACATTTAACAAGGGCCTAGAAGAACTAAAGATGAAACAAACAATGATGAACAACACAATAAATGAAATGAAAAAGACTCTAGATGGGATCAATAGCAGAATAACTGAGGCAGAAGAACGGATAAGTGACCTGGAAGATAAAATAGTGGAAATAACTACTGCAGAGCAGAATAAAGAAAAAAGAATGAAAAGAACTGAGGACAGTCTCAGAGACCTCTGGGACAACATTAAATGCACCAACATTCGAATTATAGGGGTTCCAGAAGAAGAAGAGAAAAAGAAAGGGACTGAGAAAATATTTGAAGAGATTATAGTTGAAAACTTCCCTAATATGGGAAAGGAAATCGTTAATCAAGTCCAGGAAGCACAGAGAGTCCCATACAGGATAAATCCAAGGAGAAATACGCCAAGACACATATTAATCAAACTGTCAAAAATTAAATACAAATAAAACATTAAAAGCAGCAAGGGAAAAACAACAAATAACACACAAGGGAATCCCCATAAGGTTAACAACTGATCTTTCAGCAGAAACTCTGCAAGCCAGAAGGGACTGGCAGGACATATTTAAAGTGATGAAGGAGAAAAACCTGCAACCAAGATTACTCTACCCAGCAAGGATCTCATTCAGATTTGATGGAGAAATTAAAACCTTTACAGACAAGCAAAAGCTGAGAGAGTACAGCACCACCAAACCAGCTCTACAACAACTGCTAAAGGAACTTCTCTAGGCAAGAAACACAAGAGAAGGAAAAGACCTACAATAATGAACCCAAAACAATTAAGAAAATGGGAATAGGAACATACATATCGATAATTACCTTAAAGGTAAATGGATTAAATGCTCCCAACAAAAGCCACAGATTGGCTGAATGGATACAAAAACAAGACCCATATATATGCTGTCTACAAGAGACCCACTTCAGACCTAGAGACACATACAGACTGAAAGTAAGGGGATGGAAAAAGATATTTCATGCAAATGGAAACCAAAAGAAAGCTGGAGTAGCAATCCTCATATCAGACAAAATAGACTTTAAAATACAGACTATTGGAAGAGACAAAGAAGGACACTACATAATGATCAAGGGATCAATCCAAGAAGAAGATATAACAATTGTAAATATTTATGCACCCAACATAGGATCACCTCAGTACATAAGGCAAATACTAACAGCCGTAAAAGGGGAAATCGACAGTAACACAATCATAGTAGGGGACTTTAACACCCCACTTTCACCAATGGACAGATCATCCAAAATGAAAATAAATAAGGAAACACAAGCTTTAAATGATACATTAAACAAGATGGACTTAATTGATATTTATAGGACATTCCATCCAAAAACAACAGAATACACATTTTTCTCAAATGCTCATGGAACATTCTCCAGGATAGATCATATCTTGGGTCACAAGTCAAACCTTGGTAAACTTAAGAAAATTGAAATTGTTTCAAGTATGTTTTCCGACCACAACGCTATGAGACTAGATATCAATTACAGGAAAAGATCTGTAAACAATACAAACACATGGAGGCTAAACAATACACTCCTTAATAACGAAGTGATCACTGAAGAAATTAAAGAGGAAATTAAAAAATACCTAGAAACAAATGACAATAGAGACACGATGACCCAAAACCTATGGGATGCAGCAAAAGCAGTTCTAAGAGGGAAGTTTATACCAATACAATCCTACCTTAAGAAACAGGAAACATCTCAAATAAACAACCTAACCTTGCACCTAAAGCAATTAGAGAAAGAAGAACAAAAAACCCCCAAAGTTAGCAGAAGGAAAGAAATCATAAAAATTAGATCAGAAATAAATGAAAAAGAAATGAAGGAAACGATAGCAAAGGTCAATAAAACTAAAAGCTGGTTCTTTGAGAAGATAAACAAAATTGATAAACCCTTAGCCAGACTCATCAAGAAAAAAAGGGAGAAGACTCAAATCAATAGAATTAGAAATGAAAAAGGAGAAGTAACAACTGACACTGCAGAAATACAAAAGATCATGAGAGACGACTACAAGCAACTCTAGGCCAATCAAACGGACAACCTGGAAGAAATGGACAAATTCTTAGGAATGCACAACCTGTGAAGACTGAATTAGGAAGAAATAGAAAATATGAACAGACCAATCACAAGCACTGAAATTGAAACTGTGATTAAAAATCTTCCAACAAACAAAAGCCCAGGACCAGATGGCTTCACAGGCGAATTCTATCAAACATTTAGAGAAGAGCTAACACCTATCCTTCTCAAACTCTTCCAAAATATAGCAGAGGGAGGAACACTCCCAAACTCATTCTACGAGGCCACCATCACCCTGATACCAAAATCAGACAAGGATGTCACAAAGAAAGAAAACTATAGGCAAATATCACTGATGAACATAGATGCTAAACTCCTCAACTAAATCCTAGCAAACAGAATCCAACAGCACATTAAAAGGATCATACACCATGATCAAGTGGGGTTTATTCCAGGAATGCAAGGATTCTTCAATATACGCAAAGCAATCAATGTGATAAACCATATTAACAAATTGAGGGAGAAAAACCATATGATCATCTCAATAGATGCAGAGAAAGCTTTCGACAAAATTCAACACCAATTTATGATAAAAACCCTGCGGAAAGTAGGCATAGAGGGAACTTTCCTCAACATAATAAAGGCCATATATGACAAACCCACAGCCAACATCATCCTCAATGTTGAAAAACTGAAAGCATTTCCACTAAGATCAGGAACAAGACAAGGTTGCCCACTCTCACCACTCTTACTCAACATAGTTTTGGAAGTGTTAGCCACAGCAATCAGAGAAGAAAAGGAAATAAAAGGAATCCAAATCGGAAAAGAAGAAGGAAAGCTGTCACTGTTTGCAGATGACATGATACCATACGTAGAGAATCCTAAAGATGCCACCAGAAAACTACTAGAGCTAATCAATGAGTTTGGTAAAGTAGCGGGATACAAAATTAATGCAAAGAAATCTCTTGCATTCCTATACACTAATGATGAAAAATCTGAAAGAGAAATTAAGGAAACACTCCCATTTACCATTGCAACAAAAAGAATAAAATATCTAGGAATAAACCTATGTACGGAGACAAAAGACCTGTATGCAGAAAACTATAAGACACTGATGAAAGAAATTAAAGATGATACAAATAGATGGAGAGATATACCATGTTCTTGGATTGGAAGAATCAACATTGTGAAAATGCAATCTACAGAGTCAATGCAATCCCTATCAAACTACCACTGGTATTTTTCACAGAACTAGAACAAAAAATTTCACAATTTGTATGGAAATGCAAAAGACCCCGAATATCCAAAGCAATCTAGAGAATGAAAAACAGAGCTGGAGGAATCAGGCTCCCTGACTTCAGACTATACTACAAAGTTACAGTAATCAAGACAGTATGGTACTGGCACAAAAACAGAAATATAGATCAATGGAACAGGATAGAAAGCCCAGAGATAAACCCACGCACATATGGTCACCTTATCTTTGATAAAGGAGGCAGGAATGTACAGTGGAGGAAGGACAGCCTCTTCAATAAGTGGTGCTGGGAAAACTGGACAGGTACATGTAAAAGTATGAGATTAGAACACTCCCTAACACCATACACAAAAATAAGCTCAAAATGGATTAAAGACATAAATGTAAGGCCAGAAACTATCAAACTCCTAGAGGAAAACATAGGCAGAACACTCTTTTACATAAATCACAGCAAGATCCTTTCTGACCCACCTCCCAGAGAAATGGAAATAAAAACAAAAATAAACAAATGGGACCTAATGAAACTTCAAAGCTTTTGCACAGCAAAGGAAACCATAAACAAGACGAAAAGGCAACCCTCAGAATGGGAGAAAATATTTGCAAATGAAGCAACTGACAAAGGATTAATCTCCAAAATTTACAAGCAGCTCATGCAGCTCAATAACAAAAAAACAAACAACCCAATCCAAAAATGGGCAGAAGACCTAAATAGACATTTCTCCAAAGAACATATACAGACTGCCAACAAACACATGAAAGAATGCTCAACTTCATTAATCATTAGAGGAATGCAAATCAAAACTACAATGAGATATCATCTCAAACCAGTCAGAATGGCCATCATCAAAAAATCTAGAAACAATAAATGCTGGAGAGGGTGTGGAGAAAAGGGAACCCTCTTGCACTGTTGGTGGGAATGTAAATTGATACAGCCACTGTGGAGAACAGTACGGAGGTTCCTTAAACAACTACAAATAGAACTACCATATGACCCAGCAATCCCACTACTGGGCATATACCCTGAGAAAACCAAAGTTCAAAAAGAGTCATGTACCAAAATGTTCATTGCAGCTCTATTTACAATAGCCCGGAGATGGAGGTAACCTAAATGTCCATCATCGGATGAATGGATAAAGAAGATGTGGCACATATATACAATGGAATATTACTCAGCCATAAAAAGAAACGAAATTGAGCTATTTGTAATGAGGTGGATAGACCTAGAGTCTGTCATACAGAGTGAAGTAAGTCAGAAAGAGAAAGACAAATACCATATGCTAACACATATATATGGAATTTAAGAAAAAATAATATCATGAAGAACCTAGCAGTAAGACAGGAATAAAGACACAGACCTACTAGTGAATGGAGTTGAGGATATGGGGAGGGGGAAGGGTAAGCTGTGAGAAAGTGAGAGAGAGGCATGGACATATATACACTACCAAACGTAAGGTAGATAGCTAGTGGGAAGCAGCCGCATAACACAGGGAGATCAGCTCAGTGCTTTGTGACCGCCTGGAGGGGTGGGATAGGGAGGGTGGGAGGGAGGGAGACGTAAGAGGGAAGAGATATGGGAACATATGTATAACTAATTCACTTTGTTATAAAGCAGAAACTAACACACCATTGTAAAGCAATAATACTCCAATAAAGATGTAAAAAATAATAATAAAATAAAGTAGATAACTAATAAGAACCTACTGTATAGCACAGGGAACTCTACTCAATACGCTGTAATGACTTATATGGGAAAAGAATCTAAAAAAGAGTGGTTTTATGTATATGTATAACTGATTCACTTTGCTCTACAGCAGAAACTAATACAATATTTTAAATAAAAAAAAAGAGATGTAATCCTTTTGTTATTGTTTTGTGGTGGTAAAAGTGGGAGCCGATTTCTTTTTTTGTTTTTTTTAATACCTTTATTGAGATATGAGATATACGCACATATGTGCGTGGGTTTATCTCTGGGCTTTCTATCCTGTTCCATTGATCTGTATTTCTGTTTTTGTGCCAGTACCATACTGTCCTGATTACTGTAGCTTTGTAGGGGAGCCGATTTCTTTTAAAGGCCTAATACCAATCCCCTCTCCTTTCCTTTCTTCCTGGTTAGTGAAATCATCATCGCCTTCCTCCTTGATAAACTCTTCTGACAAATGTTGGGTGAAGTGTTTTCTGAGGATCCTGGAAGATGAATAGAGAGTGTCCAGAAATGTAAACTAGTCAGTAACATACATGCTGAACTTTCCTCTTGTCATTTCCCCCAAAGGTTTATTGGACAATCATGCTCTTCAGTTAACCTAACTTTAATAGCAGGCTGGGCTCCTTACTTGGTGGTTAATTAACCATCACAAGTTTGTATTATTTCTTGACCTCATCACAAGGACAGCTGGAGAACTGTCTTAGTCCTTTCAGGCTGCTATAACAAAACGCCACAGACTGGGTAACATAAACAACAGACATTTATTTCTCACAGTTCTGGAGCCTGGAAGTCCAAGATCAAGGTGCTGGCAGATTCAGTGTCTGGTGAGAACCCATTTCTTAGTTCCCAGAAGATCATCTTCTTGCTGTGTCCTCACTTGACGCAGGGGGCTAGGGAGCTCTCTGGGGTCTCTTTTTACAAGGGCACTAATCCCATTCATAAGGGCTCTGCCCTCATGGCCTAATCACCTCCCAAAGGCCCCAGCTCCTAATTTCATCACCTTGGGAGTTGGGATTTCAACATTAGGAGGAACACTTCTCCTAGGTCCTCCGGTTGAGGGGACCTAGCAGTGGTTGGATGGGGAAGCAGAGAGAAAAGAAAGGCAAGTCCCCTTAGGAAAAATGTTTCTCGAGAAAGATCTGGGAGTCTGTGGCTGTGGGGGCGGGATCAGGCCTTTTCTTGTTCTGCTTCTGGTGTCTCTGCCATCGGCCATTGGGCCTCCAGCCCAACACTGCTGGGGAAGGACTGGAGCCATGTAAACCCTTCCTAGTGGGCTTCCGTCTGCCGGCTTCTCTGGCTGCCTGCCTATACCCTCGTCATGCCCGTGGGAGCCCAAGAGAAGCCATCTGTCACAGTCCAGCTCACAAGCAAGCACCTTTGTCACTTCTGAGTCTCTACTCTGTGCGAGGCCCCTTGGCGGTGCTGACAATAGGGTTTATGCCGCACTGGGTTTTGAACAAAGCCTTCCAACACAGAAAAAAGATTTGTTACATCCTCTGAGATCAAACCAGTAAAAGATCAGAAATGTTTGGTGTTAATATACCGGGCATCCATAAAGTCTGGAAACAAAGATGCTGGTTTTTTTTCCTGATGATGTCCTGATGACATTCTATATTTTTGCTTGTTTCCATCCTGGTTGAATACCCTGTATAATTAGCTAGGGTGTGACTCAATTACAGTGTGAATGGAGCTGTTTTCAGTCCGGCTATTTATAGTATCCCTGTGGGTTACCTGACTCCAAGCTACTCAGTTTCAGGACTTCTAAGTCATAGATTCATTCATTAGGCAGACATTTTTGAGCACCATCTGTGTTTCATGACAGCATTCCAGGTAAAAGGAGGAAAGCAACTCCTGTTGATTACCTACCCTGTGGGGGCCGCTGACCCCTGGACAAATTCTTTGTGTCTTATCAGCTCCACTAAGGTAATCACATGTTTCGTTTGTTCTTCTGAGAGGAGGGAATCGGTGAAACTGGGATCTCTCAGTCAGCTCGGTGACTGTGTTGTCCTGACTGCCTTCATTTGTGTAATTGTTCAACGATGAGTGTGCCAGCCTCGTCATCAAAAACAACAACCCAGTGAAAACTCAGCAAGAAAATGACTGCTCTGCTAAAGTCATTTCCGTAGCTCAAGGAATCTCAGGCAGTGTGCCCAGATGGTCTTTCTTTACTCAGTTCCTTAAGCCAGTATCTGAAAAACACATGTACTGCTCTATGTCTCCAGAAGGACCCAGTTCTTAGAAAGAGATCCTGGAGAAACATGATTTTAACTAATAGCGGTGAAATTGTAGCAACAGGAAACTGTTTTTCCCGTCAGCTCTGGAACATTGGCCCAGAGTTACTTCCGGGGTTCCACCAAGGCTGCCCTACCAGAACGCTACCAGTAGCTAATGTTACCTTTATTCATTCAAGAGGTTCATGGTTGTTATTACCTAATTTGTTTTCCTTAACTGTAATCACAAGAATTCCAACCTAGCAAAGGGCCCACGGGTACGATCTAAGGCGAAACTAATTGAGGTCTAAAAGCCGAGGTATAAATGCTGGGGAGATTCTTGATGTTCCCTTGTGCTTAGCATGTGGAAGGATGAGTCAGCACATCCTCATGGGAGGAGACAGTAGTTTGGAACTGAAATGTTGGTGCACTTTGTAGGAAAGTAAGTTTTGGGCTTAATCGGGGTGCTGATTTTCTATTGCTGTGTAAAAGACACCCCAAAACTGAGTGGCTTAAAACAACCATTTATTTATTATTCCACGCAGTTCTGGGGGGATGATAACAGGCTCAGCTGTTCGATGCTTCCTTGAGGTTCTGAGTTTTGTTGCAGTCAGATGATGGATAAGGCTGGACTTAATCTGAATCTTATTCACGCACGTCTGGCCCCTGGGCCGGAGTCGCTGGAAAGCAGCTGTGAGCTTCCTTACAGCATGACAGTCTCCAAGTACTTGAGCTTCCTGAAGCCAGCATGGCAGCCCGGCTTTTCCCAGAGCACATGTTCCAAGAGACCCAGGTGGCAGCTGCAAGACCTCCTAGGACCTAGCATCGGAAGTCACACAGTGTCATTCCACAGCATTCTGTTAGCCAAAAAGCAAGTCCCAGGGTCAGCCAGGATCTGAGAGCATGAATACCAGTCCATTGCAGCACTATGGAGCAGGCGTGCTCTCGGTTTCAAACACCAGTATTAAAGCAGGTCTTATTTGTGAGTGGTGGGATATACATGGTGCCTTCCATGCCTTTCCCAGCACCAGGTACAGCACCCAAGCTCTCAGGCCCCGAGGAGCCATTCTGTAGACAAGGGCACTGGCGGACCCAAGCTTTCTTTCCCTCAGCATTCTTTTTTCTCACCGCCGTCCATTACCATGCCACACAAAATAATTCCACCTCAGACTATCTTTTTTCACTTATGTCCTCCCTCACCTTTTACCTAGAGCTTCTTTCCTACTAGTACATAGTGCAGTAACATCTCTCCCTCTTTTAATTCCATGTACCAGCCCAAACCCCACCTAACAATGGCTGATGTTAAACCATAGCAGTTTTAGGGCTATGATTGTACTGAAAAAAAAAAGGCCATAAATTGTGAACTAAAATTAGACAAAAAGAACCAGTGACTTCAAGTCCTTAAACTCTTTGAAAGTTCCCAGAAGTACCTATTAAAATCTTCCTAAAAGTTAATGGCTTCTTTCCTACTTTCTATTAAGTCTGTTTTTTGTTTTGTTTTTTTTTTAAAGTACTAGTGATTCAGATGAATAAAACCTGTCCTATTTTCTGTTCTGAAATTGTTTTTTCTTCGTTTTTTTTTTTTTTTTTTTTTTTTTTACGCGGGCCTCTCACTTCTGTTGCCTCTCCTGTTGCGGAGCACAGGCTCCGGACGCGCAGGCTCAGCGGCCATGGCTCACGGGCCCAGCCGCTCCGCGGCATGTGGGATCTTCCCAGACCGGGGCATGAACCCGCGTCCCCTGCATCTGCAGGCGGACTCTCAACCACTGCGCCACCAGGGAAGCCCTTTTCTTCGTTTTATTTTTAAAAAATTATTATTGTAAAATGACATTTTGTTTCCTACTAATTTTTAATTATAAGATATGGGTATTTCAGCCATAATATGACTTATATAGAAGTTTGAGGTCTAGCCTAGAAATCTAACGACCATTTTAAACATTGCTTTGTTTTCCTCTGGGAAAAAGAATTCCAGCTCAAAACCACAAACTTCAAAATGGCATTTTTTGGACACGCCCCATTTGTTTCTGACCTCTGCCTGCTCATTTGCTTCTTTCCATGGAGTTATATCATGAACTTGGATTTGGTTGTATTACATTAAGATACTGAAAAGCAGGGCTTCCCTGGTGGCGCAGTGGTTAAGAATCCTCATGCCAATGCAGTAGACATGTGTTCGAGCCCTGGTCCGGGAAGATCCTATACTCCGCGGTCTGCAGGGAGCGTGGGTCAGGGGACTAATACCCCACATCCCACATGCCGTGCAACGTGACCAAAAAAACCGAAATAACAAAACAAAACAAAAAATGGCCGGTTAACATTGCTGGCCAGTTTTAGGATAGTACTGTCTAGGATGGTGACATCTGGGGTCATTTTCCACATTTATCTGCTTTCCCTCAGCTGTGCCCTTCCAGCTGCTGGTGCCCAAAGGTTGAGAAGACAGTGGGAACACTTGTGACAGTAGCAGTGGCCCCAGCAGGAAGGAGGGACAGTAGTAGACCCAGCCTGTCAGGGACCCTGCTACACTCCTCAACAGAGCCCAAGGCACAGGACTGAGACCCAAAACTAAAAGCAGAATCCTTCCCACAGGTCCTAGCATAATGTTGTTCACACATTAGGCTCCTGGTAAGTGAACTGACTAAGTGACTTGCAGCCCTCCAGCTAGACAAAAATGTGGATTTGCAACAAATGTTATTATTTACTTTACAAAGAGAATCACCCTGGGTAATCCTAGAGAAATTAGAAATAGGATTTCAGCTACACACAATTTTCTGGAATCCCAACATGTCTGTTACATAAAATAAGAAATGCCTTTATGCAGATGTTTGTTAATTATGGATGGTTTTTATTTAGACATACTTATTTTTCCTCAAATTACTCAAAAATTGGTGTATGCCAGGGGGACTTTGGGATGAGCCACAGTTTTTAATTTTTCATTTATTTATTTTTTGAGCCACAGTTTTTTAAAATTTACTTATTTTTTATTGAAGTACTGTTGACTTACAATATTATATTAGTTTTAGGTATACAACATAGTAATTTGACATTTTTATGGATTATACTCCAATTTTTATAAAATATCAGCTATATTCTCTGTGCTGTACATAACATCCTTGTAACGTATTTATTTTATACCTAGTAGTTTAATCCACTTCACCTATTTTGCCCCTCCCCCCACCCCTCTCCCACCAGTAACCACTACTTTGTTCTCTGTATCTGCATGTCTGTTTCTGTTTTGTTATATTTGTTTTATTTTTTTAGATTCCACATATAAGTGAAAACATACAGTATTTGTCTTTCTCTGTCTGACTTACTTCACTAAGCATAATACCCTCCAGGTCCATCCATGTCGTCACAAATGGCAAAATTTCATTGTTTTTTTGTGGCTGAGTAATATACCACATCTTCTTTATCCATTCATCTGTTGATGGACATTTAGTTTGCTTCCATACCTTGGCAATTGTAAATAATGCTGCTATAAACATTGGGGGTGCATATATCCTTTTGAATTAGTCTTTTCATTTTCTTATGATAAATACCCAAAAGAAGAATGCTGGATCATATGGAAGTTCTATTTTTAATTTTTTGAGGAATCTCCATACTGTTTTCCATAGTGGCTGTACCAGTTTACATTCCCACAGTGCACTACAGTTCCTTTTTCTACACATCCTGTCCAACACTTTTTATTTCTTGCCTTTTTGACAATAGCCAATAGTTCTTACTGACAGGTAAGAGGCGATATCTCATTGTGGTTTTGATTTACATTTCCCTAATGATTAGTGATGTTGAGCATCTTTTCTTGTGCCTTTTGGCCATCTGTATTTCTTCTTTGGAAAAATGACCATTCAGCTCGTCTGCCCATTGTTCTTTTCTTTCTTTCCTTTTTTTTAATTTTTATTTTGACCATGCCATGTGGCTTGCAGGGATCTTAATTCCCCGACAAGGGATCAAACCTGTGTCCCCTGCAGCGGAAGTGTGGAGACCTAACCACTGGACTGCCAGGGAATTCCCTCATCTGCCCTTTTTTTTTTTTAAGCATCTTTATTGGAGTATAATTGCTTTACAATGGTGTGTTAGTTTCTGCTTTATAACAAAGTGCATCAGTTATATATACCCATATGTCCCCATATCTCTTCCCTCTTGCGTCTCCCTCCCTCCCACCCTCCCTATCCCACCCCTCTAGGTGGTCACAAAGCACCGAGCTGATCTCCCTGTGCTATGCAGCTGCTTCCCACTAGCTATCTATTTTACGTTTGGTAGTGTATAGATGTCCATGCCACTCTCTCACTTTGTCACAGCTTACCCTTCCCCCTCCCTGTGTCCTCAAGTCTATTCTCTAGTAGGTCTGTGTCTTTATTCCCGTCTTGCCCCTAGGTTCTTCGTGACCATTTTTTTTTTTTAGATTCATATATATGTGTTAGCACACGGTATTTGTTTTTCTCTTTCTGACTTACTTCACTCTGTATGACAGACTCTAGGTCCATCCACCTCACCTCAAATAACTCAATTTCATTTCTTTTTATGGCTGAGTAATATTCCATTATATATATATACCACATCTTCTTTACCATTCATCTGTCACTGGACATTTAGGTTGCTTCCATGACCTGGCTATTGTAAGTAGTGCTGTAGTGAACATTGGGGTGCATGTGTCTTTTTGAATTATGGTTTTCTTAGGGTATATGCCCAGTAGTGGGATTGCTGGGTCATATGGTAGTTCTATTTGTAGTTTTTTAAGGAACCTCCGTACTGTTTTCCATAGTGGCTGTATCAGTTTACATTCCCACCAACAGTGCAAGAGTGTTCCCTTTTCTCCACACCCTCTCCAGCATTTATTGTTTCTAGATTTTTTGATGATGGCCATTCTGACTGGTGTGAGGTGATACCTCATTGTAGTTTTGATTTGCATTTCTCTAATGATTAGTGATGTTGAGCATTCTTTCATGTGTTTGTTGGCAATCTGTATATGTTCTTTGGAGAAATGTCTATTTAGGTCTTCTGCCCATTTTTGGATTGGGTTGTTTGGTTTTTTTCATTTTTTTTAATAAATAAATTTATTTACTTATTTATTTTTGGCTGTGTTGGGTCTTCGTTGTGGTACGCAGGCTTCTCATTGTGGTGGCTTCTCTTGTTGCGGAGCACAGGCTCTAGGCACATGGGCTTCAGTAGTTGTGGCACATGGGCTCAGTAGTTGTGGCGCATGGGCTTAGTTGCTCTGCAGCATGTGGGATCTTCCCAGACCAGGGCTCGAACCCATGTCCCCTGCATTGGCAGGCAGATTTTTAACCACTGCACCACCAGGGAAGTCCCCAGGATATCTTAAGTAGAAAGAAGCAAGCAGGTCACAAAGGAAGATCTTGCCCAGATTTAGAGGGATAATATGTGTTTAATTTTGCACCAAAATGTCAACATGGTTATCTCTGGATGCTGGAATCAAGGGTGATTTTAGAGTCTTCTTTGTGCCCTTCTTTTTTTCCAATTTTACAATGAATATGGATTACTTATATAATCAGGAAGAAACATATTCTAACAAAATAGTGGTTCTGTAAGGCCTCTTTGTGCTCCTTTTCTGAACCTCATTTGTGTCACAAATCCCTTTGAGAATCTAATGAAAATTGTCAATTTTCTCCCCAAAAGTGCAAGTACCCATCATCAGATTTTTTTTTTGAGGTATGCTCGGTTATCAATAGTATTTTTTAAATTAATTAATTTTCAGCTGCATTGGGTCTTCGTTGCTGCACGCGGGCGTTCTCTAGTTGGGGCAAGTGGGAGCTACTCTTCGTTGTGATATACGGGCTTAGTTGCTCCGCGGCATGTGGGATCTTCCCGGACCAGGGCTCGAACCCGTGTCCCCTGCGTTGGCAGGCAGATTCTTAACCACTGCGCCACCAGGGAAGCCCCATCATCAGATTTTACCAAACATTTCTGGGGATTTGCCACCTACAGGTTCACAGGTCCCAAGTTAAGAACTGTCCACCCACAGTCTGAGTGGCTTCCACCCTGTGGATTTAGTCACTCCAGTGGTGCCAGGGTCTCCTCAGTCACTCCAAGAGCAGGCTGGCCATGCCCGTCAGCCTCCATGGGTTCATGGACCCAAGCAGGTACTTTGAAAGTGCCCCAGGATAGTCTCTCTGGGCGACATTAACAACTGAGAGGTGTGGGTGGAGAAGATCACGGTGTTCCGGGATCCTGCCCGTGAAGCCAGGGTGCTAAGAGTGGAGCACGCAGGCGCCTTGTGTGGCTTCCTAATGAGCCTTGGCCACTTGATGTTCCCAGGGGATTGGGGACTATGTACTCAGATGACTGTAATTTGGATGCAGCCAACATGATCCTGAGTCTCTGCAAATTAAGAGCAAGGAGTCATCGTTGAGAAACCTGTCTCCATAAAGGAATAAAATGATGAGAGCAAAAAGTAATGACTGAGGACTGGAAACCCATCAGGTTACTGTCAGAGATCAGGATTCAGGGATTTGGTGGCTAAAGTGAAGAGGGACATAGAGCTTCAAACCACAATCTCACTGGACTTTGGAGGAAGATCTCGTATGTGGGCCTCACACACAGGTGCAGGCTGAGGCTGAGGAAGGCTGTTAAGGCCGGTTTGTGAAGACTTGGATCTCTTGCTCCTGAATCGAAAGCTTGCTGATTGGGGCTTCCCTGGTGGCGCAGTGGTTAAGAATCCGCCTGCCAATGCAGGGGACACGGGTTCGAGTCCTGGTCCGGGAAGATCCCACATGCCGCGGAGCAACTAAGCCCGTGCACCACAACTACTGAGCCTGCGTGCCACAACTACTGAAGCCCGTGCGCCTAGAGCCCGTGCTCCGCAACAAGAGAAGCCACCGCAATGAGAAGCCCGCGCACCACAACGAAGAGTAGCCCCCACTCGCCGCAACTAGAGAAAGCCCGCAGGCAGCAACAAAGACCCAACGCAGCCAAAAATCAATATAAATTAAAAAAATAAATTCATTAAAAGCATGCTGATCATCTGGCCAATGAAAAGGCCACAAAAGTTTCTATCCCCAAAAGTGAGAAGACCTGAGTCGACTTGCCGAAAGATAACTAGAGAAGGGAGGTCAGACGAGGCAGTGGGGATGGAGAGATGCTTGAGACCCAGAACACAGAGTATCTGGGATGGATGCGATCAGATGGGGAGGGGAGGAGTCAGAGCCCTTAGGAAAGTCTCCAAGGTGGCTAGCCTGGGATGACTCCATCCACCGGGACCACCAATACATGAGGCAGAGCTAAGTGGGAGGGCATGATGATGATGATGAGCTGCTGCGGACTTGTTGATCTGAGGAGCCTGAAGGCATCCGAGTGGAAATTGACCAGTGGGCATTAGCAAATAGGGAGTGGGAGCTAGCTAAGTAGCCAGATGTGGCTGCTGAAACAGACACAATATTAGGCTGCATTTATAGCTGCACAGTATTTCGGCCGAGGCTGTTTGCCAGTCAGATCTTAGGTTGAGTGCGCCTCATTTGTGTCACTAGCAGTGGGGAGGGCAGAGTTTCAGACTGACGTTGGTACCCCAGCTCAGAACAGGTCTGGGTGTGGTGAGGGCTGGAGGCGACCAGGATGGTAGAAGAAGTGGAAACCGTGGTATACACACTACAGAAAACTAGATGTCATTGTCTTCCGGAAAAGGAACTCTGGGTTGAGTGGTTAGCGTATAGCAGGATATGAAAATGGAAGCTTCTACAGACACCAAGCGACGGTAAATGTGAACTTACAGACTGAGGTTCCAAATTGGCATATATCACCATAGACAGATTTACAAAGGAAATGGTTCCTGGACCTGTTCAGCGACTCTGGGGATCAAAGATAGGAAAGGTCTGAGAGTGAGAAGGGGAAATAGATGAAGAGATTTGAGATGGAGGGGGGTAGCAGTTGCCGTGTCTGAGACCCCACCTACCCCCTAAAAATGAGAGGTTATATGGGGAAGGATGTACGTGGGGAGGTGACGCCTTTTAACCCGTAGCTAAATGAGGCGTCTGTCTGAGCCTGTGTCCTCAGCGACCCCCGAAAGCAGAGCCTGAGAAAAGGGCTTCTGTGCGTAGTTGTTTTGTGGAATGGTCCCAAGGAACAGGAATGAGGGACAGGGAAGGAAGGAATGCCAGTCCCAGTTCATCATTATTGTAGCGATTATAGGGGCCTCATATCGCTGGGGACTTTCTGAGGAGCCACGTAAAAGGATTGTCTGCCTGAGGGATTGAAGAAGACAGTATTTATGTCTGGCTCCAAGCCTGAATAGGTCAAGGGTTGCACTTAGGGTGTTTGCACGGGTGTAGAATGCCACATTGGGTTCCCCCAACCTCCACCCAGCCACAAAGAAGCCCAGGGCCTGAGTGAGAGGTGCTACTACAGCAGAGGGACATGCTGCTCCCTGGGACCCTAGGGGGCCCTGTCAGCTCCATACCTGAGAAAGCTAAAGTGGGCTGTAGACTGGGGTCTGTTCCCACCCTGGACATCTAAAGGGCAAATGGCAGGCTCACTGCCTTGGTGGCCAAGACAGGGGAGAGCTGCCATGTTGGATCAGCCTACCCTGTGTTGGGAGAGAGGTTGTCTGGGTGTTTCCTGGGCCCTGAAAGGAGACAGCCTCCTTAGGGTTGTCTTAGAGACTACCCAAGAGGACTTCTGGGGTGGGGAGTGAGGAGACCTCTGCTTAAAGAAGCTGGAGGGTACTGCCCAATACCCAGGACAGAGGGAGGCGACGCTCATGCCTGTGTATCCTTTTTTTTTTTTTGCCTGTGTATCCTTGACTTCGGGAGAGGACCCCAACAGTGAGAATCTTTGAAAGAGACCATGAACACTCCCGAGGAAGAGAGAATCAGCTCTAGACACCTGCCAGGCCCAGAGAGAGAACCAGGTCAAGAGACAACACTCCTCCCCCTACTTCACCCTCCCCCAGCTGAGGAGCTGGAGGTGGGGGAGGGAAGCGGAAGTGCAAGGTGGAGAAACAGACAGGAAGTCAGCCACACAGACTTACTGCTGGAGGGTTTCAATTGGACGCAGGCCTGAGCTGGGGGAGGGGAGAAATTATGAAGATTATCTTGGGCTGGATATTCTAATTATGGAGGAAGGGGTGTATTGGTTACTTTGAGGGACTCAAAGGCTCTATGTTACCTAAGACTGAGCTGAAAAATCATGAGGTCCATTGGAGTATTTATCTAGTAATGGCATTTATTTATTCAGTATGTTTGTCAGGGATCGCCAGAGAAACAGAACAAATAGGATGCGTGTATACATATATATAGAGAGAGAGAGAGAGAAAGAGATTTATTATAAGGAATCAGCTCATGCTATCGTGGAGGCTGACAAGTCCCAAGATCGGCAGTCGGCACGCTGGAGACCCACATAGCTGATAAGGTAGTCCCAGTCCAAGTGACAGCGGTCTCAAGACCCAGGAAGAGCTGATGTTTCAGTTCCAGTCTGAAAGCTGGAAAAAAACAATGTACCAGTTCAAAGGCAGTCAGGCAGGAGGTGTTCCCACTTACTCAGCCTTTTTATTCTATTCAGGCCTTCAACTGATTGGAAGAGGCCCACCCACATGCAGGAGGGCAATCTGCTTAGTCTACAGATTCAAATGTTAACCTCATCCAAAAACCGCCCTCACAGGGGAATTCCCTGGTGGTCTACTGGTTAGGACTTGGCGCTTTCACTCACGGGTTTGATCCCTGGTTGGGGAGCTAAGATCCTGCAAGCCATGCAGCATGGCTAAAAAACCAAAACAAACAAAAAACCCCAAAACACCCTCACACATACACCCAGAATAATGTTTGACCAAATATCTGGGCCTCCGTGGTCCAGTCAAGTTGGTGCATAAAATAAACCATCGCATTCAGGTGATGTCACTGAATGGATTTTAAAGGAGACTCAATACAAGTTCGTGTTTTCCTTATATGCAAGTCAAGCATAGACAACATTTCAATTACATCCTTAGAACTAGCTCAGGACCTCCTGTGGGGCCTGCTGAACCTGACCCTGACCCTTGGCTACCCTGTCCCCTTCTGCCTTCCTCCTCTGTCTTGACACATGTTTAGTAGCTTCCTGGCTTTCAGTTCTGGGCTCCGTCCTCTGAACTGCAGGCAACACCCTGTAGTTGTAAGTCTAATGAACTCACTGTTAGACGTGGTCTCAGAATCATCCAAAAGATGATTCCCCCCCACTTCTTGAGAGTTGCAACACTCTCTTCCAAAACAGGCTGGTAATTTAACATGCAGGCAGGTGTCAGCCAGAGAAGTCCGCAAGCTGAATTCTAGCAGCCTAGCTTGTTTGTGATAATCCGCAGGAACCATGTCTCCCCTCCCCCGCCCCCCCCCTTCTCCTACATAGCTCAGAACAAAGGTGTCGAATGGCTTCCTTTGTATCTCTGGCACTTGCAAATCCTCTCCAGTGTACACTTTAAGCCATGATCATTTTGGTTTCAACCATTCCAGTTTGGGTGGAGGAAACAAATATTTATGAGACGTGGTCTCTGCCTCCGGGAGAAATAAACCCACAATTACTACACTGTGTTCTGAGGCTGACAATGGAGAGGAACAAACAGTGTATGCGCATGCGTGAGGGAAGCAGGCGAGGAGAGGAGAAGCCCAGCCAGGACGTGCTTTCAGAAGTCTGGCTTCAGCCTAATCCTGAGGGCGGTCCTGGAGCATACGTGGTATCTCAGAATCTGTTCTGCCCTGAGGTAACGGAAAGGAGCTTTTATGTGTCTATACCAGTCAGTCCTTAAGATGCCTAACTCTGAGGAACTTCTGACCTGAGTGGCTCTAATCACCTGAGGGCCAGCAGGTGTGGACCATTACCAGCAGCCCCTGGAGCTGTTAGGGAACAGGTCTGAGGAACCGGTTTCAGAGATGGGGGGGTGGAGGGGCGGGTCTGGGTGGGGCTCCTAGAAGAAGCAGATGGAATTTGCCAGGCAAAGACACTAGGGAGAGAGGGTTCCAGGCCTGTGCATGCAGGAGAGAGAGGCGGGTTGTACGGGCCTTGAATGCCATGCTGAGGAAGGCGGACTCCATTATGAGAGACAGAGGCAAACTAGAATGGGTTGAGAGGAGCGTGCCTGGGATGGCCCGGAAATGCATGCTGTGTCTTGACTCCATTGCCAAGGATTGGACTGAGTGTTGGTGAGGCCACGCTGGGGGTGAGGGGACAGGCCAGTACCTCCTAGAAGCCAGTACCTCTTCTGCAGCCAAGAGCCGGCCTAACTCCCGCTCTCCCCTGAGCCTCCTCTCAGCTTGCCTCTCCCTACTTAGTCTGTAGAATTCCCTTCCCACAGCCTCTCCTCTCTTCTCTTACCTCTTCTCATCATCCCAGCTTCTCTTTTCTTTCTCTCCTTTGCCAAGTAGCTGACAGCCTACCTATAGTGAGCTTGCTGTGCTGGGACCATCTTTGATCCATCTCCTCTTGTTTTCCCTGTGGGTTCCCTGGATTCAGTCCTGTGTTAAATGTGGTGCAACAAGGAAGGCAGCTGGACGTATCTATGCATACATTTTTATTTTAAAATGCTGCAAAATTTTTTATAAAAGAAAGTTCATGAAAAATTTCAACATATACCCAAGCAGAGAAAATCCTATAATAAAATTCTTTGTACTCAATCACCCAGTTTCAAAAATGATCAATTCACAGCCTATCTTAACATCTTCTGTAGTTTTGCCTACTTCCCCACCCCCAGAACGCTTTGAAGCAAATCCCAGACATCATATCATTTTATCTACAGATTTCTCAATATATATCTCTAAGAGTTAAGGACTTTTATAAAAGAACATAACTACAATACAATTAACACTCCCCATAACAATAATTACACCATATTATCAATTATCTTGTCAATATTCACATTTCCCCAATTGTCTTTTTTTAAAAAGGTTGGGGACTGCTGATTTATTTATTTATTTATTTATTTTTGGCTGCATTGGGTCTTCATTGCTGTGTGTGGGCTTTCTCTAGTTGTGGTGAGCAGGGGCTACTCTTCGTTGCTGTGCGTGGACTTCTTATTGTGGTGGCTTCTCTTGTTGCGGAGCACGGGCTCTAGGTGCACAGGCTTCAGTAGTTGTAGCACGTGGGCTCAGTAGTTGTGGTGCATGGGCTTAGTTGCTCTGCGGCATGTGGGATCTTCCTGGACCAGAGATCGGACCCGTGTCCTCTGTGTTGGCAGGCGGATTCTTAACCACTGCACCACCAAGGGAAATCCATCCCCAATTGTCTTAATAAGATTTTTAAAAATTATTATTATTTTAATATGATTTTAATAGTTTGAATCGAGATGCAAATAAATCCATACATTGCATTTGGCTGACATGCTTCTCAAGTCTGTTAATATACAGGCTTACGCTCCACTCATTTTTTTTCTTGCAATTTTTTGTCATTGTTGAAAAAAACTGGATAATTTGTCCATAAGAGTTTCCCATAGCCTGAATATTGCTTAGTGCATCCTCATGGTATGATTCAACATGTTCCTCTGTCCTCTGTATTCCCTGTAAATTGGTAGTTAGAGCTAGGCCAGCACTGTCCAATAGAACATTCTGCAGTGACAGAAAACTTCTATATCTGCACTGTCCAGTATGGTAGCCACTAGCCACATGTAGGTATTGAGCACCTGAGATGTGGCCAGTGTGACTGAGGAACTGGAACTTTAGTTTTATGTAATTTTAATTCATTTAAATATAAATAACTACATGTGGCTAGTGACTACTGTAGTGGACAATGCAGATGTAGAGGCTTGATCAGATTCAGTTTTATTTTATTATCAAAACTACTTCAGGGCTTCCCTGGTGGCGCAGTGGTTGAGAGTCCGCCTGCCGATGCAGGGGACACGGGTTCGTGCCCTGGGCCGGGAAGTTCCCACATGCCACGGAGTGGCTGGGCCCGTGAGCCATGGCCGCTGAGCCTGTGCGTCCGGAGCCTGTGCTCCGCAATGGGAGAGGCCACAACAGTGAGAGGCCTACGTACCGAAAAAAAAAAAACACAAAAAAACAAACTACTTCAGGTACTTCCATCTTCCACCACTGTATTTAGTCCAAATTTATTTCGTCTTGTCTGTAATCAGTCTACTCTAGCTGTGTCTAAGCCTTTTACGCATTTCCCAACAGGCCACAGGGTGGCACTGTGGATCTGATCTCTTCTGAGGAGCCCACCAGCACCACGGACACAATTAGCTGGCACCCAGCTACACAGCAGTTTTTCCCTTCCTGTTTTGTTTGACTCCATCATGTTTCTTTCACACAGCTTATAAAATCATGGAATTAGAACATTTCTTCATTTTACAGGTGAAGAAAATGGAGCAGGGAGAGGAGTAGGCTGCTTCTCAAAGCTGTGCTCCCCTTCTCAGTGAAGAGCCCTTCCTGAGAACCCCTTTGGAAGTGGGAGGGAAGGAGGCAAAAGGTTATACAGCTGGTTAATGGCAGAACAGAGATAGAACTTAAGTCTGTCTCCTGATGCCCACCCCAAGAGTTCTTTCTTCTTTCTTCTGTCAACACTGAATTCCATAATACCTTTGCTGACGTTGAACCATCCTTGCATTCCTGCAATAACTCTGCTTGGCCATGTGTTTTAGCATCTTATACACCACTGGATTCAGCTTGCTATTTTTTTCAGGAGTTTTGAATTTGTGTTCATAAGTTTAGTCAATTTTTTTTTCTTGTTATTGTACTTGTCTGGTTTGGATTTCAGGATCCTAACAGCCCCATAAAATAAGTTGGGAAGCTTTTCTTCTTCGCTATTTTATGTAACAGTTTATATAAGGTAGGGTTTCCTATTTTTTGAAGATTGGGTAAAGCACGTCCATAAAAGTGTCTAAACTGGGTTCTCTTCTTTCCTTCCTTCCTTCCTTCCCTCTTTCCTCTTTCTTCCTTTCTCTTTCTATCTTTCTTTCTTTTGTGGAGGGTGGACTGAGGACTTTGGGAAAGATTTTTAACTTTCTGTTTCATTTGTTTTAAAGGTTATTGGTTTATTCTGATATTCTATTTCTTATTGAATTGATTTTGTTATTTTACATCTACAAGATTGTCTCTTTCATCTAATTTTCCAAATTTATTGGCACAAAGTTGTTCATAGTGATTGCATATGATTTTCAAATCTCTTCCAGCATACTTTTTCTCTCCACCCTGTTTACTCCTGTCCAGTCCTGTGTCACAAGGCCTGCATAATGACTTTGTAGTCATGATTCTGAATGCCAAACCCAAATGTGCAGTAAATGTATATTGTCCATATTTGATGAGATGGGGGGTATTAACCAGATACGGAGAGAAAGCCACAGTTCCTAGAGCTTATAAAGTACATTTAGCTTAGTTTAAGTTTTTCCCCCATGGGAAACACAAATCTGCATAAAATACTGCTTGGTTTTGTCACTGCTGTACTTAAAAGAATGCCCCCCAGCACTGAGTCTAACTTGTTTGGCCAGGCTCTCAGGATCCTATGGTGGCAGCCCTCCATAAATGACTGTGCCCAGTATTGAACTTAGGGCCAGGGAGAATATAGAGACAACAACCACATCTTCAAGTGGTGCCTACAATTAGTTGGGAAGTCATAATAACACAAACAAGAGGTAAATTATGTGGTAATCTGTGAAGTGCTGACATGGAGACGAACAGCAGGTGTCATTGGATGAGGGGAGAGTTGGACTAGTTGGGAAAGCCAAGTAGGGATTGGCTAGGCAGGGGGAGCACAGAGAGAGTTTTAGGCAATAGAAACTCTTAAAAGATTAAGGACATGGAAGGAGAGAAGGCATGCTGCTGATCTCTTCTGTGTAAAAACTAGATTGGGGTGGGAGAATCAACGGGATTCACTGATATTCTTTTATATAAGAATATATTTTATATATAAGAATACATTCTTGTGGAAACAACCCAAATGTCCATCAATGGATGAATGGATAAACAAAATGTGGTATGTCCATACAGTGGAATATCATTCAGCCTTATAAAGGAAGGGAATTCTGACACATGCTACAACATGTATGAAACATGAAGACATCCTACTAAGTGAAAAAGCCAGGCACAAAAGGACAAATATTGTATGATTCCACTTATATGAGGTTACTAGAGTAGCCAAACTTATAAGACAGAAAGTAGAATGGTGGTTGCTAGGGGTTAGGGGGAGGAGGAAATGGGCAGTTAGTGTTTAAGTGGTATAGAGTTTCAGTTTGGGAAGATGAAAAAGTTCTGGAAATGGATGGTGGCGATAGCTGCACAACAATGTGAATGTACTTAATGCCTCTGAACTATACACTTTAAAATGATTAAGATGGTTAATTAAAATTTTTATTTTAAATTTCATAAAATTTATTTATTTTTAAAAATATTTTTAAAATTTATTTTTGGCTTCGTTGGGTCTTCGTTGCTGTGCGCAGGCTTCCTCTAGTTGCAGTGAGTGGGGGCTATTCTTCGTTGTGGTGCGTGGGATTCTCACTGTGGTGGCTTCTCCTGTTGCAGAGCACAGGCTCTAGGCATGTGGGCTTCAGTAGTTGTGGCACGTGGGCTCAGTAGTTGTGGCGCACGGGCTTAGTTGCTCCGCGGCATGTGGGATCTTCCTGGACCAGGGCTCAAACCTGTGTCCCCTGCATTGGCAGGTGGATTCCTAACCACTGCACCACCAGGGAATCCCCTCCATACATTCTTATATATAAGAATATATGTATATCTCCTGAGGAATATAGACCAGGGTGAGCAGGGCTTGTTTCTGGAAGGTGGAAGCACAGAGAATATTCTCTATTATATACTTCCACATTGTTTGAATGTCTTCCAAGGAGCATATAATTTTGTAATCACCAGATAATTAAAGATGAAAAACTCCAGTGGAGGAGGATATAATGTGATGGATGGCCATGAAAAGTCCATGTCATGTAACTCCAGCTGAAAGTCATCTCATGGGAAGGTTTTCCTTCTTTAGAGGAGGGAGGGGTCCACTTTAGCTTAAATCCCTCGGAATGACTGAGAAGGAGCTGAACAGACAAAAGGTTAGGGCTCTGGAGGAAGCTGACCCCCCAGGAACTTGTGATGATTTTCTTCCTTGAGCAGAGGGGACTTGGAGGCTGGCAGTCTGTCAGCAGAGCAAATACACACCCCCGACCTGGGCCCTGGCCAGGGATCTGAGGTTGTCAAGTGCACAGCAGCTGAGAGACCAACAAGCAGAGGCCCCAAGACCTGGGCATCTGGCTAGAAGGCTCGGGCCAGGCCTCAGGGGCTGCACAGCAGCCTCCCCACCCACCAGAGACAGGCTCATGCAAATATTCTGTATGGCTGGCCTGCCCTGTGGGACAAGCTGGCACGGTCCAGGGGGCTGGGAGGGAACTGGCACTTGAAATATTTGTTCCTCTGCTTTGCTCCCAGGTTGCTAGGGTGAAGTTCATAAACACACTGACTGGCTTCATTGCTGATTAATGAGCTCCAGCTTTAGGTCTGACAATCCTTGGACTTGAACCAGGTGGCTCCCTGCTCCTCTTTTTTTTTTAATTTAAAATTTTTTTAATTTTTCGGCGTGTGGGGTCTTCGTTTCTGTGCGAGGACTTTCTCTAGTTGCGGCAAGTGGGGGCCACTCTTCATCGCGGTGTGCAGGTCTCTCACTGTCGCGGCCTCCCTTGTTGCGGAGCACAGGCTCCAGACGCGCAGGCTCAGTAGTCATGGCTCATGGACCTAGTTGCTCCGTGGTATGTGGGATCTTCCCAGACCAGGGCTCGAACCTGTGTCCCCTGCATTGGCAGGCAGATTCTCAACCCCTGCGCCACCAGGGAAGCTCTTCCTGCTCCTCTTAACATCAAATTTCAAGCCTTGTGCTTCTCCCCACAACCTCAGCCTCCCCCAGCACAGTCCAGTCCAGGCAGATAACTTGTCCCTTCTCCACCGAGGCCTGCTGAACCCTCACCTCCTGTCTCCATTTGCCTATTAAGTCCCTCCTGATTCAGAGACTGGCTGAGTGGCTGTGCCCCTTCATGCGGCTGACACAGCACTCGTGTCCTTGAACTCTTCCATATCTGAGACCTTTCACAATTTCCCTACTCTTATGTATTCTCCTTCTCTTGAACTAGACTTCATCTTCACAGGCTGTACATGTGATCCATATTTCCCCTGTCCTTGAAAAAATAAAACCCAAATCGTGGCCTTACTGTAGCCTCTGTCCCAGGCCATACCGCATCTCTGGTCTCTCCTTCCTGCCCCCGAACCACTGCAAGCCAATGTGTAGGTCCCAGGCACCTACCATGTGTTCTGTATACTTTTTTAAAAACCAGTTTGGGGACTTCCCTGGTGGCACAGTGGTTAAGAATCTGCCTGCCAATGCACAGGACACAGGTTTGATCCCTGGTCCGGGAAGATCCCACATGCCGCAGAGCAACTAAACCCATGCGCCACAACTACTGAGCCTGCACTCTAGAGCCCATGAGCTACATCTACTGAGCCCGCGTGCCACAACTACTGAAGCCTGCGCGCCAAGAGCCTGTGCTCCGCAACAAAAGAAGCCACCACAATGAGGAGCATGTGCACCACAACAAAGAGTAGCCCCCACTTGCCGCAACTAGAGAAAGCCCACATGCAACGACGAAGACCCAACACAGCCAAAAAAATAATAATAAAAATAAATAGTTTTATTAAAGTATACTTTACATATAATCAAAGAACCAACTTTAAGTGTACATGTTGATGAGTTTTGACAAATGATAGTGTAACCACTATCACAGTCAAGGTATAAAAGATATTATTACCCTAAAAAGTTCCACTGTGTCCCTTCTCAGTCAACCACTGATCCTCTTTCTGTCACTCCAGATGATTTGTCTTTCTAAACTTCCACATAAGTGGAATCATACAGTATGTATCCTTCTGCATCTTGCTTTTTTTGCTCAGCATGTTTTTTGAGATTCATCCACGTTGTTGCATGTGTCAGTAGTTAATTCCTTTTTATTGATGGGTAGTATTCCATTGTGTGGATGTACCATAATTTGTTTATCCATTTACCTGTTGATGGATATTTGTGCTATTTCCAATCTTTTGAAAGATATTATGAATAGAGATGCCATGAACATTTTGTATATGAGTCATTGTGTGGACATACATTTTCATTCCTTTTGGGTAAATATCTAAGAGTAAAATGGTTGAGTCTTATGTTAATTCTATGTTTATGTTGATAATGAAGTACCAAACCATTTTTCAGAGTTGCTGTAACATTTGACATTCCCACCAACAGTGTATGAGAGTTCCAGTTGCTCCACATCCTTGTCAGCACTTGGTATTGTCAGTCTTGTTAATTTTAGCCTTTCTAACTGGTGTATAGTAGCACTCTGTTTCCTTTTAGATTTTTATCATGACATATTTTCAGCATTTGAAATATTAAGAGAGAATAATATAATGAATACCCATGTACCCAGTGCCTAGCTTTGTCAGATGTTAACATTTTTCCATAATTGCTTCAGATCTAATTTCTTTTTATGAAGAGAATCTATTGAGAATTCCATGTACTGCACAATCATGTCTACATTATATTTGAGGAGAGGATTTAGCTTTGACCTTAGAGATAATTTTATTAAGGCTACCATTGACAATAAATTGCAGTAAATTTTAGTGACTATCAACATCAATATTTGTTTATCTTCATTAATATTTTTCCCAATGAACACATTTTTTAAAATCAGAAAGTTCAGTGCATAAAGTATGAAGTGGTGAAACATTTTCTTCTTTTTAAGCAGCTTCATTAAGATGTAATTTATGCACCATACAATTCGCCCACTTTTATTCTTTTATTTTTTATTTTTTGGCTGCATCACGTGGCTTACAAAATCTTAGTTCCCCAACCAGGGACTGAACCTGGGCCCCTGGAAGTGGAAGCATGGAGTCCTAACCACTGGATCACCAGGGAATTCCCTCACCCATTTAAAGTGTACAATTCAATGCTTTTTAGTATAGTCACAGATATGTGCAACCATGAACCCTCTGAGTTCTTTTAATTTTCATAAATTTGTTGAAAATTGGGCACTTCAAATAATATGTGACAACTCTGGAAATCAGAGTCTCCCCCGTTCCAAGGTTAGTTGTTGTTGCTGCTGTTTATTCTTATTGTTTGTTTCTGAACTAAATCTGTAAAGTGTATTCTTTTTTATGAGTGGCCACTGAAGTCTCTGCTCATTAGCTTAGTGGTCAGCTAATGAATGGATAGAGAAGTCCTTAAGTGACTGGAACTAATAAGTCTCTCAGTCATTGCTGGAGGGCTCTGTGTGTATGTTGTTCAACACTCAGCCAGGCAGTTGACAACTCTGCCATAGCCTTCACTTCCTGCTTGCACAGAGCCTCAAGGTCATTCAGAGATGAGGACTTTTTCATGTCTCTCCCCAGCATGTGCACAGCCCTATGCATGCAGATTGCCTTCTAGATTCCCAGGAATATGTTGGAGCTTTTCAAAGACCTCTGTGGACATCTCCTTCCTGAGCTCCTCCTCCTCTTGTTGTCCCCCTCTCTGTTGACAGTATCTCCAGTTTAATTGGGACTTTTTAGATTTTTTTAAATAAATTTATTTATTATTTTTGGCTGTGTTGGGTCTTTGTTGCTGCATGCGGGCTTTCTCTAGTTGCGGTGAGCAGGGGCTACTCTTCGTTGTGGTGCATGGACTTCTCATTGCGGTGGCTTCCCTTGTTGCAGAGCACGGGCTCTAGGCATGTGGGCCTCAGCAGTTGTGGCACACGGGCTCAGTAGTTGTGGCTTGCGGGCTCTAGAGTGTGGGCTCAGTAGTTGTGGCACACAGGCTTAGTTGCTCCATGGCATGTGGGATCTTCCTGGACCAGGGCTTGAACCCATGTCCCCTGCATTGGCAGGCAGATTCTTAACCACTGGGCCACCAGGGAAGTCCGGGACTTTTTAAATTTTAGAAAACAGTTTCTCCTCAGGGAGGTCAACTGTAGGTTCCATGTGTGGAAATCAGGGAGACAGGCCTCAGGGCCTCATCAGGCCACAAAAGACAGAAAGGAGCCAGGGCAGCAAGAGCCTGAGACTCCTCCAGGCCGCCCTCTCATCACATGTCCCCCACTCTTGGGCAATCTGCTGTCTTCTCTCCCTGATGATCACATCCTCTGCTTACTCATGCATCCTTTCTGTTCCCTCATAACCTCTGCTGACTCAGGGCCTACCCACATTGTGACCTTTTAGCTTCTGCTCCCATGGTTAACTGATGAGTTCCTCAGCGTGTCCTAGTTTTAATCGCCAAGTGAGAGGAAATCTTCTCCGGGCCTGTGGAATTTTTTTTGTCTCAGGTTAAGTGCTCACTCTGGTCCCATCGGCTTTTGCAAGTGGGTGGAGTCAGGTGTTCCATTGAAAACACCTTCCAACGGGCCATGGGTGGAACAGTCTCACTCAGAAGGTGCTGGGGATTGGCAGACGTCACGAATGACATCTCTAGGACTGTCACGTGCCATGGCGGAGCATAATGATTAAGCGTACAGTGTCTGAAGCTAAACTGCCTCAATTTGCATCCCAGCTCCTCCACTTACCAGTTATGTGTCCTTAGGCAAGTTAACTTCTTGGGACCTAGTTTTCTTATCTGTAAAATTAGAATGGTGGTAATCATCATACCTAGTGCAGGAGCATTAAATGAATTCGTGCATGTAAAGCACTTAGAACAATGTCAGGTGTATAGTACTCAATTAATGCTTGAAATCATTATCCAGCCACTAAAGGTGGAAAATGCAGATTCACTTTTCCCTCTCCTTATATCTCCCACTTACAACATCACATTCTATCAGTTTTATAACCAAATTCCCTTAAAGGTACCATCTAGACTGCCTCATTGTTTCTCTTTGAGAACCTGGCAGGCACCTCCCAACTGGTGTCCTTGCTTTCACGTCTCCCTAGTCCAGTCCAATCTCCCCACTGCCTCCAGAATTATTTTTCTAAAATGTACATCTGGTCATGTCACATTACTTCTTTTTTTTTTTTTTATGGGAAGGCAAGAACTTTTTTTTTCTGTTAAATTTTATTTATTAAAAAAATTTTAATTTAATTTTATTTATTTATTATACAGCAGGTTATTATTAGTCATCCATTTTATACACATCAGTGTATACATGTCAATCCCAATCTCCCAATTCATCCCACCACCACCCCCATCCCCTGCTGTTTTATTTTTATTTATTTATTTATTTTTTATTTTATTTTTTTTTGCGGTACACGGGCCTCTCACTGCCGTGGCCTCTCCCATTGTGGAGCACAGGCTCCGGACACGCAGGCTCAGCGGCCATGGCTCACGGGCCCAGCCGCCCCGCGGCATCTGGGATCCTCCCAGACCGGGGCACGAACCCGCGTCCCCTGCATCGGCAGGCGGACTCTTAACCACTGCGCCACCAGGGAAGCCCTGTTTTATTTTTTAAGTATAGTTTTTAGTGCTTGTTATCATCGGTGGATTTGTTTTTTGGTTTGGTTGCTCTCTCTTTCTTTTTTTTAAATTACTTTTATAATTTTTCATTTCTAATAATATCTTAAATATTTTTAATTTTAATAACTTTATTTTATATTATTTATTTATTTATTTCCCCCCCTCCCTTTTCTTCTGAACCGTGTGGCTGACGGGGTCTTGGTGCTCCAGCCGGGCGTCAGGCCTGAGCCTCTGAGGGGGTAAGAGCCGAGTTCAGGACACTGGTCCACCAAAGACCTCCCAGCCCCACATAATATCAAACGGCAAAAGCTCTCTCAGAGATCTACATCTCAACGCTAAGACCCAGCTCCACTCAGTGTCCAGCAAGCTACAGTGCTGGACACCCTATGCCAAACAACTAGCAAGACAGGGACACAACCCTGCCCATTAGCAGAGAGGCTGCCTAAAATCATAATAAGCCCACAGACACCCCAAAACACACCACCAGACACAGTCCTGCCCACCAGAAAGACAAGATCCAGCCTCATCCACCAGAACACAGGCACCAGTCCCCTCCACCAGGAAGCCTACACAACCCACTGAACCAACCTTAGCCACTGGGGGCAGACACCAAAAACAACGGGAACTACGAACTTGCAGCCTGTGAAAAGGAGACCCCAAACACAGTAAGTTAAGCAAAATGAGAAGACAGAGAAATACACACCAGATGAAGGAGCAAGGTAAAAACCCACCAGACCAAACACATGAAGAGGAAATAGGCAGTCTACCTGAAAAAGAATTCAGAGTAATGATAGTAAAGATGATCCAAAATCTTAGAAATAGAATAGAGAAAAATACAAGAAACATTTAACAAGGACCTAGAAGAACTAAAGAGCAAACAATGATGAACAACACAATAAATGAAATTAAAAATTCTCTAGAAGGAATCAATAGCAGAATAACTGAGGCAGAAGAACGGATAAATGACCTGGAAGATAAAATAGTGGAAATAACTACTGCAGAGCAGAATAAAGAAAAAAGAATGAAAAGAATTGAAGACAGTCTCAGAGACCTCTGGGACAACATTAAACGCACCAACATTCGAATTATAGGGGTTCCAGAAGAAGGAGAGAAAAAGGGACTGAGAAAATATTTGAAGAGATTATAGTTGAAAACTTCCCTAATATGGGAAAGGAAATAGTTAATCAAGTCCAGGAAGCACAGAGAGTCCCATACAGGATAAATCCAAGGAGAAACATGCCAAGGCCGTTTCTTCCAGGTTGTCCATTTTATTGGCATAGAGGTTGCTTGTAGTAGTCTCTTAGGATGCTTTGTATTTCTGTGGTGTCTGTTGTCACTTCTCCTTTTTCATTTCTAATTTTAATGATTTGAGTCCTCTCCCTCTTTTTCTTGATGAGTCTGGCTAAAGGTTTATCAATTTTGTTTATCTTCTCAAAGAACCAACGTTTAGTTTTATTGATCTTTGCTATTGTTTTCTTTGTTTCTATTTCATTTTTCTGCTCTGATCTTTATGACTTCTTTCCTGCTACTAACTTTGGGTGTTGTTTGTTCTTCTTTCTCTAGTGCCTTTAGGTGTAAAGTTACATTGTTTATTTGAGATTTTTCTTGTTTTTTTTTTTTTTTTTTTTTGATTTTTTGGGAGAGGAGTTTGATTTTCAAGTTGCTTGGATTGATCTGACCCATGATTTTCTTCTTTCTTGAGGTAGGCTTGTATTGCTATAAACTTCCCTCTTAGAACTGCTTTTGCTGCGTCCCACAGGTTTTGGATTGTCGTGTTTTCGTTGTCATTTCTCTCTAGGTATTTTTTGATTTCCTCTTTGATTTCTTCAGTGATCTCTTGGTTATTTAGTAACGTATTGTTTAGCCTACATGTGTTTGTGTTTTTTATGTTTTTTCCCCTGTAATTGATTTCTAATCTCATAGTGTTGTGGTCAGAAAGCATGCTTGATATGATTTCAATATTCTTAAATTCACCAGGGCTTGATTTGTGACCCACGATGTGATCTATCCTGATGAATGTTCCGTGTGCATTTGAGAAGAAAGTGTAATATGCTGTTTTTGGATGGAATGTCTTATAAATGTCAATTAAATCTATCTGGTCTATTGTGTCATTTAAAGCTTGTGTTTCCTTATTAATTTTCTGTCTGGATGATCTGTCCATTGGTGTAAGTGAGGTGTTAAAGTCCCCCACTATTATTGTGTTACTGTCAATTTCCTCTTTTATAGCTGTTAGCAGTTGCCTTAAGTATTGAGGTGCTCTTATGTTGGGTGTATATATACTTATAATTGTTATATCTTCTTCTTGGATTGATCCGTTGATCATTATGTACTGTCCTTCCTTGTCTCTTGTAACATTCTTTATTTTAAAGTGTATTTTATCTGATATGAGTGTTGCTACTCCAGCTTTCTTTTGATTTCCATTTGCATGGAATATCTTTCCATCCTCTCACTTTAGTCTCTATGTGTCCCTAGATCTGAAGTGGCTGTCTTGTAGGTGGCATATATATGGGTCATTTTTGTATCCATTCAGCAAAGCTGTGTCTTTTGGTTGGAGCATTTAATCCATTCACGTTTAAGGTAATTATCAATATGTATGTTCCTATTACCACTTTCTTAATTGCTATGGGTTTGTTTTTGTAGGTCCTTTTGTTTTGTTTTGTAGGTCCTCTTGTGTTTCCCACTTAGAGAAGTTCCTTTAGCATTTGTTGTAAAGCTGGTTTGGTGGTGCTGAATTCTCTTAGCTTTTGCTTGTCTGTAAAGCTTTTGATTTCTCCATTGAATCTGAATGAGATTCTTGCTGGGTAGAGTAATCTTGGTTGTAGGTACTTCCCTTTCATCACTTTAAATATATCATGCCACTCCCTTCTGGCTTGTAGAGTTTCTGCTGAGAAATCAGCTGTTAACCTTATGGGAGTTTCCTCATATGTTATTTGTCATTTTTCCCTTGTTGCTTTCAACAATTTATCTTTAATTTTTGTCAGTTTGATTACTATGTGTCTTGGCGTGTTTCTCTTTGGGTTTATCCTGCCTGGGACTCTCTATGCTTCCTGGACTTGGGTGGCTGTTTCCTTTCCCATGTTAGGGAAATTTTCGGCTATAATCTCTTCAAATATTTTCTCTGGGGCTTCCCTGGTGGCACAGTGGTTGAGAGTCTGCCTGCCGATGCAGGGGGCACGGGTTCGTGCCCCGGTCCGGGAAGATCCCACATGCCGCGGAGCAGCTGGGCCCGTGAGCCATGGCTGCTGAGCCTGCGCAACCGGAGCCTGTGCTCCGCAACGGGAGAGGCCACAACAGTGAGAGGCCCGCGTACCGCAAAAAAAAAAAATATATATGTATATATATATATATATATATATTTTTTTTTTTCCCCCCCTCTGGTCCTTTCCCTCTCTCTTCTCCTTCTGGGACCCGTATAATGTGAATGTTGTTGTGTTTAATGTTGTCCCAGAGGTCTCTTAGGCTGTGTTCATTTCTTTTCATTCTTTTTTCTTTATTCTGTTCCGCAGCAGTGAATTCCACCATTCTGTCTTCCAGGTCACTTATCCGTTCTTCTACCTCAGTTATTCTGCTATTGATTCCTTCTAGTGTATTCTTCATTTCAGTTATTGTATTGTTCATCTCTGTTTGTTTGTTCTTTAATTCTTCTAGGTCTTTGTTAAACATTTCTTGCATCTTCTTGATCTTTGCCTCCATTCTTTTTCCGAGGTCCTGGATCATCTTCACTATCATTATTCTGAATTCTTTTTCTGGAAGGTTGCCTATATCCACTTCATTTAGTTGTTTTTCTGGGGTTTTGTCTTGTTCCTTCATCTGGTACAAAGTCCTCTGCCTTTTCATTTTGTCTATCTTTCTGTGAATGTGGTTTTTGTTCCACAGGCTGCGGAATTGTAGTTCTTGCTTCTGCTGTCTGCCCTCTGGTGGATGAGGCTATCTAAGAGGCTTGTGCAAGCTTCCTGATGGGAGGGACTGGTGGTAGGTAGAGCTGGGTGTTGCTCTGGTGGGCAGAGCTCAGTTAAACTTTAATCTACTTGTCTGCTGATGGGTGTGGCTGGGTTCCCTCCCTGTTGGTTGTTTGTCCTGAGGCAACCCAGCACTGTAGCCTACCCAGCTCTTTGGTAGGGCTAATGGCAGACTCTGGGGGGGCTCACGCCTAGGAGTACTTCCCAGAACTTCTGCTGCCAGTGTCCTTGTCCCCACAGTGAGCCACAGCCACCCCCTGCCTCTGCAGGAGACCCTCCATCACTAGCAGGTAGGCCTGGTTCAGTCTCCTATGGGGTCACTGCTTCTTACCCTGGGTCCTGATGCACACACTACTTTGTGTGTGCCCTCCAAGAGTAGAGTCTCTGTTTCCCCCAGTCCTGTTGAAGTCCTGCAATCAAATCCCGCTAGCCTTCAAAGTCTGATTCTCTAGGAATTCCTCCTCCCGTTGCCAGACTCCCAGGTTGAGAACCCTGACGTAGATCTCAGAACCTTCACTCCAGTGGGTGGACTTCTGTGGTAAAAGTGTTCTCCAGTTTGTGAATCACCCACCAGGCAGTTATGGGATTTGATTTTATTGTGATTGCGCCCCTCCTACCACCTCATTGTGGCTTCTCAATTGTCTTTGGATGTGGGGTATGTTTTTTGGTGAGTTCCAGGGTCTTCCTGTCAATGACTGTTCAGCAGTTAGTTGTGATTCCGGTGCTCTCGCAAGAGGGAGTGAGCGCGTGTCCTTCTACTCTGCCATCTTGAACCAATCTCTACTCCACTTTACTTCCTGAAAACAGCTCCAGTAGCTTCTGATGCCTGCAGAATAAAGTTTAAGCTCCTTAGCATTCCAAGGGTGGTCCCAACTGATCACTCACGGCAGGATGAAGTATTGAACTAGTTTTTTATATGCTCTTTGGGCAGGCCCTGTCAGGCATGTGTAGTTCCTTGCCCCAGGGCCTCTGGAGGGTCAAAACTGAGCAGCTCGCACTATTTACAGTAGCCAAGACATGGAAGCAACCTAAATGTCCATCAACTGATGAATGGATAAAGAAGATGTGGTATATATATACAGTGGAATATTACTTAGCCAAAAAAGAATAAAATAGGGGTAGAGTGAAGATAGCAGAGTAGGAGGACGTGGAGTTCGTGTCTCTTCACAACTAGGGCACCTACTAGGTGCTGGTGGGGGACCTCGGACACCTAAGGGGATGGGACGAACCCCTGCGTGACTGGGTAGGTCGTGTGGCAGAGGGAGTGGAGGAGAAGTGGAGGTGGGACAGGACCAGTGCCCCTGAGTGGCGGCTGGGGGAGGGGAGGGGTTCTCACGCACGGAGGGGCCCACTCACAGTGAGGTAGCTGGGGGAGGGGAGGGGTGGCTGGGGGAGGGTATGAAACTGTGATTAAAAATCTTCCAACAAACAAAAGTCCAGGAACAGATGGTTTCACAGGTGAATTCTATCAAACATTTAGAGAAGAGCTAACACCTATCCTTCTCAAACTCTTCCAAAAAATTGCAGAGAAAGGAACACTCCCAATCTCGTTCTACGAGGCCACCATCACCCTGATACCAAAACCAGGCAAAGATGTCACAAAAAAAGAAAATTACAGACCAGTATAACTGATGAACATAGATGCAAAAATCCTCAACAAAATACTAGCAAACAGAATCCAAGAAGACATTAAAAGGATCACACACCATGATCAAGTGGGATTTATCCCAGGGATGCAAGGATTCTTCAATATATGCAAATCAATCAATGTGACACACCATATTAACAAATTGAAACATAAAAACCATATGATCATCTCAGTAGATGCAAAGAAAGCTTTTGACAAAATTCAACACCCATTTATGATAAAAACTCTCCAGAAAGTGGGCATAGAGGGAACCTACCTCAACATAATAAAGGTCATATACGACAAACCCACAGCCAACATCGTTCTCAATGGTGAAAAACTGAAAGCATTTTCTCTAAGATCAGGAACAAGACAAGGATGTCCACCCCCACCACTATTATTCAACATAGTTTGGGAAGTCCTAGCCATGGCAATCAGAGAAGAAAAAGAAATAAAAGGAATACAAATTGGAAAAGAAGTAAAACTGTCACTGTTTGCAGATGACATGATACCATACGTAGAGAATCCTAAAGATGCCACCAGAAAACTACTAGAGCTAATCAATGAGTTTGGTAAAGTAGCGGGATACAAAATTAATGCACAGAAATCTCTTGCATTCCTATACACTAATGATGAAAAATCTGAAAGAGAAATTAAGGAAACACTCCCATTTACCATTGCAACAAAAAGGATAAAATACCTAGGAATAAACCTACCTAAGGAGGCAAAATACCTGTACTCTGAAAACTATAAGATGCTGATGAAGGAAATCAAAGAAGACCCAAACAGATGGAAAGATATACCATGTTTGTGGTGTGGAAGAATCAATATTTTCAAAATGGCTATACTACCCAAGGCAATCTATGGATTCAATGCAATCCCTGTCAAATTAGCAATGGCATTTTTCACAGAACTAGAACAAAAAATCCTAAAATTGGTATGGAGACACAAGAGACCCTGAATAGCCAAAGCAGTCTTGAGAAAGAAAAACGGAGCTGGAGGAATCAGGCTCCCTCGGTGCTCTGTGATGACCTAGGTGGGTGGGATGGGGGCGGTGGGAGGGAGGTCCAAGAGGGAGGGGATATTGATATACATATAGCTGATTCACTTCATTGTACAGCAGAAACTAACACAACATTGTAAAGCAATTATACTCCAATAAAAAAAGAATAAAATAATGCCATTTGCAGCAACATGGATGGACCTAGAGATTATACTAAGTGAAATAAGTCAGAAGGAGAAAGACAAATACTATATGATATCACTTATATGTGGAATCTAAAATATGACACATATGAACTTATTTACAGAACAGAAACAAACTCACACACATAGAAACCAAACTTATGGTTACCAAAGGGGATAGTGGGGTGGGAGAGGGATAAATTAGGAGCTTGGGATTAGCAGATACAAACTACTATATATAAAATAGATAAACAACAAGGTCCTACTGCATAGTACAGGGAACTATATTCAATATCCAGTAATAAACCATAATGGAAAAGAATATGAAAAAGAATATATATATATATAAATATAAGTGAAGCACTTTGCTGTACCCCAGAAACTAACACAACATTGTAAATCAACTATACTTCAATCAAAACAAAACAAAGCAAAACCAAACAAAAAAAACTGAGCTGCTCAAGGCAAGTCCTCTTTCCAGTCTTTAGGGAAAGCCTGGGTTGATCGAAGAGGTCCTGCTGGGTAACAAGGGAGGAACAGGAGGGGAGAGGCATCTCTCAGAGTGGGTGGGAAGGGGTAGAGAATCCCGAGGATAGAGGTAGGGATAGAGGTTGGCAACCCTGCAAGCACTGGGGATGCCCTGCTCTGTGGCAGTGCCCTGGGAAGGTGCCCAGATCCAAGAGAACCAGCTGGCTGGCTCTCCTGAGGGCCCGGACTCCAGGCTCCAGGACTGCCAACCTGAAAAAGATTCCTAGCCCCCGAAAATCAATTCAAGCACTGTCTTAGAATATCCAAAGGCCCCAAACTGATATGTCAGCTGGGTGCCACTGTACCGACTTAAAGAAGGACATGTTCCTTTACTCTGAACATAAGTTTACATGGATCAAAAATACCCATATTCCCCATTAAGAGCCCCCCTGTTCTGAATAAAGGAATCTGGGAAACCAAATTATTTTGTGGAAAGCTCACTTAGCAAAAGTGGTAAACATGTGTACCCAGTCCCCTTTCTTCCCTTCCCCGTTACCAACAATACTCCTATATTATTGGGGGTAGCGATGTGCCGGATAGGAAATGACTGCATCTAAGGGTGACCATTGAGATGTAAGTGGAAGTTGGTGGTGAGATTTCTAGGAGAGGTCTTTTGTCCCTTGCCCTTCCCCTACTTCCTGCCTGGAATGTGGGTGTGATGATAGACTTCCAGCAAACATTTTGTGACCTGAAGGATGTAAGCCATGCCCTAAGGATGAAGGAGTAGAAAGATAGAAAGAACCTGGGTCCCAGATGCCTGTGGGTTTTTTTTTATTGGAGTATAATTGCTTTACAATGTTGTGTTAGTTTCTGCTGTACAATGAAGTGAATCAGCTATATGTATACTTATACCCCCTCCCTCTTGGACCTCCCTCCCCACCCCCATCCCACCCATCTAGGTCATCACAGAGCACAGAGCTGAGATCCCTGTGCTATACCGCAGGTTCCCACTAGCTATCTATTTTACACATGGTAGTGTATTTATGTCAAACCTAATCTCCCAATTCATCCCACCCTCCCCTTCCCCCCGTGTCCACACATCCATTCTCTACATCTTTGTCTCTATTCCTGCCCTGCAAATAGGTTCATCTGTACCATTTTTCTAGATTCCACATATATGCATTAATATATATTTGTTTTTCTCTTTCTGACTTACTTCACTCTGTGTGACAGACTCTAGGTCCATCCACATCTCTATAAACGACCCAATTTCATTCCTTTTTATGGCTGAGTAGTATTCCATTATATATATGTACCACATCTTCTTTATCCATTCATCTTATATCTTGTTTAAGCCACTTATTTATTTTCTGGTTTACCAGCCACACCTAATCCTAACTGGTAAAGCAAGCACAGAATCAGAGCTCAGGAAAGAGAATAGCCCAGAGGGATAGTTCACAGAGGCCAGAGTATGAGCGCAGAGCCCTTGCTATCCACCCCAGAGACCACCTGTGGCAGGAGCCTCAAAGATGGCCCCAATGATCCTCACCTCTGAGTGTTCACTCTCTTGTGTACATCCCTCCCGCAAAGAATAGGGCTGGCCTGTCTAGCCAATAGGATACCACAGAAGTAACAGTGTGTGACTTCTGAGGGCCATAAGAGACACTGTAGCTTTTGCCTTGCTGTCTCTTGATTCAGTCCTGGGGAGAGCCAGATGCCGTTTGTGAGGACACTCTCGCAGCCCTGTGGAGAGGTGTGAGGAACAGGTGAGGAACAGGGACCGCCTGTCAACAGCCAGCCCCGTGAGTCAGCCATCTTGGAAGTCAAGTCCCCGGAGACTGCAGCCCAGGCTGGACTGCACCTCATGAGAGAACCTGAGTCAGAACTACTCCCAGACTCCTGACCCACAGACACCATGAGATAATAAGTGCTCATTGTTGTTTTAAGCTAAGTTTTGTTATACATCTGTAGCTAACCAATACACTACCACATGGGGACCTCTCAGCCAGCTTGTCTCTTGCTTCTGGTAGGTGGAACACAGCCAGATTCCTGCTCTGTGGGCCATGGGCTCTGAAGCAGAGCAGGTTTTAGGTTTTTCTGAGGGCATGGTCTTTTTCTGTTTAGCTCCCCTTCACACCTGTGGTAGCCAGCCTCCAAGATGGCCTCTGGTGATCTCTGCTTCCTGGTGTTCACGCCTTTGTGTAATCCTCTCCTGTTGAGTGTGGGTTGGACTTAGTAGAATAAGGCAGGAGCGATGACGGGTGACCAGGAGACTAGGTCATAAAAGGCAGAGTGGCTCATCTCTCAATCTCTCTCTCCCTCCCTATGCTGTGGGAAAGCTTGTCTGGAGCAGCCCTATAGAGAGGCCCCACATGGCAAGGCACTGAGGCCTCCTGCCAAGAGCCATGTGAACGAACTGAGAAGCAGATCCTCTAGGCCCAGTCAAGTCTTGGGAGACCACAGTCCTGGCCGACAGCTTGACTATAGCCTCCCCTGAGCACCCAGATTCCCAACCCTCAGAAACTATGTGTGATAATAACTGTCCATTGTTTTAAGCTGCAAAGTTTCAGACTAATTTGTTAAGCAGCAGTGTGTAACCAATATCTTCCCCATCACAGCGTAGTGGTTAACAACTGAACTCTGAAACTAGACTGTCTGGACTTAAATCCTGGTTAGGCTACTTTGAGGCTGTGTGACCTTGAGCATGTAACTTAATCTTTCTGTGCCTCAGCTTCCTCAGTTATAAAATGGGGGATACCACTGTTACCTACCTCATAAGGTTGTGAGGATTAAATACAGACATAAAAAGGGCTTAGCAAGGTGCCTGGCATATAATTAGCAGTCGGTAAGTGTCAGTTGCTATTTTGGTTGGTACGATTCTGGCTGATGCAGAGACAGTGTGGGGATGAAGTGAGGCAAACACCTGCCAGTAGCACCACGATCATGACCTCCAGAGAAGTAAGGGGGGATGAGTATTTGCAAATCCTGAAACAGGCCCCCGTGGTTTTGCCTCCAAGTAGAGCATAACCGGGCTCTGCGTATTGCAGGTGGGACCACGCTGCCTGGGTGAGGAGAGGCAGCCTTCAGGATGGTTCCGTGGATGCCAGGGCCTCAGGTCATGCCCATCCCTGGGTGATGCAGCCACGATTCTGAGCATGCGTCCCTGGATTGTAACATCCCTGCTCTGGAAGATGGTCAGAGAACGCTTTAGAAAGCTTGGACTGCAGCTGAAACTGGAAATGCTGGAATTTCTGGTTTCCAGTATGCAGGAAGTGTGAGTTTCCCTTTTCCCAAAGGAAAAAACATTCGATTCCAATTGATCTGTAGGCCTGGAATAAGCTTTTTTCCTCAACTGGAAGGTATTATGGACTGTGTACGCTAAAGGAGAGAAGGGTTAGGAAAATGTAAGCAAGAAACTTTTACCATAAAAGTAAAATACATTACTAAGTGAAAGAAACCAGTCTGAAAAGGCTTACATACTGCATGATTCCAACTATATGATATTCTGGAAAGCACAAAACTACGGACACAGTAAACGGATCAGTGGTTTCTGGAGGTGGGGGAGGGATGAATAGGATACGTGTCATTATACATCTGTCCAAACCCATACAACACCAAGAGTGAGCCATAATGTAAACTATGGACTTCGGGTGATGATGATGTCAGCGTAGGTTCATCAATTGCAACAAATGTACCACTCTATGGGGCATGTTGATTACGGAGGGCTCTGCATGGGTCGGGGCAGGGGCGATACGAGAAATCTCTGCACCTTCCTCTCAAGTTTGCTGTGAACCCAAAACTGCTCTAGAAAAGAAAATCTATTTGTTTAAAAAGTAAAGTGAGAAAGAGCATTTGATTTGAGGGCATATTATCTAGAACTCCGTTGAGTACAAGTACCAGAAGTTTCAAGCTTACTGAACCTCCGAAGAAGGTTATAGGTCATAGGTGTCTGATGAATCGGAAGACAGAGATTTTTGCTCTGGAAGATGGGAGGGTGCTGCAGTGGGCCTCAGAAAGGCCTGGAAGGCAGCAGGGAATCCACGTAGAGGGAGAACTGCTGTGGCGTGTTCCTCTCTATTCCAGCATCTCTTTATTCTCTTTCCCTCTCTCCTCCTCAGCCTTTTGTCCCCCCACAGAGCTTGCTTTTCAGGCCTACAGCATCCCACAGCCCCCCTACTTACACAGAATGGCTTTCTGGCTCTTCATAAACACTGTTTTCTTTTTCTCCATCCCAATCCTAAATTCCTGGGCAAGGGGACGCTTGGTGGCCCAGTACCTTGGGGCCGATGTCTGCTCCCTGCTCCAGCAACTCTGGCCATGGGGCAGGGGTGGGAGCACCTTACAAAGGAAGCTGTCTGGAGCCCATCCCTGCAACATAGCGAATGGGTGTACCAGGAGCTGTGCAGGGCTGGTGACTTTTAGCTGGGCCCAGTTCTGTGACCTGTGACAGTCGTCCCCCAGAAGCAGGCTATCATGTTAGCTGCTGGCAGAAATCTGCCCCACTTTCTGTGCTTGGCGGCTGGTGCCTGCTTTCCCTTTTGATTTAAGGCCGGTGCAGGGGCTTGGATTTGGAGCGTGGCATTGGAGGAACTCTTTAACGCCAACTAGCCTTAATTCCTCCTTCTTATATAACTAAATGGCAACTGAGAGGATATTTGGATTCCGCTTGCTTTTTTTTTTTCGTTGCAGTTTGGTTATTAATTAGTGTGCAAAAAAAAAAAAGTAAGTAATAAAATATCCTTGTTTATGTTCTAGTCCGCGGGTCTGTGTGCTCATTAGTTTGCAGCCTGGCGTGGGGATCGGGAACGCTGGGCCCCCAGGGAGTGGGCCGGACCGAGGGTGTCAGCGTCTTCCGTTGCGGAGGCGATGGGCCAATGCAATTCGTTCCTCTTCCTCCCTCCCTCTCTCCCCCACCCCTCCTCCTCCCCTTCCTCCCTCCCTCTCTCCGCCACCCCTCCCCCCACCTTCTTCCCTCCCCTTCCTCCCTCCCTCTCTCCCCAACCCCTCCCCCCACCTTCCTCCCTCCCTCCCCCCTCACCACCTTCCTCCCTTCCCCCCCACCCTCCCTCGCCTCCCTGCGGGTTCTGGGCGTCCTTGCAAGGCAAGCGCTTCCTGAGAGGGTGGCTTGGAGGCCAGCGCAGTCATTCTTTAAGGAAGGGGGGATGGGATCAACAAGGCAGTTGAAACCCGGTTCTAGGCGGCCTCCGGTGGTGCCCCCCGCGGGGCCCAAGCCGCCCCACCTCCGCGACTGCCCGGAGCCCCGCTGCGGACTGCGCTGGCTGCCGCCACCCGGCCTTCCGTGATGCACCCCTTCACTTCGGGGTGGATCGGAGCCGGGGGATGCGGGGGCTTCCGGAGAGTGTGACTCAGAGGGGCAGAGGTCCCCCAATTCTCGAAGCCTGCGAGCCCCAGGGCGACCCTTAGCTCCAGGACAGCGCGTTTGTCCCCTTGCAAAGATGGACTGCGGGGGTGGGGGTGGGGCCGATTGGTGAAGGGGGCTTCTGGCCCCCCCCCCGGAGGGCTTGGAGGGTTGTAATTCAGGCTGGCCCGCCTCTTCCAGCCCCTCTCAGCTCCATCCTCCCCTCCATCCCCAACCCCCCTCACCCCGAGCCGGAGCCCCAGCCGTCGGGCAGGTCCGGCAGGCTGTCCGGGGCAGTCTTGACCTGACGCGGCAGGAAGGAGGGAAGGAGGGCTGAGCAGCCTGGCCGGGAGGCAGCACTTCTTATCGCCCCCTCCCACCCGGGGCTGGGGGGCTGGGGGCTCCTGCCCCGCTGGAGCCGGGCCGGCTGAGGGCGCCAGCTGCCTTGGGAGCCGGTTTTGGAGGTGGGGTCAGGCCGGGCTCTTAGGCCTTGTTCACCTCATGACACACCCAGAAATTTTATATAATATCTCTAAGACATTCAGGGGAGAACTGCAGAGTATTTGGAGAGTGAAAATGTGGCCTGCTGGAAAAAAAAAAAGTATTTCTGTGTATTATGTAATCATTTCTGTGTATTATGTAAAAAAATTAAGTGTGTTGAATATCAAGTATGTATATATTTTTCTAATGAAATCTTTCCAACCCTCCCTTTTATTTTTTACTTTTACTATGGAAAATTTCAAACATATACAAAAATAGATGAGTAGCTAATCCCCAGCTTCAATAATTATCAAGGTAGGGCCAATTTTGTTTCCTCTCTACACCCACCCACTTCTTCCCCCTCCTATTATATCTTTTCAATTTTTAATGATAAGTTAAGCTTGCGTTTTAATTAGCCTTTGCTGTGTAACAAGCCACCCCGAGGAATAGTGGCTAAAAACAACAATATTTTGATTTGTCATGATTTGGTTGGCTGGGTACTTCCTCTTGCCAGTTTTGCCTGGACTCACTCAAGAGGGAGGATCAGCTGGGCTGGAAGGTTCCAGATGGCCTGACTCACATATCTAGCTGTGGACTGGGACTCCTCAGGTCTCCTCTCCTCCATGGCTTCTTGTGTTCTAGTAGGCTAAGTGGACTTCTTTATATGGCAACCAGAACCTTCTGGGAGAATCAAGGCAGAAGCCTCAAGCTTCCTGAGCTAACTGTGGGAGTCTCAAGTCACTTCCACCCACTTCTATTGGCCAAAGCAGGTCACAAGGCCAGTCCAGACTCTGGGATAGGAGGGTAGAGAAATAGACCCACCCTCAGATGGGAGGAACAAAGTGCAGTGACACATTGCAAAGTGAATGCTAGCATGTGAGGGATTGGTGGTCTTTAACCAATCTAGTACACAGTTAGCTTTTATCAACATAACTTTTTACACGAGATTTTATGCTTGCAATGGCCACACACAATTCCTGATCTAGGCTTTTTAATGATAAACAAAATGCTTGATAGTCACCATCAAGGAGAAACTTTGTTAGTACAGGTAAGCAATTGACATTTTTTTATCATCCATTTAAAGTTGTACAACAATTGAAATTATATTTAAAGAATCTGGCAGCTCTTCCTTTAGTGGGCAGATGAAAAGTTGATATTTCTCATGGTAATGCAAATGAATGTTTGACTCCAGACATCTCTCCCTATAGACACTTGAAAATGAAGATGAAGGTCTTATCTGAAGGAGGCATGTGTATTATGAGAGCAGTAGACCTGCAGTTGGCATGGACGCCATAAAATTACACATCAGCCACAAAAGGATAAAGGTGTGTGATACATGTGGAGATGGGGTTTCAGGGCACGCTGCGGGGACCCTGCTCTGCCAGCCTCATATTACACTGCCAAGGCTCGGTCCATGACAACCTCTGGTGGGGCAAGAACAGGCATGGCAATGAACTCCAAGTTAGGGGCTCCAATTAGATGTTGTTGTTGTTTTTTTAATTGAGGTATGGTTGATTTACAATGTTGTGTTAGTTTCTGCTGTAAAGTAATTCAGTTCTTTTCCATTATGGTTTATTACAGGATATTGAATATAGTTCCCTGTGATCCAATTAGTTTTTGAACAAGCCAAAGGAAAGGCTCTTCAGAGTTGTAGTTACTCTTAGCAGAACTGTCATAGTACTGAAGATTCTTCTTTTATGGAAGATGATGGATTTTGCCTTAACTTTCTTGTCCTTAATATCCACCTTGTTGCCACACAACATAATGAGGTTGTTTTCACATACTTGTACCAGATCTCTATGCCAGTTAGGCACATTCCTGTAAGCTCTCGATGTTACGTCAAACATTAAAATTCTACGTTGGGTTTGGATGTAATAGCCATCTCTCCATCCACCAAATTTCTCCCGACCAGCTCAATATATCCCATACATTGACCTTAATAGGTCCTCTGCTGGTGTGGAACACAAAGGAATGGACCTCAACCTCAAACATGGCTACGTTCTTCTCCAGTCACCAGTCAGTGACGTTTCATGAATGTAGTTTTTCCATCACCAACCAATACAAGTTTGAACGGAGCTTGTGATTCTCGTTGGGCAGCCATCATGATGTTTCTTCCAGAAGCATTCCCATGCTGAGGGTGCTATGACCATTATTCTTGCATTTACTATTAACATGTTAGCATGCCCCATCTGTGTACTCCCTTTGTAAAATTAGGCAACAGTCTTCAAGACTACTCTCACTTCTGACACCAACTGCAGAGTTCAGGGGTCCCCAAGATCACCCTCAGGTCTGATTATTTGCTAGAAAGACTCGCAGAACTCACTGAATGCTTTTATACTCATGGTTACAGTTTATCACTGGGAAAGGATACGGATTGAAATCAGTCAAGGGAAGAGACGCAGGGGGGCAGGGTCCGGAGAGGTCCGAACACGGAGCTTCCATTTGTCCTCTCCCAGTGACGTCATGAATAGTGCTAACTCCTCCCAGCAACTATGCTGTGACAATATGCGTGGAGTATTGCCAACCAAGGAAACTCACTTGAGCCTTGGCGTACAGACTTTTTACTGGAGCTTAGTCGTGTAGACATGGTTGGTGGTCCACGCTCTGAAGGCTGAGCTGATACCGTGTGACCCAAAGCCCCTACTGTAAATCAAGTTGTTCTCCTATCTGGCGTGGCCTAAGGCCCCCAGGTAAACAAAGATACTCTTATCAGGCAAGACATTCTAAGAGTTTAGAGATCACCTTCCAGGAACCAAGGCAAAGGCCAGGCCTTTCTTTGGGCAAGGTTCATTCTTCACTGCACACCCTCATTCTGCTTTTTCTCTCTCTTCCTTTCTCCACATCTTTTCCCTTCCACCTCTCCTCTGTCCTAGGCTGGGAGGTCACGCTGTTATCATAGGGAGTTTGAAGGTCAATGAAAGGGATGTGACACCTCAGTAGTTCCCTCCCCAGTTCTCCACAGCTTTGTGTCCAGGGTGCTGTGTGGCAGAGGCCAGCCATGTTGCTGTCTGCCAGGAGAGCCCTGGGAGATGGCAGGTGGGTGTGGAGAGGGCAGTGGGTCTGGGCAGCTGGTTGAGCTCTTGATCCCCCACGACCTGGTCATCTGGGGCATGTTCAAGGCGTCATGTCTGCTCCCTGGAGTGTGAGGGAACTGACACCAAAGGGACAGAGAGAGGTGCCTGGGCAGGTCTGTGCTAAGTTGCCTGTGGCACTGATCACCACTCCCAAGTTCAAGCTGAACCCTGAACTTCAGGCAGAGGAAGACCTTCCACCACCACACCCTAGGAGACCAGGCGTCTTGGAGATTACATGTGATTCTGGGAAGGATAGCTATGCCCAGAATGTGGGACACCAATGGATGATGAAGACTTTGGAGTCCCAGAAACCTACCTGTTCCTAAGAGTAGGCGGTGACAGATTGTTTGCAAAAATGGCCACGATTCCACTTATGTGAGATATCAAGAATAGTCAAATTCATAGAGACAGAAAGGAGAATAGAGGCTACCAGGGGCTGGGGAAGGGGGAAAAGGGCAATTATTGTTCAGTGGGTCCAGAGTTTCAGTTTGGGATGATGAAAAAGTTCTGGGGTTGACAGCACCTCATGCTGGCAAGGCGGCACAACAGGAACGCTCATTCATCGCCTGTGGGAATGCAGAATGGTTCAGCCACTTTGGAAAATCATTTGGTGTTTTCTTAGAAAACTAAACATACACTTACCATACGATCCACTACTTGTGCTTCTTGGTATTCACCCAAAGGAGTTGAAAACTTATTTCCACACAAAAACATGCATATAGATGTTTATAGCCACTTTATTCATAACTGCCAAAGCTTGGAAGCAACGAAGATGTCCTTCAGTGGGTGAGTGGATAAACTGTGGTCCATCCAGACAATGGAATATGATTCAATGCTAAAAAGAAGTGAGCTATCCAGCCATGAAAAGACATGGCAGAACCTTAAGTGCATATTACTAAGTGACAGAAGCCCATCAGAAAAGGCTGCAAACTGTATGATTCCAACTATATGACATCTGGAAAAGGCAAAACTACAGAGACACTAAAAAGATCAGGGGTTGCCAGGGGCTGGGGAGAGGGAGGCAGGAAAAGGAGGAGCACAGAAGATTTTTGAGTCACTGAAAAGAAATGGTCTTGTACTAACTGTAGAAATACTAAATGAGGGCTTCCCTGGTGGCGCAGTGGTTGAGAGTCCGCCTGCCGATGCAGGGGACGCGGGTTCATGCCCCTGTCCGGGAAGATCCCACATGCCGCGGAGCTGCTGGGCCCGTGAGCCATGGTCGCTGAGCCTGCACATCCGGAGCCTGTGCTCTGCAACGGGAGAGGCCACAACAGTGAGAGGCTCGCGTACTGCCAAAAAAAAAAAAAAAAAAAAAGAAATACTAAATGAATGAAAGGTAGGATTTTTGAAAAAGTCTATTAAAAAACAGTGCCAGAAATGGATGGTGGTGAGGGTTGTACAACAATGTGAATGTATTCTTTTTCTCTTGGCTGTGCCGAGCGGCATGTGAGGTCTTAGTTCCCTGACCAGGGATCAAACCCATGCCCCCTGCAGTGGAAGCGCCGAGTCTTAACCACTAGACCCCCGGGGAAGTCCCACAATGTGAATGTATTTAATGCCACTGAACTGTACACCTGGTTAAAATGGTCAATTTTATGCGTGGATAAAGTCTCTTTCTAGACTTTCTCTGATCTATTCCACTGGTTTCTCTTCTATTCACGTACGAGTACTACACTGTTTTCATTCTAGAGGCTTTATGGTATTTTTAATATCTGTTGGAAAAAATTATGAAATTTATGCCAACAAATTTGACAACTTAGGTGAAATGGAAAAAGTCCTTGAAAGACATAAACTATCAAAGCTCAATTAAGAAGAAAGAGATAACCTATTTAGCCTTATATCTATTAAAGAAATTGAATTTGTTGAAAACATTTCTACACAGAAAACTCCAGGCCCAGCTGGCTTCATGGGAGTATTCCAATAAATGTTTAAGGACAAAATGAGTCAATTCTCCACAAACTCTTCCAGGAAATTCAAGAGGAGAGACTATTTTCCAAATCATTCATGAGGTGGTCGGCATTACCCTATACCAAAATCAAACAAAAATATTATAAGAAAAGAAAACTATATACCAATGTATTTCAGGAACATTAATGCAAAAGTTCTTAACAAAATTGGCGCAAATCAAATCCAATAATACATAATAAGAAAAATACATCATATCTGAATGAGTTTTATCCTAAGAATGTCAGTCTGGTTCAATATTCAAAAGTTGATCAGTGCAATTCACTATATCAATGACAAGATAAGGCATATGATCATGAATGGATAAAGAAGATGTGATATATACATATCACATCCATGTGACAACATGGATGGACCTTGAGGGTATTATGCTAAATGAAATAAGTCAGACGAAGAAAGACAGATGCTGTATGATTTCACTCATATGTGGAATATAAAAAACGAAACAAAAACAAATGAACAAACCAAAGGAAACAAAAACAAACACGTAGATACAGAGGACAGAGTAGTGGCTACCTGTATGGCTCGTAGCATAACTGATGCCATCTTGGGCCCTTACAGTTCTCCCATCCTTTCACTGACCCTACCCAGGACTGTACTATGCAGTGAAGCACTTCTCTGTCATCAAGGGTTTTTGTAGTTAATAGATATTGTTCAATAATCATTAGGACCTGTTAGGCTCTATGCTCCGTTAGGCCCCAACCAATGATGAAAACCTTTTGTGACGTATTCCCAGCACCCATGTGACTAGTTACCCATTCATAAATCTTAATTTAGGAACGCATGGCCCATTTCCAAGCAACTACACCCATACCCTAGATTAACTATAAAATTGTCCCAATGGTGCCTCAGTGGTACGGAGTGCAGCCACCAATGCTGCTGAAAGTCTGGTGGACTTGCTGTCCACCAGATCCAGATCCCATCCTGTGAGTAAGTTACCCTATAATAAACTGATCCATTGATTACATGGAGCTCTTGCCTTATTTTTGGTCTCAAGATGCCTTCTCAGTTTCATGGGCACTTTTCGTTCCCTCAGTCCCGCAATATTACCAGAGGGGAAGGAAGGAAGGGGAGGGCAAAATGGGTAAAGGGGATCAACTGTATGTTGATGGATGAAAACTAAATTTTTGGTGGTGAGCATGTTGTAGTGTATAAAGAAGTAGAAATATGGGAACTCCCTGGCAGTCCAGTGGTTAGGACTCCACGCTTTCACTGCCGAGGGCCCAGGTTCAATCCCTGGTCGGGGAACTAAGATCCCGCAAGCCGAAATAGAAATATAATGTTGTACACATGAAACTTACATAAACGAATGTTACCTTAATAAAAAAAATTAAAAAAAAAAGAAAAAGTGGCCACAGTTATTATCCTCTCTGTACCTGCATCCATTTTGAAAGCAGAGTAGCTGCTCCCATCAAGAGCTGAAGCCCTTGAACCCGGGCTGGTCTTGGGACTTGCTCTGACCAATTGAATACAAAACGTTATTCCTGGTCCAGACCTATCTCAAGAGGCCGTGAGCATTTTTGCTGTTTCAGCATGCTCTCCTGCAACTCAGGTACCTCCCTGTGAACAAACCCAGGCTAGCCTGCTGGGATATGCAAGACCACACAGAAGAAAGACAAGCTGACCAGCAGAGGCCATCTCAGACCAGCCTATCCCCAGCCAACCTGGCAGCAGATATCACAGACGCGTGTGTGAGCCAAGTGCAGCAGTGGGGCTCAGCCCAGATCACCAGTCTGCAGGATCCAGAGCTAACTCAAGAGGTGCTGCCTTAAGGCACTAAGCTTTGTGGTTGGTTGTTTTGTAGCAACAGCTAACTGACTCAGAGTATGGCAATGGAGATAAATAAGGATTTTTTTTTGATGAGGAGCCTAACCGTCTCAGATGCTGGTTTCCCTTAAGTTGGAGAGTTTGAGGGACACCGTTTGGTAACGTAACCAAGCAGGACCCTATCGGGCCTTCCCAGGACAGACCACCCCCCAAGTCCTCCACCTGCCTCTTGTCTATAGGAAAACTTTAGCCTCCTAGGCCTTCCCTGAGTTCCAAAGAATATATTTAATCAGGGAAGTGAGAAAATGCAGAAACAAAGGAAAACAGTCAAACAAGACAAAATAATAGTTTGGCCATTAAACAAAGTCAAGGACCTTTAGTTCCTCCCCAAGGGCTATAGATAATCTTCGGAGCCAAATCTTCGGAGCTGTTTTGCAGACACTGAAGCCCCCACCAGGTGGAAGAAGTTAACTGTCTGCTGCCCACAAGCACGCAGACCCCAGACATGCTGGAACCAGAAGGTTGATGTTGACTCCTGATTACCTCACCCCCAACCAATCAGAAGAATGTCCACCAGCTGATCACGTACCCAGCAACCCTCTCTCTCACCCCGTCTTTAAAAACCTTCCCCTGAAAGCCATCAGGAGTTCGGGCCTTTTGAGCATTAGGTGCGTGGACTCCTTGCTTGGGGCCCTGCAGTACACGCTGCACTTCCCTTCACCACGACCCAGTGTCAGTAGATTGGCTTTACTGCGCCGGTGAGGCGAGCCGGACCCAAGTTTGGTTCAGTAATACTAATGGTTTGGGGAAAACTTGGACGTGGCCGTTACCTTCAATAACGCTGAAGGAGACTAGGAATGCTTGGAGGTCACGTTTCCAGCCTTACCAGGTTCAGGTTTCCAGCCTTACCCGTTCTTGGACATCAGAATCCAATATGAAGGAGATGTGGGTGAGTCAGCACCTGGCTGAGGACTTTCAGTGCGGTGATGGTGGGGCATGGGAATAGGAAGGGATGGGGAGCCAGGCTGGCCCTCCAAGAAGCAGGCCCACCGGCTCCCCCATGTGCCTCCAGCATCCTTTGCAGGCAGCCCTGCAACACTCCCCCCGGCCCCCTCCCCCCCCCCCCCCCCCGCCCTCCTCCGCCCCTCCCCCGTCCCCCCTCCCCCACCCAAGGCTTGTAGGCCCACCCTGCTTCACCTGGTGGGAGGTTCATACAGGCTAAGATTAACCGTAAATGTGGAGGTTGTTACTCAGAGCTGGGTTTCACACCTTCTGGCATTCAGTGCTAGCCTAGTTTTTAATAAAAACAACACTATTTTGGTGCCGTAAACCTATTTTTCACCATCTGGCGTACCCTTATGCCTCTATGTTTCTTCTAGTACAGCCTGACAGGAAAAAACCATCGTGGGACTAGAAGCTCTCGACCAAAGAGGATATTATTGTACATTCAAATGGATAAGGCACCTCTCTGCAGGTTGTAGCTGCTTAACTCTGAGCAACAGACTTTCAAAAAATCCTCTTTCTACAAATGTCAGTAGAACAAGATGAAAGAAGTTTACCTCATGAAACATTAAGGTAAAAAATGAAAGTTTGGTGGGGTTTTTGCATAACAGATGATGACAATCTTAAAATACCCAAGAGACTAACGAGGAAGAAAACCCATCCCTTCTGTCTCAGGGAATGGTGGCAGGATGGCCCCAAGCTGTCCTCTGCAGTTTCCTTGGGGGTGACACTAAAGGAATGGAAGGCTCTGGGGGAACCAACAGCAAAAGTAGCTTAACTGAGTAAAGTCATTCTCATTGGATCAAGCTTTTAATAACTCTGTGGTAATTTTGTGATTCTCTGAATTTTATGGAATGGAAGTCAGCTGTTGCACTTATGTTCACCAGCACCTTTTTACTGATAAAAAGAGCTGCTCCAAAGCACACACATGTCTCTAGAAAAGGGGTCTTGTGCTTCTTTTTACTTAATGAGACTATAGTTCTTGATTCTCATGTATGTGATGAGTGGGTGTGTGTGGGTGTTCGTATGATGTGGCTTCAGGTTTTGTGGGTTTTTGAAGATTATATAATCTGGGGGGACTTAAAAAACCCAGAAAATTAGGAAGACAGAATTAGGAAAGGAATGTTCTTTAGAATCAGAAAGAAAACACAGTACATAACATTTTAAAAGCTGAGAAATATCTCAAATCTCACATAATTCAGAAAACTGACATAACGTTTTGTTAACAGCCTGACAAACCTCTATAACACTTTTTTCCCGACAATTTTTGTCTGCAGATGCTTTGCTTGCCTTTTCATATGACAACAATCTTGTAATATCATTTTCTAGCAAGAGGATAGAAAGATAATTCATTGTGATTTTCTTTTAGCATGGTTGATGGAAATTTGGTTTTCATTATTGATACTGCAGAAAAATTTCAGCTTTGCAGTTTGTTATTAGTAATGCTGTGTACGTTTTTAGGACTGCTGTCAAATTGGGCAGTCAATTTTCTTTCATATAAAAGCTGTAAAGTTTCTGGGCATATCAAGGTTTCATGTTCAGAGACCCATCTTAAATACTCTGAATTGACAATACTCAGGCAACCTGACCTCAGTGTCTTGTAGAGATCTCTTATGAGATTTGTGTTATTTTTGTCAATATCAGTATTTTGGTCAAGTCAGCAAGACATTTAATTTTTTTCCCAGTGTGTTCATATACTTTACTTCTTCTCATTAAGTATATTATTAATCCCCAAACCCATATATTGCCTCTTTTCGGATTTTATCCCTCTCTTTTGGTATAATCTGAAAAAAATTTTGTTACAATTTACTTCTCCATGCCAGAATCATTTCTGTTGGTTACAGATGGGCATAGTTGAAAAATAATTTCATTTCATAGGGAGTTTGCAATTATATTCACTGCATTTTTTTTTCCACTGCATTATTGATGATACACTTAACAAGAGAAACTTCCGTTTTGAGCTGCTCATAAGTTTAGGCATTTGATGATTGGAAGAATTTCCCACAGATCAGCTTCCGGCTCTGTACATTTCAAACCTTGTTTCTCCTCCGCCTCCTCCCACATCCCAGCTGCTCTAGAGCTCAGTGTCATGATGCCAGGTGGGCAGTGGGATTATTCCTGGAAGTCATTCCTGCCCCAGGATGGTCAGTAATAACTATGTAAACAGATCCCATGAAGGTCACAGTGAAACGTGTCCCCAACTCAACTTCCTCTTAGGCAGCTTCTAATGCTTCAGGACCCGAGGGGAAGTGTGACAGAATCAGGGTGGGGAGAGAGCCATCTTAACCGATTACAATTCAATGCAGATCTTAAACTAATTTACAGTTCATTTCTGCAGATTGTACCAACACGTATGACCAGGTGAATCCATTTCTCAGGCCCCTGGCAAGAATATTCTGCAAATGAGGGGCCCTGCCGCTTAAGTTTCATCAGCTCTGTATAGGTATGAGCCTGTGAGGGGTTTTTGTTTGTTTCTTTGAATTGACAAGCGGCAGCGGAATACCAAAGGGCCGACTCCCTTTGGAAGGCTTGGATCTGCGTTTCCCCGTGACCTTGAACAGATAGTGCCCCTCTCTGTTCGCCTTGGTCCCTCACTTCCCAGCCTCCCACGCACGAAGGGCCCCCTAGCGCCCGCCCAGTCCGGGTCCCCCGCCGTGTCAGCACGCGGCCTCTAGAGGGCATCACACCCCCGTCCCGGAGCCGGGGCGGCCGCGGGACTGGGGGCTGGGTTGCCAAGGCGACGGCAGCGGCAGTCTAGCTGCTGCTGGCCAGTTTCCCAGGACTGTAGATACTTTGTGCGACAATCACGAATCGTGCTCCGTGGGAAACGTCGACACCCACAGAAAAATGGTAAACCAGGCAGGGCCTTGTGCAGAACCTGCTTGGTTTTGAATGGCCGCTCGCGATGGGACAGGAGCCTCAGAGAGCTAGCCGGTTCCCTACTGATGGGCAAAGGGCCGTGACCCCTGCCGTGGCCTGGGAGGGGCCCTCCCTGCTACCAGGCCTCCCCTGGGGACTTTGCCATACCTCAGGCTCCTGAAGTGCATGGGACACTCCTTGATTTGAGGTGTCTGGGACGGGGAGGGGGTGTTCACTAAGTGATCTTAGGGTGCTTGTGACGGGCAGGACCACCAGCTAGAGAATAAGGCTCAGGGCCTCCCAGGCTGCTGCTCTTCCGGCTCCAGTCCTGGAAGGGCCTGTGTTGGTGACACTGCCCTGGGCTGGGTGGCAGGATCTGATGGGGTCCGCAGAGCCCACTGGTCCCTGACCAATGCCAATCACCCTCTAAGGGGGCCACAGGGCAGGATGGGCTCCTCTCCTGCTGCATGGCCTGACCTCCAAATGGGGGCTCTGTGGACCCTATCAGATCAGCATGGGCTCGAACCCATGTCCCCTGCCTTGGTAGGTGGATTCTTTACCACTGCTCCACCAGGAAAGTCCTCCAAAAAATTTGAAAGCATACAATTCAGTAGCATTTAAAACATTCACAGCATTGTGCAACCGTCAACATTCTCTAGTTCCAGAACATTTTCATCATCTCAAAAGGAAACCCACACCCATTACCAGTCACTTCCTATTCCCCCCAGCCCCTGGCAACCAATAATCTACTCTCTGTCCCTGTGAATTTGCCTATTCTGGACATTTCACTTAGATGCAATCATACAACGTGTGGTCTTTGTGTCTGGCTTTCGCTCAGCACAATGTTTCTAAAGTTCATCCATGTTGTAGCAGGTATTTAGTACTTAATTCATTTTTATGGCCAAATAATATTCCATTGTGTTGATAGTCCGCATTTTGTGTATCCATTCAGCTGTCTATGAGCACTTGGGCTGTTTTCACATTTTGGTGATTGTGAACAGAAGCACGTGTACCTTGACGTCTGCATCTTGCTGTCATCTGTGGGCCCCTCTGAGGGCAGCTGTCTGCGAATGTTGGGCTGTGAGCAGGTCTTCCGGCATCTACCCCACCTCCCAACCCACTGCAGCCCAGGGAACCTTTGTGTGGTCTGGCGGGGGGCTTGGACTCATCAGTCACCACCTCAAACAGAGAGGGTCCACTGGAGTTATTTTGTTTCCTCTCAGGGGCTAGGCCTTTACAACTCAGACATCAGAATCTGCTCCTTTTTCTCTGTTTTCTGCTAATACATCCGTAAGGCAGAGAGCAAGACGAGCCAGGGAAAACGGAAGACACTAGAAGATGGGGGACATGAGGGAACAAAGGTGACAGTTCGAAAACATGAGCCTACCTACTTTCATTTTTACTTATTCTCTTGATGACAACTTGTACACATGATTGGAGGGTGGGACAAGGTGGGACATGGAAGCCACGGCCCAGGAAAATGCGGAGGGGAGATCGGGAGGGGCCCTCTTCCCCCTCATCAGGGCCAGTCTGCCCAGGCCCTGATATGAAGCAGGAAGGGGAGAGGCAGTGTGTGTATGTGGAGCAGGGGGGCAACCCCGCTTAGACAAGCAGACCCAGGTGGTTCTTTTTTACCAAGGGAGATGGGCAAATTGTGATCGCCAGTTCTGGAAAAGGTAGCCAGTGGGCCTTGGCAGGGGAAATCTCTCCCCAAGTCCACAAAAATCCACATGCAAGGAATCCTCCATAAGCCTGTGGATCAACGAACAAACTACGTCAAGGTAGGATTTTAATGGTCTGGGATCCTTTGATCCATTGAGTCCTCTAGTTACGGAAAAGAAACCCTCTGCTCTCCTCTCTGATCCACCTGCCCTTTGCTAGAGTCTAAATCGGCTGTTCCCGTGAACACAAGCAGCCCCACCCAACTCACCGCATTTGGGATTCAGCATTTACTGAGATGAAAAGATTTTTTTTTGATAAATTTATTTATTTATTTAGGCTGCATTGGGTCTTCTTTGCTGCATGCGGGCTTTCTCTAGTTGTGGTGAGCGGGGGCTATTCTTTGTTGTAGGTTGCAGAGCACAGGCTCTAGGCGCGCGGGCTTCAGTAGTTGTGGCTCACGGGCTTAGTTGCTCTGCGGCATGTGGGATCTTCCCGGACCAGGGTTCGAACCCGTGTCCCCTGCATTGGCAGGCGGATTCTCAACCACTGTGCCACCAGGGAAGTCCCTCACTTCTTTTTTTTTTTTTTTTTTTTTTTTTTTTGCGGTACGCGGGCCCCTCACTGTTGTGGCCTCTCCCGTTGCGGAGCACAGGCTCAGTGGCCATGGCTCACGGGCCCAGCCGCTCTGCAGCATGTGGGATCTTCCCGGACCGGGGCACGAACCTGTGTCCCCTGCATCGGCAGGCGGACTCTCAACCACTGCGCCACCAGGGAAGCCCTTCTTTTATTTATTTATTTATTTATTTTATTTTAAAGGGGACCAACATTGGTTTCCCAAGTTTGTTTTGTTTTTTCTTCTTTAGATCCTTTTTTTTAAAAAAATTGAAGTACAGTTGATTTATGATGTTGTGTTAGTTTCTGGTGTACAGCAAAGTGATTCAGTTATATATACATATATATGTATTTCTTTTTCAGATTCTTTTCCATTATAGTTTATTATAAGATATTGAATATAGTTCCCTGTGCTATACAGTAGGACCTTGTTGTTTATCTATTTTATCAATATTTATAGTAGTGTGTATATATTAATCCCAAACTCCTAATTTATCCCTCCCTCCTCCCCCTTCCCCCTTTGGTAACCATAAGGTTTTTTTTCTCTGACTGTGGGTCTGTTTCTGTTTTGTAAATAAGTTCACTTGTATTATTTTTTAGATTCCACATATAAGGGATATATTTGTCTTACTTCACTTAGTATGATAATCTCTAGGTCCACCCATGTTTCTGCAAATGGCATTATTTCGTTCTTTCTTATGGCTGAATAGTCCATTGTATATATGTACCACATCTTCTTTACCCATTCATCTGTTTATGGACATTCAGGTTATTTCCATGTCTTGGCTATTGTAAATAGTGCTGGTATGAACATGGGTGTGTGTATTTTTTGAATTAGAGTTTTCTCCAGGTATTTGCCCAGGAGTGGGATTGCTGGATCATATGGTAAATCTATTTTTAGTTTTTTAAGGAACCTCCCTACTGTTTTCTATAGTGCCTGCACCAATTTACATTCCCACCAACAGTGTAGGAGGATTCCCTTTTCTCCATGCCCCCTCCAGCATTTATTTTTTGTAGACCTTTTTTTTTAATATTTATGAATTTATTTGGTTGCCCTGGGTCTTAGTTATGGCACGTGGGCTCCTTAGTTGCAGCAGGCAGGCTCCTTAGTTGTGGCATGCGAACTCTTAGTTGCAGCATGCGAACTCTTAGTTGCAGCATGCATGTGGGATCTAGTTCCCTGACCAGGGATCGAACCCGGGCCCCCTGCATTGGGAGCGCAGAGTCTTATCCACTGCACCACCAGGGAAGTCCCTGTAGACTTTTTTTTTTTATCTAACTAAAATGATGAACTGTTTTTTATCTTTTTTTTAATTGGAGTATAATTGCTTTACAATGTTGTGTTAGTTTCTGCTGTACAATGAAGTGAATCAGCTATATGTATACCTATACCCCCTCCCTCTTGGAAAGCCCTCCCACCCATCTAGGTCACACAGAGCACTGAGCTGAGCTCCCTGTGCTATACAGCAGGTTCCCACTAGCTATCTATTTTATACATGGTAGTGTATTTATGTCAAACCTAATCTCCCAATTCATCCCACCCTCCCCTTCCTCCACTGTGTCCACATGTCCGTTATCTACATCTACGTCTCTATTCCTGCCCTGCAAATAGGTTCATCTGTACCATTATTCTAGGTTCCACATATATGCGTTAATATACGATATTTGTTTTTCTCTTTCTGACTTCACTCTGTATGACAGACTCAACAAATGACCCAATTTTGTTCCTTTTTAATGGCTGAGTAATATTCCATTGTATATATGTACCACATCTTCTTTATCCATTCATCTGTTGTTGAACATTTAGGTTGTTTCCATGTTCTGGCTATTGTAAATAGTGCTGCAATGAACACTGGGGTACATGTGTCCTTTTGAATTATGGTTTTCTTTGGGTATACGCCCAGTAGTGGGATTGCTGGGTCATATGGGAGCTCTATTTTTAGCTTTTTAAGGAACCTCCATACTGTTCTCCGGAGTGGCTGTACCAATTTACATTCCCACCAACAGTGTAGGAGGGTCCCCTTTTCTCCACACCCTCTCCAGCATTTATTGTTTGTAGATTTTGTGATGATGGCCATTCTGACCGGTGTGAGGTGATACCTCATTGTAGTTTTGATTTGCATTTCTCTAATAGTGATGTTGAGCATCTTTTCATGTGCCTCTTGGCCATCTGTATGTCTTCTTTGGTGAGATGTCTATTTAGGTCTTCCACCCAGTTTTTAATTGGGTTGTTTGTTTTTTTGATATTGAGCTCCATGAGCTGTTTGCATATTTTGGAGATTAATCCTTTGTCCGTTGCTTCGTTTGCAAATATTTTCTCCCATTCTGAGGGTTGCATTTTCGTCTTGTTTATGGATTCCTTTGCTGTGCAAAAGCTTTTAAGTTTAATTAGGTCCCATTTGTTTATTTTTGTTTTTATTTTCATTACTCTAGGATGTGGGTCAAAAAAGATCTTGCTGTGGTTTATGTCAAAGAGTGTTTTTCCTATGTTTTCCTCTAAGAGTTTTATAGTATCGGGTCTTACATTTAGGTCTTTTTTTTTTTTTTTAACATCTTTATTGGGGTATAATTGCTTTACAATGGTGTGTTAGTTTCTGCTTTATAACAAAGTGAATCAGTTATACATATACATATGTTCCCATATGTCTTCCCTCTTGCGTCTCCCTCCCTCCCACCCTCCCTATCCCACCCCTCCAGGCGGTCACAAAGCACCGAGCCAATATCCCTGTGCCATGCGGCTGCTTCCCACTAGCTATCTACCTTACTACGTTTGTTAGTGTGTATATGTCCATGACTCTCTCTCGCCCTGTCACAGCTCACCCTTCCCCCTCCCCATAACCTCAAGTCCGTTCTCTAGTAGGTCTGTGTCTTTATTCCTGCCTTACCCCTAGGTTCTTCATGACATTTTTTTTTCTTAAATTCCATATATATGTGTTAGCATATGGTATTTGTCTTTTTCTTTCTGACTTACTTCACTCTGTATGACAGACTCTAGGTCTATCCACCTCATTACAAATAGCTCAATTTCGTTTCTTTTTATGGCTGAGTAATATTCCATTGTATATATGTGCCACATCTTCTTTATCCATTCATCCGATGATGGGCACTTAGGTTGTTTCCATCTCCGGGCTATTGTAAATAGAGCTGCAATGAACATTTTGGTACATGACTCTTTTTGAATTTTGGTTTTCTCAGGGTATATGCCCAGTAGTGGGATTGCTGGGTCGTATGGTAGTTCTATTTGTAGTTTTTTAAGGAACCTCCATACTGTTCTCCATGGTGGGTGAACCAATTCACATTCCCACCAGCAGTGCAAGAGTGTTCCCTTTTCTCCACACCCTCTCCAGCATTTATTGTTTCTAGATTTTTTGATGATGGCCATTCTGACTGGTGTGAGATGATATCTCATTGTAGTTTTGATTTGCATTTCTCTAATGATTAATGATGTTGAGCATTCTTTCATGTGTTTGTTGGCAGTCTGTATATCTTCTTTGGAGAAATGTCTATTTAGGTCTTCTGCCCATTTTTGGATTGGGTTGTTTGTTTTTTTGTTATTGAGCTGCATGAGCTGCTTGTAAATTTTGGAGATTAATCCTTTGTCGGTTGCTTCATTTGCAAATATTTTCTCCCATTCTGAGGACTGTCTTTTGGTCTTTTTTATGGTTTCCTTTGCTGTGCAAAAGCTTTGAAGTTTCATTAGGTCCCATTTGTTTATTTTTGTTTTTATTTCCATTACTCTGGGAGGTGGGTCAGAAAGGATCTTGCTGTGGTTTATGTCATAGAGTGTTCTGCCTATGTTTTCCTCTAAGAGTTTGATAGTTTCTGGCCTTACATTTATGTTTTTAATCCATTTTGAGTTTATTTTTGTGTATGGTGTTGGAGAATGTTTTAGTTTCATTCTGTTAATATAGCTGTTCAGTTTTCCTAGCACCACTAGGTGGTGTATGTATGTTCCATTGTATGTTCTTGCCTCCTTTGTCATAAATTAGGTGACCATATGTGCGTGGGTTTATCTCTGAGCTTTCTATCCTGTACCATTGATCTATATTTCTGTTTTTGTGCCGGTACCATATTGTCTTGATTGTTGTAGCTTTGTAGTATACTATAAAGTCAGGGAACCTGATCCCTCCTGCTCCGTTTTTCTTTCTCAAGATTGCTTTGTCTATTTGGGGTTTTCTGTGTTTCCGTACAAATTGTAAAAAATTTTTTTCTAATTCTGTGAGGAATGCCATTGGTAATTTGATAGGGATTGTATTGAATCTGTATATTGCTTTGGACAGTATGGTCATTTTCACAATATTGATTCTTCCAATCCAAAAACATGGTATGTTTCTCCATCTGCTTATGTCATCTTTGATTTCTTTCATCAGTGTTTTATAGTTTTCTGAGTACAAGTCTTTTGCCTCCTTAGGTAGGTTTATTCCTAGGTATTTTATACTTTTTCTTGTGATGGTGAATGGGATTGTTTCCTTAATTTCACTTTCTGATTTTTCATTGTTAGTGTATAGGAATGCAAGAGATTTCTGTGCATTAATTTTGTATCCTGCTACTTTACCAAATTCACTGATTGGTTCTAGTAGTTTTCTGGTGGCATCTTTAGGATTTCCTATGTATAGTATCATGTCATCTGCAAACAGTGACAGTTTTACTTCTTTTCCAATTTGTATTCCTTTTCTTTCTTTTTCTTCTCTGATTGCCGTGGCTAGGACTTCCAAAACTATGTTGAATAAGAGTGTTGAAAGTGGACATCCTTTGTCTTGTTCCTGATCTTAGTGGAAATGCTTTCAGTTTTTCAACATTGAGAATGATGTTTGCTGTGGGTTTGTCATATATGACCTTTATTATGTTGAGGTAGGTTCCCTCTGTGCCCACTTTCTGGAGGGTTTTTATCATAAATGGGTGTTGAATTTTGTCAGAAGTTATTTCTGCATCTATTGAGATGATCATATGGATTTTATTCCTTAATTTGTTAATATGGTGTATCCATATTGATCCATATTGATTGATTTGCATATATTGAAGAATCCTTGCATCCCTGGGATAAATCCCACTTAATCATGGAGTGTGATCCTTTTAATGTCTTGTTGGATTCTGTTTGCTAGTTTTTTTTTTTTTTTTTTTTTTTTTGCGGTACGCGGGCCTCTCACTGCTGTGGCCTCTCCCGTTGCGGAGCACAGGCTCCGGATGCGCAGGCTCAGCGGCCATGGCTCACAGGCCCAGCCACTCCGCGGCATGCGGGATCTTCCCGGACTGGAGCACGAACCCGTGTCCCCTGCAGCGGCAGGCGGACTCTCAACCACTGCGCCACCAGGGAAGCCCTGTTTGCTAGTATTTTGTTGAGGATTTTCGCATCTATGTTAGTCAGTGATATTGGTTGGTAATTTTCTTTTTTTGTGATATCTTTGTCTGGTTTTGGTATCAGGGTGATGGTGACCTCGTAGAATGAGTTTGGGAGTGTTCCTCCGTCTGCAATTTTTTGGAAGAGTTTGAGAAGGATAGGTGTTAGCTCTTCTCTAAATATTTGATAGAATTCGCTGGTGAAGCCATCTGGTCCTGGACTTTTATTAGTTGCAAGATATTTTTATTACAGTTTCAATTTCATTACTTGTGATAGGTCTGTTTATTTTTTTAATTTATTTAATTTATTTTATTTTTGGCTGCGTTGGGTCTTCATTGTTGTGCATGGGCTTTCTCTAGTTGCTGCGAGTGGGGGCTACTCTTCGTTGCGGTGTGTGGGCTTCTCATTGTGGTGGCTTCTCCTGTTGTGGAGCACGGGCTCTAGGCACGCGGCTTCAGTAGTTGTGGCGTGTGGGCTTAGTAGCTCCGCATCATGTGGGATCTTCCCAGCCAGGGATCGAACCCATGTCCCCTACATTGGCAGGCGGATTCTTAACTACTGTGCCACCAGGGAAGTCCTCATAGGTCTGTTTATATTTTCTAATTCTTCCTGGTTCAGTCTTGGAAAGTTGTACCTTTCTAAGAATTTGTCCACTTCTTCCAGGTTGTCCATTTTATTGGCATAGAGTTGCTTGTAGTAGTCTCTTAGGATGCTCTGTATTTCTGCAGTGTCTGTTGTAACTTCTCCTTTTTCATTTCTAATTTTATTGATTTGAGTCCCCTCCCTCTTTTTCTTGAAGAGTCTGGCTAATGGTTTATCAATTTTGTTTATCTTCTCAAAGAACCAGCTTTTAGTTTTATTGATGCTTGCCATTGTGTTTTTTTGTTTCTGTTTCATTTTTCTGCTCTGATCTTTATGATTTCTTTCCTTCTACTAACTTTGGGTGTTGTTTGTTCTTCTTTCTCTAGTTCCTTTAGGTGTAAGGTTAGATTGTTTGTTTGAGATGTTTGTTGTTTCTTGATGTAGGGTTGTATAGCTATAAACTTCCCTCTTAGAACTGCTTTTGCTGCATCCCATAGGTTTTGGATCATCGTGTTTTCATTGTCATTTGTCTCTAGGTATTTATTTCTCTCCTCTTTGATTTCTTCAGTGATCTCTTGGTTATTTAGTAACGTATTGTTTAGCCTCCATGTGTTTGTGTTTTTTATGTTTTTTTCCCTGTAATTCATTTCTAATCTCATAGTGTTGTGGTCAGAAAAGATGTTTGATATGATTTCAGTTTTCTTAAATTTACTGAGGCTTGATTTGTGACCCAAGATGTGATCTATCCTGGAGAACGTTCCGTGCGCACTTGAGAAGAAAGTGTAATCTGCTGGTTTTGGATGGAATGTCCTATAAATATCAATTAAATCTCTCTGGTCTATTGTGTCATTTAAAGCTTCTGTTTCCTTATTTATTTTCATTTTGGATGATCTGTCCATTGGTGTAAGTGAGGTGTTAAAGTCCCCCACTATTATTGTGTTACTGTCAATTTCCTCTTTTATAGCTGTTAGCAGTTGCCTTATGTATTGAGGTGCTCCTATGTTAGGTGCATATATATTTCTAATTGTCATATCTTTTTCTTCGATTGATCCCTTGATCATTATGTAGTGTCCTTCCTTGTCTCTTGTAACATTCTTTATTTTAAAGTCTATTTTATCTGATATGAGTATTGCTACTCCAGCTATCTTTAATTTCCATTTTCATGGAATATCTTTTTCCATCCCCTCACTTTCAGTCTGTATGTGTCTCTAGGTCTGAAGTGGGTCTCTTGTAGACAGCATATATATGGGTCTTGTTTTTGTATCCATTCAGCAAGCCTGTGTCTTTTGGTTGGAGCATTTAATCCATTCACGTTTAAGGTAATTATCCATATGTACGTTCCTATGACCATTTTCTTAATTGTTTTTTTTTTTTTTTGGCCTCCCACTGTTGTGGCCTCTCCCGTTGCGGAGCACAGGCTCCGGACGTGCAGGCTCAGCGGCCATGGCTCATGGGCCCAGCCGCTCTGCGGCATGTGGGATCTTCCCGGACCGGGCACGAACCTGTGTCCCCAGTATCGGCAGGCAGACTCTCAACCACTGCGCCACCAGGGAAGCCCTTGGGCTTGTTTTTGTAGGTCTTTTTCTTCTCTTGTGTTTCCCACTTAGAGACGTTCCTTTAGCATTTGTTGTAGACCTGGTTTGGTGGTGCTGAATTCTGTTAGCTTTTGCTTGTCCGTAAAGATTCTGATTTCTCCATTGAATCTGAATGAGATCCTTGCCGGGTAAAGTAATCTTCGTTGTAGGTTCTTCCTTTCATCACTTTAAATATATCATGCCACTCCCTTCTGGCTTGTAGAGTTTCTGCTGAGAAATCAGCTGTTAACCTTATGGGAGTTCCCTTGTATGTTATTTGTCGTTTTTCCCTTGCTGCTTTCAATAATTTTTCTTTGTCTTTAATTTTTGTCTATTTGATTACTATGTGTCTCGGCATATTTCTACTTGGGTTTATCCTGTATGGGACTCTCTGTGCTTCCTGGACTTGTGTGGCTATTTCCTTTCCCATGTTAGGGACATTTTTGGCTATAATTTCTTCAAATATTTTCTTGGATCCTTTCCCTCTCTCTTCTCCTTTGGGGACCCCTATAATGTGAATTTTGTTGTGTTTAATGTTGTCCCAGAGGTCTCTTAGGCTGTCTTCATTTCTTTTCATTCTTTTTTCTTTATTCTGTTCCGCAGCAGTGAATTCCACCATTCTGTCTTCCAGGTCACTTATCCATTTTCTGCCTCAGTTATTCTGCTATTGATTCCTTCTAGTGTATACTTCCTTTCAGTTATTGTGTTGTTCATCTCTGTTTGTTTGTTCTTTAATTCTTCTAGGTGTTTGTTCTTTAATCCTTCTAGGTCTTTGTTAAACATTTCTTGTACCTTCTCGATCTTTGCCTCCATTCTTTTTCCAAGGTCCTGGATCATCTTCACTATCATTATTCTGAATTCTTTTTCTGGAAGGTTGCCTATCTCCACTTCATTTAGTTGTTTTTCTGGGGTTTTCTCTTGTTCCTTCATCTGGTACATAGCCCTCTGCCTTTTCATTTTGTCTATCTTTCTGTGAATGTGGTTTTTGTTCCACAGGCTGCAGGATTGTAGTTCTTCTTGCTTCTGCTATCTGCCCTCTGGTGAATGAGGCTATCTAAGAGGCTTGTGCAAGGTTCCTGATGGGAGGGACTGCTGACAGGTAGAGCTGGGTGTTGTTCTGGTGGGCAGAGCTCAATAAAACTTTAATCCGCTTGTCTGCTGATGGTTGGGGCTGGGTTCCCTCCCTGTTGGTTGTCTGGCCTGAGGTGACCCAACACTGGAGCCTACCCAGGCTCTTTGGTGGGGTTAATGGCAGACTCTGGGAGGGCTCATGTCAAGGAGTACTTCCCAGAACTTCTGCTGCCAGTGTCCTTGTCCTCATGTTGAGACACAGCCACCCCCCACCTCTGCAGGAGACCTTCCAACACTAGCAGGTAGGTCTGGTTCAGTCTCCTATGGGGTCACTGCTCCTTCCCCTGGGTCCCGATGCACACACTACTTTGTGTGTGCCCTCCAAGAGTAGAGTCTCTGTTTCCCCGAGTCCTGTTGAAGTCCTGCAATCAAATCCCGCTAGCCTTCAAAGTCTGATTCTCTTGGAATTCCTCCTCTTGTTGCTGGACCTCCAGGTTGGAAAGCCTGATGTGGGGCTCAGAACCTTCACTCCAGTGGATGGACTTCTGTGGTATAAGTGTTCTCCAGTCTGTGAGTCACCCACCCAGCAGTTGTGGGATTTTATTTTATTTTGATTCCACCCCTCCTACCATCTCATTGTGGCTTCTCCTTTGTCTTTGGATGTGGGATATCTTTTTTGGTGAGTTCCAGTGTCTTCCTGTTGATGATTGTTCAGCAGTTAGTTGTGATTCCTGTGCTCTTGAAAGGGAGTGAGAGCATGTCCTTCTACTCTGCCATCTTGAACCAATATAGCTCCTTCAGTAATTGGGACTGGTTCCTCTGCTTCATTTTACTTACATTTGTCTGACTATGAATTTAGGAGAAACAGTTATTTACTGTCATCTCGAAGGTGTTTGCCAACTTTGTGTTGAACCAATTAGAGAATTAAAAAACCAAAAAAACACAACCACCCACTACTATCTTCACCATATAAGGATGGAGATTTAAATTTCAAAAGATCCATCTATATAAAATAGATAACAAACAGGGACCTACTCTATAGCACAGAGAAATACATTCAATATCTTGTAATAACCTATAATGGAAGAGAATGTAAAAAAGGAATAGATATAGATATATACACACACACATACACATTTCAATAAAAATTTTAAATAAATTAAAAAATAATTACCAAAAAACGATCCAAAGATCTTATAATCTCATAGGGCAGTCTTCCAAATGGAGCAAATTCAGTCTTATGAAAATCTTACTGTGTCGTCCCAATTTCTCTCATTCTTCCTCAGTTTGACCAGAGAAGTGCTCAGAGTATGAGGTTTGGGGACCAGCCTAAGGTTTAGAAACCTCTTCCCTGACCTCCCCACCAGGACCCCTGGAATCTTCTCATCTGGTTATCTTGTTTCCTTCTTCAATTATGATTCCTAGTTTGCTTTTAAATTTTTTTATTTATCTTTTTAATTTAATTTTTGTTTTATATTGGAGTATAGTTGATTTACAATGTTGTGTTAGTTTCAGGTATACAGCAAAGTGATTCAGTTATGTATATACATATATTCATTCTTTTTCAAATTCTTTTCCCATATAGGTTATTAGAGAATATTGAGTAGAGTTCTCTGTGCTATACAGTAGGTCCTTGTTGATTATCTATTTTATATACAGTAGTGTGTATATGTTAATCCCAATCTCCTAATTTATCCTTTCCCCCACATTTCCCTTTTGGTAACCATAAATTTGTTTTCAAAGTCTGTGAGTCTATTTCTGTTTTGTAAATAAGTTCATTTGTACCTTTTTTTCTTAGATTCCACATATAAGTGATACTATATGATATTTGTCTTTCTCTGTGTGACTTCACTTAGTATGATAATCTCTAGGTCCATCCATGTTGCTGCAAATGGTATTATTTCATTCTTTTTTGTGGCTGAGTGATATTCCATTGTATATGTGTACCACATCACTTTTTTTTTTTTGGCTGTGCCCTCAGCAGTGAGAGCACAGAGTCCTAACCAGTGGACCACGAGGGAATTCCCTGTACCACATCTTTTGTATCCATTCCTCTGTTGATGGACATTCAGGTTGCTTTCATATCTTGGCTATTGTAAATAGTGCTGCTATGAACGTTGGGGTGCATGTATCTTTTCAAATTAGAGTTTTCTCCAGATATATGCCCAGGAGTCGGATTGCTGGATCATATGGTAGCTTTGTTTGTGTTTTTTCCAAAGAATTTTTTAAGCAGTTTTTACATTTTTATGTATTTATTTATTTAAAAATTTTATTTAGTTTTGGCTTCGTCGGGTCTTCGCTGCAGCACACAGGTTCCATGTTGAGGCATGCGGGATCTTTTGTTGTGGCGCATGGGCTCTTCGTTGTGGTGCGTGGGCTTCTCTCTCGTTGTGGCGTGCAGATTTTCTCTTGTTGTGGCACATAGGCTCCAGGGTACATGGGCTCTGTAGTTGTGGTGCGCAGGTTCCAGAGCACGTGGGCTCTGTAGTTTACAGCCTGTGAACTCAGTAGTTGTGGCACGTGGGCTTAGTTGTCCTGCAGCATGTGGGATCTTAGTTTCCTGACCAGGGATCAAACCCACGTCCCCTGCATTGTAAGGTGGATTCTTTACCACTGGACCACCAAGGAAGTCCCCATATGGTAGTTCTATTTTAGTTTTCTAAGGAAGCTCCATACTGTTCTCCACAGTGGTTGTATTAATTTACATTTCCACCAACAGTGAAAGAGGGTTCCCTTTTCTCCACACCCTCTCCAGAATTTATTGTTTGTAGATTTTGTGATGATGGCCATTCTGACTGGTGTGAGGTGATATCTCATTGTAGGTTTTTTTTTTTTTTTGCGGTACGCGGGCCTCTCACTGCTGTGGCCTCTCCCGTTGCAGAGCACAGGCTCCGGACACGCAGGCTCAGCGGCCATGGCTCACGGGCCTAGCCGTTCCGCGGCACGTGGGATCTTCCTGGACCGGGACATGATCCCGCGTCCCCTGCATCGGCAGGCGGACTCTCAACCACTGTGCCACCAGGGAAGCCCCTCATTGTAGTTTTGATTTGCATTTCTCTAATAATTAGTGATGTTGAGCGTCTTTTCATGTGTCTTTTGGCTATCTGTATGTCTTCTTTGGAGAAATGTCTATTTTGATCTTCTGCCCATTTTTTGATTGGGTTGTTTTTTTTTTTGATATTGAGCTGCATGAGCTGTTTGTCTATTTTGGAGATAATCTCTTGTCAGTTGCTTCATTTGTAAATGTTTTCTCCCATACTGTGGGTTGTCTTTTCATCTTGTTTATGGTTTTCTTTGCTGTGCAAAAGCTTTTAAGTTTAATTAGGTTCCATTTTTTTACTTTCGTTTTTACTCTAGGAGGTGGATCCAAAAAGATATTGCTGCGATTTATGTCAAAGAGTGTTCTGCCTATGTTTGCTTCTAAGAGTTTTATAGTGTCCTGGCCTTACATTTAGGTCTTTAATCCATTTTGAGTTTATTTTTGTGTATGGTGTTAGAGAATGTTCTAATTTCATTCTTTTACATGTAGCTGTCTAGTTTTCCTAGCACCACTTATTGAAGAGACTGTCTTTCCTCCATTGTACATTCTTGCCTCCTTTGTCATAGATTAATTGACCATAGGTGCATGGGTTTATTTCTGGGCTTTCTATCCTGTTCCATTGATCTATATTTCTGTTTTTGTTCCAGTACCATACTGTTTTCATTACTGTAACTTTGTAGTATAGTCTGAAGTCAGGGAGCCTGATTCCTCCAGCTCCGTTTTTCTTTCTTAGGATTGCTTTGGCTATTTCAGGGTCTTTTGTGTTTCCATACAAATTTAAAATTTTTTTGTTCTAGTTCTGTGAAAAATGCCATTGGTAATTTGATAGGGATTGCATTGAATCTGTACATTGCCTTGGTATTGCCAGTTTGCTTTTTTTCAAATTGAAGTATAGATGATTTCCAGTTTGCTTAAAAAAACTTTATTGAGGAATAATTGACAAATATAATTGTATTTAAAGTGTACAACATGATTATTTGATATACATACACATTATAGAATGATTACCAAGATCAAGATAATTAACACATCCATCACCTCACATAGTTAACATAGTTAACTCTTTTTGGGTATGTGTGTGGTGAGAATACTTACAATCTACCCTCGCTGTCTTTCAAGTATCCAGTACTGTATTATTAGCTACAGTCAGCATGCTGTACATTACAGCCTCAGAACTTACTCTTCTTGTAGCTACAAATTTGTACCCTTTGACCTACAGCACCCCTTACCCTCCTTCTGCCCATTTTTCTTTGTCAGGCATTCATAGGGTCTGTGGCTAATTAGAAATCATACTGCTCAAATTAGAACATCTTATAGCTTCTAGAAATCTCTACATTAGTATATTAGTGTGAGCCACCTTTATTTTCCCCTGCAAGAGCCAATTTATGGGGAAAAATAATGCTTAGGGGCTGCCTGTATTTGCATTCCAAATGAAAATAACTTTGGGTCCTGTGGGGGGAATATGTATTTTCTTCCAGGGGAGTATGCCTGTGCAGTCAAGTAGATTTACGCTCATGAGCAACCGGTGCTACTTGCCAGTTACTAAAATGTTAATATCGGCAGAATTGAAAACTGGTCACATAGAGGCAGCTTTCTAATTTTTTTATCCTAAAATTATTTGATAGGCTGAAGGTATAGATAAATAGAAGAACATAAAACCATTTATTACAAGCAGTAGGCTGCATCTCTCCCCCTTTGATCAATCAGTTGGATTTGTTTTGATGCACTACAGGAAACCAGCTTATTAAGAATTCTGCTTTTTGTTAATACATTGCAAACTGTACATTTCAGTCAGAACTCAGATGGTTTCTAAGGTGTAGCCATAAAGGCCAGTGCTCAAAACAGCTGCTGTCCCCAGGGAGTGAGGGCTTCCTAACAGGTCCTTAAGGGACCCCAGAGTGAATCTACTGGAATCATTCTTTTTGGGGGCTTTAAAAAAATATTACAAAAATAAGTGCTTATGTGTTATCAGGCAGATTTTTACATCCAGATCATAACTTAAATTACTGTGTGGTTGACACTTCTATTAACTAAATCACTCGTGTCCTAGATGATTAAAGCTATGATACAAAGAATTTGATTCCTTTGATTCTTAGGTGCCTGAGTTTGCATCTGGAGTCAAACTGCCCAGGTTGGAACCCCTGAGAAAGCACTGTTAACTAACAGTGGTAACTTTTAGTTACCACTGTGTTCTGGCTACTAGTACAGAGGGACTTACAGAAAGGACCAGAGGAGGGTAAGGGGGTTAGCAAGATGTCAAATATGGGAACTTATTAATGATTCGGCAGAGGAGGAATAGACACAGGGTCCAGAAAACTTGGAGAAACCACATGATCTAGGAGATGCTTCAGAATTCATTCCCTTATGTTTGTCGTTTCAGGCGAGAATATTCCTTACCATAGCAAGACTAAGTACAATTGTCGGCCAGGGCTTAATTCTTAAATGGGTTTTCATTGTTAAAAAATGACTTAAAAAAGTCTAAGTGGCGCTTTCTGTGGAATCTGCAGCATTGCAGAGCCCCTTTATCAGAGGCCATGAAAGCTACAGAAGTTCTCCTTATCTTATTTTCTGCATTTCTAGTTTTATGCAATTTCATTAGATTTTTCTGCTTTGGTAGTGAATTTAGAAGGGAGAAGAAAAAAAATCACATATTTAAAAATATAACCCTTATTACAATTTACTCACCAATAATTAATAACTTTAATCCCTGCAGCGCAGTTTTTCTAACTGCAATATATTTAACACATTACATTGTGCAAATTTAAAGCTCGATTTTTTCTTTGTTTCCTTTGAAGATAGTGTAACCTGTTTCTGGACAAAAACATCTTCAATATTCTCTCCTCTGGGTATGTAACATTAATCTTGCGGGGAGAGAATTGGTTAACAAATAGTATCTGGCACAGCCATGAAAACGCCAGTGATCTCTTCAAAGAAATAAAACCATGTATTTTTGTCCCCAGTTCTGCAGATGAAACATTTCATGGTTAAACGCTGACAGATTACGCAGTCAACAGTCATGACACAGGAGCCGCAGCCATCAGTACCGTTCATAAACCATGGAGTACGCTTGAAATGCTACCTCCTGTTTATCTATTTGAGCAATAGTTTAATACAAAGAAGGCAATTTCTCATTTTTCTCTCTCCCTGCTGAGCAACCCCAGAAAAGTCACTTAAGCTCTTTGAGCTGAAATTTCTTCATGTGTATGATGAGAATATTCTGTCTACCTCATATGATTATGAGGATTAGGGCTGTCCTGCTCGCTGAGGTTGAAATATCCAATCTTTTCATGTCTTCCTATCCTGTAGAAGAGAGCAAATAAATATAATACTATCTTGTGATATCACTTAGCAAATCAACAGGGAAAAATCCCCACAGGATTTTATGCAAACATAGAACTGGATTTTATGTTTGTTATGCAGACATACATAGAGCAAAGCTAACTGCCATTAGTCCTCCATGAAAATCGTCCCCCAAGCGTTACCAAGAATCGCTTGGTGAACTAGTTAGGCCAATGTTCCAGAAGATCCTTTCTGCTAATTTCAGCAACAAGGCCAAATTTAAACATAAAAGCATACCCTCAAAGTTGTGACACCCCCATGTTTTCTTTGCTTTTCTTCAGAAAGGAGGGGTGCCTAAACAACACCAGAGCACACTGCACTTGTTGCTCGAAAGCAAATTACATGTTCTCAAAACACCTTGGCTAAATATAAATTAAGTTGTGTTTCTTTCTGAGATGGAAATTGCTTTTGGCTGCTTACCCAACCATGCTTTTTGCTAAACTCTGGGCTTTGTTTTTGCTTTTTATTGAAGCAGGTTTATAAACACCAGAGGCAAAATGCACCAACTCGAACAGATGGCTAAAGTGCTATTTCGTTCGTCATTATTTGTTCGGGGAATATTGCAAAGTCGGGCTGCTGGGATCGCAGCCTTACAGCTAGAGGAATCGTCTTGGGCAGAAACAAAGCCCCTAGTCGCAAAGCTTGGGCTCAGTACTTTCCTTTTCTAAAAAGGAACATTCAGCAAAGAAACCATCCTCTTCTTGCCCATGGGACTCTTCCCAAGGTGAGAAAAATCAGATGACTAGAAATCTTGTTTCTATGAATGGGGGAAGGCAGTGTTGACAAAAATAATCAATAAACAATCTATAATAGGAATAGAAAAGAGTTTTATTTGAGCCAAACTGAGGACTATAGCCCGGGAGACAGCCTCTCAGATAACTCCAGAGGAGCATGGTTTTCAGCATAGTTTTAGATCTTGTCAGAACAAAGAACATTAAACGGGTCAGGGATACATTCCTTCAAGGTTTAAAAAAAAGAACAGATCAGCACATACACAGCAAGTCAGTATGGCGTCAGCACATGGGAAGGGAGTCTTATCAACGAAGGAGTACCAGCATGAGCGTCCCAGGAAGGGTGGCCTTTAATCTTTATTTTTAACATGGACTTTCTTTACTTCTAATCAATGTGCCCTTCTCTGTAATAATTAAAGCAGATGTACAATGTATGTTTCATAAGCCACAAACAGGCTGTTTTAGTTAGCATGAAATTCGAGTTAAATCGTGTATAAGCCAGAACGACTTCCCCATACCTCAATATGTGAAACCTTCTTCCATCAGCAGTCATGTCATATCTCACGTCCATGGAGAAGAAAACCATTTCTAACCCAGAACCCTGTGACCACTTCTGGAGAAATACTGTCAATTCCTTTGGGCCTCTGACACCTTTGCCTAGAAAATACTATACTAAGGTCGTTTTGCTCACACGATGCGTTGTCGATGTTCCTGAATTTACCAAATCTTTTTCTTTTTTCGCGGGCTTCAGTAGCTGTGGCTCGCGGGCTCTAGAGTGCAGGCTCAGTAGTTGTGGCGCACGGGCTTAGTTGCTCCGCGGCATGTGGGATCTTCCCGGACCAGGGCTCGAACCCATGTCTCTTGCACTGGCAGGTGGATTCTTAACCACTGTGCCACCAGGGAAGTCCAGTATCTGATTTCTTTTTTTTTTTTTTTTGTGGTACGCGGCCTCTCACTGTTGTGGCCTCTCCCGTTGCGGAGCACAGGCTCCGGACGCGCAGGCTCAGTGGCCATGGCTCACGGGCCCAGCCGCTCCGCGGCATGTGGGATCTTCCCGGACCGGGGCACGAACCCGCGTCCCCTGCATCGGCAGGCGGACTCTCAACCACTGCGCCACCCAGGGAAGCCCTGGTATCTGATTTCTTTTAACGAAAATAATACTTGAAGCAAATATGCCAGTTCTGGGTAATAGGTACCTGGGTCTTTGTCTACTTCTCTATAAAGTTTGGCAAACCACCACCCCTCCTATTTTTAAGAATAGCAGTACAGTATGGAAATGTTTTTCAAACCTGACTGCAGTTACATGTGGAACTTTAAAAAATGTTTCAGATTCCTGGGCCTGCCACACCTATACTCAGTTTCCAAGAGTGGGACCCAGAAACTGGGTTTCTTAAAAAGCTCCCTAGATGTTCCTCATTCAGCCAGTCCAGTGTTAGCCCTCAGCTTTGAAACACCACTACCTTGCAAAAGTCATTCTGTGTATACTTATAAGTATTATAATACAATCCTATGGATAACCCCAAACTGTGTTAACTTACATTGCTGGGTTGTTGGATTTTTTTTAGTCTTTTCTGTGAAAACTGGGTCAAAACTCATTTGATAACATATAGACTAGGATCCTTGTGCAGTTTTAGAGCCAAAGTTTTAAACTTTAATAGCTTAGATTACAACACAATCTGTAAATGGCCTTTCAATATAAACGGAATTTCCTTTTCGGTCTGTAACTTTAATTCTGCCAGGTTTAGGCCAGTTCAACTTGACAATAGCATCTTTTTCATGGTAGGATTGGATATTATCGAATTGTACACAAGATTTCTTTTGATTGTCCTCGTTTTTAGCCGTAAGTTTCTTTTCCAATGTTTACTCAATTTTAAATTTTTATTTTATTAATTTTATTTATTTATTTTTTGGCTGCACAGCTTGTGGGATCTTAGTTCCCTGACCAGGAATCAAACCCAGGCCTGCAGTAGAAGCACAGAGTCCTAACCCCTGGACCACAAGGGAATTCCCCCATGTTCACTCAAAATGATTGTTTTGAAGGTAATGAGTTTAAGTCCACATATGCATACTTACATTTAAATGTGCACAGTCACTCCTTGGCACTGATGCCCCAGTGGCACACGTGAAGTCCCTCACTTACTTCTTGCTTATTATTACTACAATTATTATTTTGCCATTACCCCCATCCTCCATGAGATGGTAAGCAAACAAAATAAGGAAGTGAAATTAAATAGTTCTCTTTGTTATTTGACAGCAGCTTGGTAGCAGGTACCTAAACCTAATAAATCAAAACCAGGACAATTCTATGACCACCTTTTGCTTTCTAGCAAGCATTTTTTTAAATTAACATCTTTATTGGAGTATAATTGCTTTATAATGGTGTGTTAGTTACTGCTTTATAACAAAGTGAATCAGCTAGACGTATACATATACCCCCCATTATCTTCTCCCTTTAGCAAGCATATGTTATGGTTTGCTTCCATCATGACAGCTAAGACCAGGCTGTATTTTTCTCCTTCTTTTAAAATTTAAGATTGATTCTCTAACAGGTGAGAAGAACTTCCAGGTTGGAAGGGCTCTTCGGCCCCAGCTATCAGGACTGTGTTCGAGACGAGTGTGCCGGTGAGGCTGGCCCGCTTCAGGCTGGGCAGATTCTTTGCCCAACTCAGTAGGAATCATCAGGTACTCGTGGGACCCCTGTCATGTTCCAGTGTCCTACATCCATGTTCCTGGGATACCTGTCACATGTCCAACAATGTCATACGTACATTTCAGTAAATAGCAAACATTGAGAAGATTCCTCTCTTCTCAATGTAAAATTCTCTTATCCTCTGACTTGTTTATAGATTTACTGATATGGAAAGGCTTATTATAAGAGCAGAGCCGGAGACCTAGTGACCAGCTGTACTCATGTGAGGTGTCTCTGCTCTTTTTGGCTGGCTCCAGGCCTTTCTTAAGGGCCACTGCAGCCCTTGCTGGTTCCTTGATTTTATAACATTAGAAAAAGAAAAGCAAGTTCAAGTCTACGGGAGCACTGGAATAGCAAAGAGTTCAGTCTTTTCTTTCTTTCTTTCTTTACTTCCCCAATCAGGGATCAAACCTTGTACCCCCTGCAGTGGAAGCGTGGAGTTTTAACCACTGGACCACCAGGGAAATTCCTTAATCATTTTCACGGAAAATTAATACAAACAAATACAAAGAAAAGTAGACAAAGTTGGACAAAATAATATTCCTTGAATGTGTTTATGTTCAAAATCTGAATAAGATATTAAAAAGTAAATACGAACAAGCAACTAAAAAGCCAACAATACAAACTATTTTGGGCCGTATCGAACCTATCCAGGTAACCAAGCTCAACGTAAGATTTTATTTACAGAAATCCTAAACTTACAACTTTTTCGATTTTAATTTGAAGCTGAAAGATTTGACTGGTTGCCTTTCTTAAAACATGGAGGTTGCATTGTCTGTAAAGAAAACTGGCTTTTCTTATAAAAGACACAAATACATCTGAAAACCCCCAGCAAGGACATGCTGACCCTAGCATTTTTCTGGACCGAACACAAATGACTTTACACAGGGTTAAAGACTGTGCACTTAGTGACAGAGACCAGAGCTTTCCAGAGATGCAGTTGGGACTGAATCCCCCATATCAAGAGAGCAACTGAGACAATGCAATTTAAGGCATTATCGAAAGAGTTTGTGTCTGAGAGAGAAGTGTGCTTGACACGCAGAGCTTGTGCTCTGTTCGTTCTGATAACCGCCCTCACCTCCTTAATTGGCTACATTCATTTATTTCTTCGGGGCCCAAAACATGTTTGCTAAGTACTATTTCGGAATGACTGTTACAGTAAAATTAACTTCTGATGAAAACTCATTTTTTTAAACAAAATTTTATTTATTTATGGCTGTGTTGGGTCTTCATTTCTGTGCGTGGGCTTTCTCTAGTTGCGGCAAGTGGGGGCCACTCTTCATCGCGGTGCGCGGGCCTCTCACTGTCGCGGCCTCTCTTGTTGTGGAGCACAAGCTCCAGACGCGCAGGCTCATTACTTGTGGCTCACGGGCCTAGTTGTTCCGCGGCATGTGGGATCTTCCCAGACCAGGGCTCGAACCCGTGTCCCCTGAATTGGCAGGCAGATTCTCAACCACTGTGCCACCAGGGAAGCCCATGATGGGAAACTCATTTTAACAAAGACCAGAGTGAAATGCAAATGAGAAAAATCCCTGGTCTGAGGCTACCCATGTGGAGTTTGAATTCAGACCATTCCAGAAAGGGTTATAAGGAGGTACGTCTTTAATCAAAATTACCATGGTTAGGTTTAATATGAATAAACAAGCTTTTTATTTTTTAATGGAGGAAAAATTCATAGTTGAGATCCAACTTAAAAACCATATGCAAAGACTGCTTTATTAGTTCTAGGCATTGCCATTTGACTGGGCAAGAACACAGCTCACAGGCTACCTCTTCTGTTTGGTGTTGGACTGAAGTCACCCACTGGGGCCCATGACATCCATACTTTAGAGCTGCCGAGGACATGGCAGGGAGTGGTGCTGGGTCAGGATACATCCTGCTGTCACTTGGAAATATGAGTTGCCATTTTCTTTTCCCCAGGGACCTACGTTTTTTGAAGAGAACGTTAGCATCTTTTCTTCTCATTCCAAGAATTGGCTACAAGAAACCCCTCATCTGAGCTACCAGAAATGTGTGAGTATAGCTTTTCAAAGTGTACTTATTTTCAAATCAGAGCTAAGAAAAAGTAAAAGGCGTATTTCAGTTCTCAAAGTTGTAACCCCACATCAAATTCTTAACTAAAGCTGTTCCTCAATGGGAGCTCACACTAAATGCATGGCAAAGGTCTACCTACAGTTAATGTAGAGAATAATTTAAAGTACAGGAGAGCTTCACTGGTGGCGCAGTGGTTGAGAGTCCGCCTGCCGAGGCAGGGGACACGGGTTCGCACCCCGATCTCGGAAGATCCCGCATGCCGCGGAACGGCTGGGTCCGTGAGCCATGGCCGCTGCGCCTGCGCATCCGGAGCCTGTGCTCCGCAATGGGAGAGGCCACAACAGTGAGAGGCCCGCGTACCGCAAAAAAAAAAAAAAAAAAAAGTTAAAAAGCATAGTCATTTTTTTAAAGTTGTAAATTAAGGCTGATTCTGTAAACAATACTTAAGAAACACTAAGCCTTTATCATTAAATAATTTTAATAAAATAAAAACATTTCCTTTCAAACAAAACCAAAAAAAAAAAAAAAGACTTAAATGTGAATTGCATATTGATAAGTTATCACTGCTGAAAAGCACCTGAAAATATAACTGCTGCTCTTGGTTACTTGGCATCATGCTTTTCTGAAGACAAAAACACAATGAGAGGGACATCCTGTAGCCATTTCTCGTTTATTATCATGTGTAAGGTTTTTCCAGCACTCACTACATTCTACTCTAGCCTGCACTCCTTCCAAAACAGTTTGTTGGCTTCTTTTCCCTGTAAGAATGGAGTATCTGCTAACCTCAGTGTAAGAAGCCTATCATCTCAAGTGTCTAATGCTGTGCGGGTAAGTGCTAAACAAAAACTCAACATCCAGTTTATCTAAGCACCGATATTACTAGTGACAGTTAAGTAAACCAAGCTTCAGTAAATTAGAAAGGTAAATCTGTTCATATTTTACTGCAAATCTGAATTTTTGGTTTTTAATTAAAAATCCCAACCTTGGGGCAATACAAAAGGCTACCTACAACCTAAGAGCTTGGTATTTAAAACTGACTTAGTAACTTAAGCTTTTAAGTCTCTTTAGTAAATTCACCGTCTTAGCCTTTGACCTAGTCAGACTTCCTAAGGAAGATATGGTTAACACAGCCTTACGGGAATCTGCATAAGGCCCATTTTGCTGAGAAAGGATTTATACTAAATGCTTAAGACATTCTGAAAGTAGACGGCTGAAAGAACTAACTACTAATACTACTGATTAATATTTCCAGTAAGGGAAGGTACTCACCAACTTTAAGCAGTCACCATTTAGATCTGATTTTAAACACACAAGCTTGAAAAAGCTGTTTCCCTGTTCACCCAACAGAACACAGTAATTTACATCCCCTTCAGGGACACATCCTAAACGTAGAGACCTTTGGAAAAAGGATTACGGAGGGCTCTTCCTCAACACACACTGAGCCCTAGGCATTGACCTATTGCCTTGGCATCCCGCAGACACTCTTCCTTGGTGACAGTTGTGGTGCACGCGGTTAAGTAAGTCAGAAGGGAAAGACATTCCGAACCTTCACGATAGGAATACTTCCTTCTCCCCGGTCTCACCTAAAGCACCAGATTTAAGACTCCAAAGTATCTTCACTTCTGAATTCCAAAGAAGGTGCACCCAGTGTTTTAATGGGTGGAGAAGAATTAAATGGGAACTCTAAGAATACATTTCGAATCCTCACGCAGGTGAATCCCTCCGCAGGACTCATGGAAAAACTTTCGTGTCCAAAGCATCCGTTTTGAATATTTTTACATCTATACAATTGAAGAGAAATAGAAAATAAATAACTCCTATCTTGCAGGGTGGCCCCCGCTACTATCTCTAAATAAATGTTGATGGAGCCCAACAAGACGACCTTGTTTTCAGATGACAACTAAAAGCATTTCCATTTTACTCTTGAGCTGTGTAATCTCAGTGGAATGTCTTTAAAACAATTAACTGATTTTTGTATGGGTCTGTAATTTGTTTTGTGGAGGAAAGTTTTAGTGTGGTTTAAGAACATTTCCCTTGAGACTTTACAACCTAAGAAAATTATTAAAACCTTTGCTATAACCCCAACTTTAAACTTTGAGGTATAAAAACTCAATTTTCTACCTACCTGTAAATTATCAGATTACAAGGAAGCAGTTCAAAATATTAGTGGCCATGTTTTCATTGTTGTGTTCATGTGGCTAAAAATACTTAAAATTCAAACAGTTTAATCCAACTGGAGTTTTCCAACTGCAGAACACTAGTTTATTAATCTCCTGGTTCTTAAAAAAATAATAAAGAGTTTGAGGAAAATGAGATTATGTCTTTTTCTTTAGCAGTAATCCTTGCAGTAACCCAGCTGTAGGGAAGCACCAACAGGTTTCTATGGAAGTCATATTTCTTTGGAACATGGCAACAAATAATTACTTTTCAGATACCCAAAAGCAGAGCAGATGGAATTTGCTAGAGAATTAAATGAATTTTCACTTCTATCACTCCCGTCAAATACGTGACCTGCTTTATTTCTGATTTTAATGAACTTTGAAACACCAAAGTGTTTGACAAATCTTGGTCTTAGAATGAACAGTTAAGCCAGCAATTAGATCACAATCCCATTTCTGAAAGGCTTAGATGTGAATATAGAAAATAAGGGCTGAATTCCTCTACTTGTAAACATTTCCCCTTTAAAGTTCCCTTTAAATCGATTACACCTCTACTTTCCGTTTAGAAATCTTATTTTAATAAATAAAAGGGGAAACCGAAATTTAATTTATAAAGTTTTATTTTTGTATATGTGCTAAATCTTAGGAACTGTGGACAATCTTCAGTCAGTCTGTTGGCTTGTAAAAGGCTGAGAAGTATGTGATCTGGGTGGTGAAATTTCCTCTTGGGAATCTGGATTTCAAAATGAAAAAAAATTTTCACTCATTTGCAAGTTTAAAACATGGTGCACCTTTCCCCCTTTTTTTCTTACACCTATAAATTCGGAGGAAAAGGGCTACATTTCTGCAAATGTAAAATAATCTAAAATAATCGTAAATACAATCGGCAGCAAGTTCTTAATACATTTAGCACTTCTGTAGTGATTTACCACACCCAAAACCTTATTTTCAAACACTAAACACTCACATAGGCGCAGGACCAATTTTGGTTGAGCCCTGCTAGGAAACCAGTACTGAATGGTTTTTCTCAGTAACACAAGAACTGGGGGGAGGGGAGGGGTGTTTTACTTTCTCGGCAGTATGTAGTACCTTCAAACTAGAGACCAAAATTGGGCACTTATGAAAAGGCAATTAAAAAAAAAATCCAGTTATAATTCTAAATAAGGCAGGATATATCCACCAAAGTAACCACAAAATTCAGCAAAGTAAGAGTTCACGGGAAAACATAAGCTGGAAAAATACTAAGAAAAAACGGAAAGGAACTATTTTGGAGTAGTCATCTGAGTATTCACAGACTTGCTTTCATTTACAAATGTAATTCAAATAAAAAAGGCTCCTCATCTTTTTAACCCACTACTAGGATTAAATACTTAAGTTGTTATCATTCACTAATAAAAGTTAATCATGAAAAAAATATAAAACATTTTAATTCTAAATTTGTACATATAACAGCTAAAAGAGACAAGGTTGGGAAATTATCATTGAGAGAAAAATGAACCAAGACAAAAACCCCAAATATGATTATGTTCTTATTTCTGCCTCTACAATGCTGAACATGAAAATTTGGTTGGTGGAGGGCTTAGAAACAGCAGCAATATGGTTCTTACCAAGTTGTGCACTGAAATACTTAGATCCAATAGGGCAAAGCCCTTGTTCACACAGATTAACAATGAAAATATCTTCAGTCTTTTTAACAGATTCTACTGTCTTCTATAAAGTAATCATGCCATTTAGAATTCCGGGGGTACTTCTTTGAAAGGAAGACTAGTGATTCCGCAACAAACATGTAAAGTAGGAAATATATATATGGCTCAAGAAATCAGCTGAGGGAGAATTAAATAATCTTTAGGCACTTTGAAGACTTGGAAGTTTAAAATGTGCCATTTATGTTCAGAAAAAGACCTCAAAATCCACCACTATGTTGCTCTTACAATAACATGCATCTTAAAATTTTCAGTTATACATTAATGCTTGCTTAAGAGTTAAATATAGAAAATAATTTGCACAAACAAACAAAAATAACACTCTCCATTCACCTCTCCTAGATCCTGGTCACAACACAGACCATTCTTCCTCAAATGGAGGGGGAAAGGATTCACAAGCCCTCACCTGGCACTAGGGGACTTGTAAATTCAAAGCAACGGAAAGTGGGATCTCCCTCCAAGGAGAAAAATTCACAGCCTTTTAAAATGTCAGGTTTTTCATGTCTAGGAAGTCATTCATTTTAAAATTAAGTATATTACATACTTTTGTTAAGGACCAGGAAACACAAAAATCATCTCAGATGGTTAGATGGTAATATTTAATGATAGCAACTTGTCCAAATAAATTTAGCCTATTCTGCTCATTGTTAAGGAGGCTTGGAATTGAGGAACTTCTAAATTAAAATTACCAACTGGAACTGCACACAGTGTGTATGACTCTGGCTCACACTTAACAAACTCAGATGTAATATACTTAAGGTAAAAACAGGATCTATCCGGTGTCAAAATTTCCTAATATTACAGAAAACCTAGAAGCACAGATTGACTACAGAGTACTGCAAATAAGATATCCAAAGCTTTATCTTAAATACCTGCCCCTTTTAATCACAAAATAACACAATTCTCAATTTTGTTTCTGCTTTGTTCAATTCCAACTATAGCCTTTTTGACAAAACATTTGCCTATTAACTGAATTGTAAAAAATACAACCAAGCTTGTGCTCATTAAATATACATGTATATAAAAAACATACAAAAAGTACAAGATTGATTATGTTAGGAAACTTTTACAGTGTCAACAATCCTGTTTTTCTCTAAGTCTTTTAGTAAAGGGCCAAAGGTCAAATCTTTCTGTGCACAAAAATTCAATGTGACTGAACTCCTGAATTCAGTGTCATGCCTAGGCATGCTATGCACAGAATTATTTTTAATATGCAGTCCTTAAAAAACAAACAAAAAAAAGACAAAAAATTAACCAAAAAACCAAAACACACCACAGGACAAAAAGTTATTCTTAAATCAAATTCTATTTGTGAATTCAGCAAAATAATTTCTATAAAATAAAACAGCAAAATATTTAAATAGAATAGGGTGGACTGTATCTGTTTGCAGGGGTATTTGGTTTTTAGACAGGTTCCAAAAAATTACACACATTCAAGTTACCAATGCTCTATTAACTGATGAGTTCCTTATCTTTAATTAAATGCTTATTCTGAAATTATACCTCAATTATATTAACTAACCAGTTTCCTTTTTAATTAGACCCTGCTTCAAATGTTAAAATTTTTGGAATAATGGAAAAGGAGCTAGGACAATTCTTGCTTTCAAGTAAAACTGTGACTGAGCAGAAGCTCAGCCAGACATCTTGGTGCAGTGGTACTCCAAATATTGTAGGATTCTGACTTCCACTTCACTGGGATCCAGCAGAAGGAAAGTTTTAAAAGGTTCTCCTAATAAGCTCTACCAAAGAAACAGAACAAGCACACCAAATACAGTCTTCTATTATGCTCCAAGCATCCTGGCATAGCAAATTTTTGCATATTTGTTTTAAATCTTTTAAAATTCCCATTACTGATACTTAAGTTTCCTTATCCCACCCAGAGGTTGAACTGTCAAACATTAGATGTAAGCAACATATGTGTAACTGAAAACCACCTGTTTATCACATTTCTCTCCTTGTTTTATATTTTATATTCTAGGTGTAAGACGGAAAAGCTCTGAGCAATACAGCTGTCACACTGGGACAACTGCTGTCATTATGGTAATTTTTTCCTCATTGGCTACACTAACCTGGTGTGAAGCCATGCTACATGTTACAGCGTAACTATAGCTTCAAAGTGATTAACCTAACCTCAGAATAAAAAGGCAATGAAAAAGATCTAGAAACAATGTTACATCACCAAATTTTCCACATCAACCAAATAATTTAAAGGTTACCAGCCTTTCACTGCTCATAATAAAACTGACTCCAGTGGCAAAGAATTAACATGAAACTATTGGTGTGGTTGAAATGGATGGGCTCTGGTTTGTTGCTGTTGGTTTATTTTGTTTTTGTAAAGGAGTTGATCCAACTGCCGTTAAGGCAGGCAACACTGGTTGCAGAGTGCAATGGGTATAACAAGGAAATAACTTTTGTAGGTTTTGTAGATCTGTGAGTCTCATCAAGAAAAAAGTTTCTTGCTTAAGAATTAACAGTCAAACATTAATATACTATATACACCTTTGCCATTTACACATTAGCATCAGGCCATTTATTACAAAACACTATACACTTTCCACTGCAGGCGGGTTATATATTGACAGCAAATTTCTGCAGGTAAGACAGTGAATAAACTTTCCACTCCATGTTGATTAGGAATAGTTTTTCTAGTTTTAAATATTAGCCAGACACAGAAAAAGGTTGGACTGTAAGGCCTGGGTGCACAGTCTTGATGGAACCAGTTAATCATGTGCATTTCACTGATCCTTCGTCTGAGGTGGGGATACTTCTTCACTGCCTTCATAATTTTCTTGTGCTCGTTGGCCAGTTCTCTGAGGGTTGTTCATGTGATGTGCTGCTGGGCCTGTATACGGCTGTCCATGCACATGGTTATTCTGGGAGGGGAGAAGAGATCTGCATGTTAAAACTTTTCATATATTAAACTTCAACTTTAAAGATCACAGGCTGAAGTTTGTAGAAATGTAAACATTTCTTTTATTCCTAGGACTTAAAAAGAGTAAATACACTTGGGCTAATGATGGAAAAGAAAAAAAAAAAAAAAAAAGTGGTTTGAAAGAGAAAAGGTAGCCTAAATTCAAACCCCAAAGCCCCAAATAAAAGCAGTGTAGGTCTGTTTAATTCTTTGGCCAAAGTGATTTTTTTTTTTTTTTTTTTTTTTTTTGGCCAAAGTGATTTTAAGTGCCAAAAATTATTTAGATTCAAGTCTGACAAATAAGGGATAACACAGCCCATTATTGCTCGTGGTAAAAAATATTCATGAAAAGGGATCTGTGAGCTGGAACACCTCTATCCTCACTCTTCTGAGCATCTTGAAACTCCCATATGAGAAATCTGATTGAATGATCATATGAGGTCTGCATGAGCAACAACCCTGAACACAGGATGATGTTAATGAAAACAAAACAACACTGAAAATAATGGATTAACCGGGCATGATTAATATATGAGTTTTCTCACGGCCGAGGAAAGTAACTCTTCTCCTTGTGGATTTGGGTCCTTAACATTTTAAACCCCTGAACTCATTTTTCTGTACGTTCCCACCAGTCAAGCCAAGAAGATCATAGGCTTTAACTTTCTGTAATTTCTATTACGAAAATTAATATGTTGAATATGCATTTTCCAGTCATATTCAACATTTCTAGTCAGCATGCTTCTATTTCCACCCTGAAATATAAGACAGAATGCTTAAATAATGGTTCTGAAAGCATGGTTCCTAGACCAGTAGCAGCAGCAGCAGCAGCAGCAGCAGTTGGGAACTCGTTAGAAATGTAGTGAATGAGAAACGCTGGGGTGGGGCCTAGCACTCTGCTGCAATAGCCCACCAGGGATTCCCATGCTTGTGCAAGTTTAAGGACCACTGCCTCAAAAGATCTGAATTAGTCACATCTGGGGTTTAGAAAGAGACGCTCTCATTTAGAACGTTTCTTCATCTAAATTTATTTAGTTATTGATTTCACAGAAAAATTCATGGAAATCTGTCAAATCCCTGATTTTTTTCCAACAATTTTTACTGTCATTGAAGTCTTGGTTATGCTAAGTAATAAGCAAACACTTCTTCCTTCACTGTCATATCTTAGTGCCTTCAAAATCCACTCGCACACTTAGCCTAACAGGAAATGTCGTCTTAATCCATTATACTAAATATTGATTATCATTTTATATTGATGTGAATAATCATAGTTTTACAAACGTCATCTACTAGTACAAGAAGGGCACATATCTGACCAGGAAAACACCACAGGGGCAAGCTCAAACATGCCACATTGTGACCCCATGCTAACCATTCCTCTTTTGATCATGCCCCCAAAGCTAGTCTAGATGATCCCTCTATTACTTTACAGTCACAACAAAAAACGTAGCCATCCTTTGGGCTTCCCTGGTGGCACAGTGGTTCGTGCCCTGGTCCAGGAGGGTCCCACATACCGCGGAGCGGCTGGGCCCATGAGCCGTGGCCGCTGAGCCTGCGCGTCCGGAGCCTGTGCTCCATGGCGGGAGAGGCCACAGCAGTGAGAGGCCCGCGTACCGCAAAAAAACCAAAAAAAACCACTTAGCCATCCTTTAAATAAAGCATGAAGATTGGTTCTAGGGAATAAAAACACGAACCAAGCCCAATATACCTGCTGATACTGAGATCCAGGTGAATGGGGGTATAATGGGGCATCTTCAGGTGGAGGCGACTCATGCTCATCTGGGGCATCTTGGTCATCTGGCTCCTGATTTTAAATATTTAAAGATAAAGAATTATGTAGCCAAATTCAAGTTTAGTTTTATTTTTTTTTTCTATTTGAAATAAAATCTTTAAAATCTAAAAAACTGACCCACTAACAACTTTTCTTTTACTACAGATAAACAAAGTAACTGAAAGGAACCTGATTTGGATTCTCTTAGAAATACTAGATTCAGGCAATTTCACAAATATTTCTCTAAAAGAAGGCTCCCTCATTAAGACCACATATAAACAAACTTCAACATAATTTTTTTTTACCATTATCATTAATACATAAACACTGGCCTATAAAGTGAAGAATTACTTTGCTTTCTTCCATTTCTATCTGCTGCACACTGGCGGCTTTTTTTACCTCCTCTGGACAGAGTTCACAAGCTTTTGCAAGTGTCATCCTAGCACTATGTGATCTCTCCAAGAAATAACCATTTGATGTTTCATTGCTTTGCACCGGAGGAGACCAATTGTTGTAAGTGTATTGAGGATTGCCAGTGTATGGTCGTCTTTCAAGTTCATCTCCAAGCCATTCCACTGCCCAGGTCCACTTTCTTTTAAGATCTCCATTGCCCTTCAAAAGAAAATAAAACTATATATGTAAAAGGTTTTGGAATGCTTTTCAAAGGTAACTTTAAACGACAACTCCAAATTCTCATAATTCTCTTCTTTTAAAACAGAATCCTTAATTCTGATTCAGATTTCTACAAAATTATATGTGTGTGTGTATATATATACACACATATATATATATAGAGAGAGAGAGAGAGAGAGCGCGAGCGAGCGAGAGAGCAAGAGAGAGAGAGAGAGAGAGAGAGAGAGAAAGGGAGAGAGACCCTCACCTGCAGAATCTGGTAAGCAACAGGACAATTGCTAAAGAGAGCTACCATACATTTTATACACTGGTATGCTCTTTTTTGATAGTGATTCTTAGAGCGCTGGATTGTGTCAAAGAGCCCATCTCGGTCATCTGGGATTCCTTTAAGTGCATTATGAATTCTGAAAGAGAACCAGATAAATAAAAACTTCTAAAATCAAATAGCAGCTAACATTACTGAGTGCCTACTATGTGCCATTCAATAAATGTCTTTGATGTAGTTATGTAATCTAATGCTAGACAGTAAGTCCTCTTCTTAAACCCTTGAACACAGATAAGAAAAACAGAGAGGTTAAAAGGCTTGCAACCCAAGGTCATATGGCCGCCTAGTACCAACTTATTACCAATCCAAAATGACAAATATCATATGATTCCAGTTATACGAGGTATTTAGAGAATAGATAAAAATCAGAGAAAGCAAGAATAATGGGTACAGAGTTTCAGTTTGGGATGATGAAAGTTCTGGAGATGGATAGTGGTGATGGTTAACACAATATTGTGAATGTACTTAATTCCACCAAATTGTACACTTAAAAATGGTTAAAATGGTAAATTTTGTTATGAATATTTTACAATTTTTCAAAAAATATTTAAAAATTCACCTGCCTGCAATTCTACTCTAAGCTATATATCCAAGAGAATTGAAAACAGGTGTTTAAAAAGAAATACAAAACTTGTACATGAATGTTATTCACAGCAGCCAAAAGGTGGAAACAACCCAAATATCTACCAACAGATGAACGAATATACAAAATGTAATGTGCCTATACAATGGAATATTATTCAGCCATAAAAAGCAATGAAGTACAGATATGTACTCTAACATGGATGAATGTGAAAACATTATGCCAAGTGAAAGAAGCCAGATACAAAAGAACACATTGTATGATTTCGTTCATATGAGATGTCCAGGCAAGTCCTGGATATTCTGCCTATGCACTGACAAATTCATAGAGATAGAAAGCAGATTAGTGGTTGTCAGGGGCTGGGGGATGGGAGGACTAGGGAGTGACTGCTTAATTGGGTTTGGATTTTCCTTTTGGAGTGATGAAAATGTTCTGGAATAAGACAGTGGTAATGGTTGCACAACATTGTGAATGTACTAAAAGCCACTGAATTGTATGCTTTAAAATGGTTAAAATAGTGAATTTTATGTTAAGTGAATTTTACCTCAATAAAGAAACAATACCTGAAAAACCTTTTGTATACCTTATATTTTACTTAATAGAACATTCCAAATCAAAATTCAAGTTTGTTTTGTTTTTTTGTATTACATGCATTTATAAAATCTGTTTTGTTTGGAAATCATGACTTTGTAATTTTGCAAAGTTTAATCATTTCAGACCACACAATCAACCATGTACAGGCTTCCTGCTATTTAATCTGAAACACTGCAGTGTATATTCTGTTTTTACCTTCAGTTTTGTCAAGTGATAATGAATCAACTGCTTTCAAATGCCGTTTTTATCAATATTACCTTTCCCTCCCTTGTTCCCCAATGCTTAACGGTGCCAGGCCCACGGGAGATGCTCCATAAATATACACTGCTTACTAAATGACCTAAAAAGCCCACTATGAGAAAATTATTTTCAAGCTTGGTGCCAGGGACTCATAACAACAATCTTATCATTACACAAGTCAAATTCCCATGTTTAATCCGGCACACATGCCTTTAGCATTATTACTTGCTCTAATGAAACAAGAGAACTAAGATGTGGCTAATTGGCTTAAAGCTATAAATGCTTACAATATTTTCAAAAGAAAATAATGAAAAGTTAGATTCCATTTCAACCAACTCTTAAGTTTCAGATCCTTTGATCATATTGAGAAGAATACTGGTAGTATGCAAAATAAGCAGCTATAGTTTTAGAACTACTAAATTTTGTGTTTAATGAAAATTGATTTCTGGTTTAATGCTATTTTTACAATATTAATTCAACTGTTGGAAATCTATGATGGTAATTCTGGTGAATAATTTGAAAATATTATTTCATGAATTCTGGCATTTGCAATCCCCACTAAGACTCAAGATTTTAATTTCTCTTTAAGCATTTTGTTGTTATAAAACTTGTAGGTATGTATGTATGAATGTATTTATTCATTTATTTTTTGTGTGGCCATGCTGTGCAGCATGTGGGATCTTAGTTCCCCGACCAAGGACTGAACCCTTGTCCCCTGTAATGGAACCACTGGACTGCCAGGGAAGTCCCAGGTTTCTGTTTTAATTATTACACTGACAGACAGGAGGCAGTCTGTTATATAGATTGTCAATTGTTTCCCAACATAAACTCTTACACTATTGTCCATGTAGGGAGGGAAGTTATAAAATCTGGCAAAGTTGCCAACTAATTCCACAGTTCATCATCATCTGTATTGCTCTTGGGATTAAGGATAATGTATTAAGCTTTTACGTAAAAAGAGGAATTCTGGAGGAAGCTTAAGGGACAGCTAAGTTGGATAACCTTAGTCCTAAATTAATAAATATTAAAAATAAAATTTAAAAATTAAATAATAAAATTAAAAATAAATAAAAAATTGCTAACTCCTAAACCTCACGTACGTATACTGAAAAACTAGTTATGGTTCATGCTCATTTATTCACGGATTCCATATCTGCAGTTTTGCCTACTTGCTAAACTTTATCTGTAATGGTAAAAATCAACTCTCTGCAATTGCAGTCACATGCAGAGTAGCAAAAACATCTGAGTTGCCCAACACACGTTCCCATCTGAAGTGGAACAAAGTGATATTCGGCCTTGTTTTAGCTCATACTGTAAACAAGTATCCTTTTTCCCATCTATTTCAGTGACAGCTTTTCACATTTTTGTGCTTTGTGTTGATCTCACTGTTTAGAAAGGGCCTCAAATGTTTAGTGCTGGGCTTCCCTGGTGGCACAGTGGTTGAGGGTCCGCCTGCCAATGCGGGGGACGCAGGTTCGTGCCCCGGTCTGGGAGGATCCCGCATGCTGTGGAGCAGCTGGGCCCGTGGGCCATGGCCGCTGAGCCTGCGTGTCCGGAGCCTGTGCTCCGCAGCGGGAGGGGCCGCAGCGGTGAGAGGCCCGTGTACCACCAAAAAAAAAAAAAAAAAAAAAAAAAAAAAAGTGTAGTGCTGAAGTGCTGTCTAATGTTCTCTAAGCCCAAGAAGGCTGTGATGTGCTTTGCAGAGAAAATATGTGTCAGATAAGCTTTGTTCAGACCCGATTTATTGTGAATTCAACGTTAATAAGTCAGCAATATATATTAAATAAGGTGTCTTTAAACAGAAACACACATTAAAAAAAGGTTATGTATTGATTGGTCGAAAAAAAAAAAGTAACCAGGGCTTCCCTGGTGGCGCAGTGGTTGAGGGTCCGCCTGCCGATGCGGGGGACGCGGGTTCGTGCCCCAGTCCGGGAGGATCCCACATGCCGCGGAGCGGCGGGGCCCGTGAGCCATGGCCGCTGAGCCTGCACATCCGGAGCCCGCGTACCATAAAAAAAAAAAAAAAAAAGTAACCAGAGCCTGGCAAGAACCTAACCCTGTTTTTCCCCCAGGAGCAATGATTTAGTATTTGCTCATTCAGTGTTCACAGTGACTTTCAGACCGTAACTACCATGAATAACGGGAACTGACAGTACTTACTGAAGGTACTATATTTAGATAACCAAATGTTATCTCATGTAATTCTAAAACTAACGTAATCTAATCCTAAAATAACCCTAGAGCATCATTAATGAAATTGAAACATTTACAAAAAAATCCCCCCAAACATAAAACACAACAACAATTGAAAGAAAAAGGTTAGTATATTAAGTATGCAGCTTGGGCAATGAGAGCAAAAAGTAAAAAATGAAATAAAACTGTGAGGAAGGGGGGACCTTTTTATTCATTCTTGTCTTATGTTTTGTTTAAGATACATTTATTAGAGATTCAAGAGGTAAAAAAAAAAATATGTGCCGACTGGTAATTTCAGTTACTCTAAAAGCTGGGCAAGGAACAAAAAAGGGTATCTACCTGTGAGTCTGCCAGGAGTCCTCAATCAGTAAGATTTGCAAAAGCAGATCCAAATAGGGCCGGAGTTCATAAGTATAGGAATATGCAACCTTTAAAAACAGGTAAGACATGGTGAAGAACTTATTTTAAAGCAGCAACAGTGGTGATCCTTTTGTAATGTGTAATGTATAAAAATATCAAATCACTATGTTGCACACCTAAAACTAATATAATTGTAAAGTCAATTATATTAAAAAAACTATTAAAAAAATAAAAATATAAAATAAAGGAATAACAAATCAAATTATAGAGACATATGAATGTATATTTTCCTTTAACCTGCCAGAGAAGTTCACTGAGGACAGTAGATGAGAACTGAGGATTCTCCCAGCAGCAAAAACGAAGCAATTTGACGGTTTCCTCTGAGTTACTGCAGTCCTCAATGATTTTCTTCACATAACTTGTCCTCACAAATAAAATGTCTGCCACATTCTGCTGAATTGGCATTATAGGTTGTGATAAATTAGGATCACCAAAAGGATTGGGAAGAGGAGGATTACCTAGAATACAGATTTGTCATCAATGAAAAACTAATCGGCTTCTCTACAATAATACTCAGCTTTCACCACAGAAAATAGCTTATGAATTTTTTATTTTATGAAAATAATATTTTAAATCAAGTTTCCTGAGTACAACAAAGAAAGTAATATTAAGCATTATAATGATCACATATATCAAGATGATAAAATATAAAATTGAAATGCCAACACTGGCGTTTTCTTTATATAAAAGTTAATTCTTAAAACTACTTCATAAACAAGGTACCAACCTCAGTAGCAAGTAGACAGAAAGATTCCCTTTAAATATGAGAAAAAGGTGCAGGACTCAAAATATTATAAAATATTCCAAAGCATGGACTTTCAGACTCTCGTTTTATTTTTAAATATCTTTGGAATTACTTTGAATCAGGTACTATATATGGCCAGCAGTACTTTAAAACCAATGTAAAGAATGGAGTATTTGACTTTACCGTTGATTGAAGACTGCATTCTTGATGAGACATTGCAGCATCGGATTAGCTGTGACACTACTGAGTATAATTTGCCTAATTCAGCATACTGATACTTGATTGGAGGACCTGGACCTTCATCTAAAGACACAAGCATAAAGGTAGCAGGTACACTCAATTTCAGAAGCTGTGTCTTCTCCGCCACACCTACAATAAAGAAGGGAGAAGCAAGAAGAGAGGGGAAGAATTATATGAGAGGAAAGAACTGGGACGGAAGGGCTTCATAATAAAATATTTTTCTACAACTTTTATGATCAGAAGATCACTTTTACTTAGCATTCAGAGTATTATTTAATCAGAACCAAAAATCTACTGAGTTAGTATAACTGGATTTAAGTACTGAAATGGTTAAACGGTGACTATGACATTCCAATCCTACTGGGCATAAGGAAGAGAAACACCTTCTATGGCCTGGGGAGTCTCGGGAACTGCCTAGTCTGCAATCCTCATCATTAGGTGAATGACGAAAACTGAGAAATAATTCTTTTATGAACTGCCTTTCTTCCTCAGCCAAGCTTCTTGACGCCTAAACTTGTTCCCTCTACTTTCTCGTCTTCCCAGTCCTCAACCCATGCCTATTTGGCTTCTGCCCCCTTTTCTGGTTTAAAGCTAAGGAATAGTTCTCAAACCATAACCATTTCCTTTCTTGGGTTCCTGTCTTATTTTCCTTCTACCTCTTCTTCTTATTTGTGAGTCCTCCTTCCTGTCTTCAAAAGTGATGGTCCTCAAAGTTCCCACGTCAGGCTATCTTCTCACACCATATGCCTTCCCTGGACGATCAAACCCACTCTAATGGCTTCAAGTTCCAGCTATTTTCATTCAGCTGATCCCAAAATATTTCCAGACAAATAGATCACCGCTCTACTGGACATCTCTATTTGGGTGTCACAAAGACTCAAATTCCCTGTCCACGTTCTTCCTCCTGTGTTTCCCCTCTAAGTACATGGCACTACTTCCTGCTCAGTTTGTCAAGTTGGAATCCTGGGCATCATTCTTAACATCTCTTCCGTGTTCCCCTTCCCTGAATATCCAATCACCAAATCCTACTGTCCTTATCGCCAATAAAAAGCACCAGGATCTGACTACTTGTATCCCGCTCACTGCCAGTTCCTCAGTATAAGCCACAACGATTTTCTATCTATAAATTACTTTAACAATCTCTGGTCTTACTCCCCAATAATCCATTCCACACTGCAGCCTGGATCTTTCTAGAAGCCATGTCTATTCAAAACTCTACAATGGCTCATCAATGCTCTCAGGATAAAGTCCAGAATCTCTCACAAGGCTTGACAGAATAGCACAATTAGAAAATTCTGCTCACCACTCCTGCCATCCCCGTATTACATCAATTCTAGTCAGACTGAATAACTTTCATTTCCTCCAATGAGCCATGCTGAGTTTATTCCAAGTCTCTGCACCTGCTGTTCACTCTGGATGGAAAAACTCAACCGACCAATTCCCACATCTTCCCCACTAAGTCCCCCACACTCCCCCTATGATGTACTTCCATAGCACTTTGTATTTTCCCCATTATAGCCACAAACATATTTTATGGCAAGTACCTTTTAATTTGCTTCTATACTCCATTAGAAAATAGGTGTCTTATTTATTGCCATGTTCCAAGAAGTATAATAAATACAGGTCCGTCCACAAATCCCTTATCTGAAATCCTGAGATTCAAACAGCTCTTAACATCAATATAAACAAAGTTCATTCATAAACTTGCTGTGAAAATCTGGCCTGAACTGACAAGAGGCTATGCACAGTCTTCAATCATCCCCTCTCAGTGTGAATATTCACGTGTATGATTACAAAGTGCTGTTTCAGACCCTGCTCTAGGGATGTTACATAATTCAGGGCATATGGGCTATTTTACCTTTCTTAAAACCAAACAGTCTGAACCACAAAGCATATCTATCTGGTCCTAAGGATTTCGTATTAAAGTTTATAGACCCATGTTTGCTTTTAGCAGGGAAATTTTAATTAGATTAGATTATGGACCGACGATGCATGTTTTCTGAACAGGGAATACCTAAAAAGGGAGTTGAACAGAGTGAGATTTTTATAAATACCTAAGATTTGGCATTTCTAAGTGTGAAATACAGATTCCCCTTATGCTTGTTTGCGTAAATATTCTTTTCAACTACAAATATGCAAGCATCTCCAGTATGGGAAGGTTAAGGGAAAAGACGACAAACGCAAAGTAGAATGTTGCTTATGTTAAAAGGGCCATGGATCAACTGGCGATTGGTAAGTTCATGCACAAAAAACCTGGAATGACAGGGATGTTTGGGTTTAGAACTTAACATAAATAACAGGTAATTTAAGTGAATATTTATATTATCCCCGATTTTAATTTAGTTTACGTCAACAAAAACTTACGTACAGACTAAGTCCTTTACCCAAACTTGGTGAGTATTACACATCCATCTGGGACCTTTTGAAAATGTGGATTCCTTGTGTTAGCTCTGAGAATTCTTATTCAGTTGGTTTGGGATGGGGCCTAGGCATCAGTATTTAAGAAAAAAAAAAGGTCTAGCACCACTACTTTAGGAGATAAAAATATGATTAAGATACAGATTTTGACCTGTGTCTGGTGCAGAGATAAGACACATGCATAAATAATGATAAAGTACAAGGTGAAAAGTGCAGTGTAAAAAAAAAAAGTTTCAAATAAAATTCACAATAGGTTTTATGGAACACTGTTTCTATTTTAGACCAGGTTATACTTCATCATGTGACTTACATGACTTCATTACTTAATACATTAAAAGAGAATTATGAAAACTTAAATTCTTACCTAAATTGGCATACATTACAAACAGGTTGAAATACTGCTGTAAATGACGCCCATGCTCTGAAACTTCTCTTCTCAGTAGATTTAGTACTGCTCTTAGTAAGTGATCACTCAGGCTTAAGTTGTCATAAGCCTGTAAAGGATAAAACATTGGTTGTTTTTCAGCAACAAGGTGCAGGTACGATATAATTCTCTTTGCATGAAAAAGGGACATGCACATATACATGTTAAATATAGGCAGAAATTTCTGGAAGGACTGATCACACAAGAAATGATTAAAAAGGGTTGCTTTTTAGGAAAGGGGATGAAGATCCAATGTAGATTTCATTATAGAGGCTTCATACTGTTCTAAGCTTTAACAAATGGAAGTCCATTTAAATTTATATACAATTTATGTAACAGTTAAGTGTATAACTAAGCCACTGAATGTAACTGAATTAACAGAAAATTCCGCTATGTTTTAAAGAGCCAATAGTCACTATTCACTGCTGGGAAGTACTTTTAATGGAACTCATATAAACATTGAGTTATCGGACTATCTGGTTATTACGTGCTCATGCACGTTTGTTAGGTAAATATATCAAACAGATGCACATATATTTGTGACTTCAACTTCCAGGAAACAGAACTTATTTCTGTTAACTGGGCAATTACCTGACTAGAAGGTCCTGGAGATGCAAAAGGTGAAGGACATGGCCCATCTTGCAAGGAAAAATGTGCAATAAAAACTATAAGTTTTGCAAATGCACCTCTCACTTCTGCACTAGGGCACTCCAGAAGGTATTCAGAGAAGCGATTTGAAACATTAAAAAGGACATTGTGAGCAAACCAAAAACGTACATTCTTGCTGTGACGAAGGAGAATACATAATGCATCATACCTAAGACAAAACCAAACAAAAATCTATGAATATCGATTCAGTAACATGTTTCCTATAGTATAGGGATGGGTCTCTAGGAACCAAACCAAAAAAAAAAAATCAAAGAACTTTTACTACTGGAGGGAGAGAACCAGCAATGGTAGCTTCTAGTACTAATATTAAAAAGATAAATACTATGACTTGGTCTATTCTCACAGAGTGACAAAATAAATAGACGAAAACTTATACAGTCCTCTACAAATCCATGACCAAACTCTTCCTAGGTTCAATGACAAAACAATAATCCCCATTCCCTTAACGTCTTACTACTAGAATAGTAAGTAAATATTGTTAAATCGAGGTATTATAATGGCCTCTAAATTTATACAATTAGAAACTTAAACTCATTTTAAGTTTCTACCTTTTTAATCTATGGCTGAATTTAATCTAGGGAAGCTAAAATGTTAATATTTTTGTGATTAGATAGCTTAGACTTTTAAGTATCACCCTGTAATGTTTTGTACAGAGATGTCAAAAATATGACACAAGGTAACAGAAGCAGAAGCCAACTTCTGAATAATAAAAGGTGGTATTTAATCTCAGTATTTTTTAAAATTTATTTTTTATACAGGTTCTTATTAGTTATCTATTTTATACATATTAATGTATATATGTCAATCCCAATCTCCCAATTCATCCCACCACGCAGTAATTATTTAAATATGATTTCTCTCACTATCGCTACCAAGATTTTTTAAATTCTGCATTCCAAATCTGAAATGAAAGTATCATGGCTTGGAAAAAATAAAGCAGTATATTAAAGAACCAAACTAAATGCCAGTAATAATAGGAATGAAAATTCAAAGCAATGATACCAATCACTGGCAGAGCCACGGACTACTTTCTTGGTGTGAAATCCTGTGGTAAAGAGGAACCTAGCAGCAAGCTGAATACTAATCATAGTGATTTCTTCTGCTTCAGGCAACAGGTGATCTTGCCCTAAAAATAAAATGTAGATTAAAAAATAGTCAAACAAATTTCTGTGCTCAAACCCCATTTTCATTTTCAAAAAACAAATCTGCATTATCAACAATTTTCCAAGTACTATGTTAAAACCCCTGGGCTACTTATGAAATAATTCTTAGTAGTTCAGTAAAGCACCCTTCAACTAATGCTTGAGTAAAAAAACCAAACTGTTGTAGCAAACAAAAGCTCCTCTGTCTCTAAATGGCAAGACAATATATACCACTCAAAGGTAACAGTCATCTGAAACATGACTTTAGAACAACCAAAAAGAAAGAAAACAAACATGTTGATGCCTGCTAAGAAACCCTGCAAGTGAAAGAAGAGGTATGCTTTCTTACTAAGAAGCTAAATTCTTGATACTTACCTGGAGGAGGATTTAAGTAAACACCATTACATGTAAGCAGTTTTTTCATAAACTGAAAATATTCCATACTGTACTGCATTCGGTTATGCATGAACTGCACATTCTGTTTCCGCACACTTCTCTCAATGGCTGATGGCATAATAATCTGATGCGGTCTTGTGGTGATAGCAAGCTCTGATATATACCTTATCAACTCATCACCTTGGTCTATTGTGTCCAATCGTTCATAAAAAAGTATATAAGCATTCCACCACCTTTTCTGGCGCCTGTATGACATGCGCTTCATCATGTGATCAAATACTTCTCCCATGTACTCTCCACCAAAACACTGGTTTTTCATTTCTTCATCGTCATCCATTTTACATTCAGTTACATCTCCATCATCAAATTTATACCAGCGATTTCTCTCGCCATCTCCTCCGTTCCTTTGAATGATGTAAGAGTAGTAATGTCCCCCGCTCGCCTGACCACTGTGTACAAGCACCCCCACAAGTCTGTATTTCGTGCTTCCTGCTGGCTCACTGTCAGACTGCTCATTCTGTTGTATCAACTGACTCTCTGGGTTTACGTTATCTCCTTCCAGCTTTGCAACACCGGCAACTGTGTAAGGTTCCATGTCCAGTTCGCGAGGAAATTCAAAATAATCATTAAACTTGATTGCACATTCTCTTTCCCAGTCATAGTCGAATCGTTTTAGTTGGATAGCGAGAACAGGAGGTAATTTTTTAATAAGCAAGCGCTTTACAGTATCAACCTAAAATGAACAGAGCAAATTACTAGATGTTCTCTTATAATCCACTGCAAAAAACCCACAAAATTTAAAACTCTACTATTAAATTCTCAGGATTAATCTGAAATTTTAAGTATAAACAAATACATGATAATGAACATAATCAGAGCATTTCTGTCAGTTGATATTTTTAAAATGTTCACTAAAACTAATACGAAGTAGCTGATGCCTTTTGCTACAACTTGCAAAAATTAGTGATATAGACATTATTCGCTGTCTGATTTCTATATTGGAAGTGCTATCTAACCATTATTACTTGTTTGATATTTACTGTTATTTTAATGAAGTTTGCTGTGAGCAAACTACAGAAATATAATAGTAGCAGCTAATATTTATTGGGCAATTAGGTACCAAGTTATATGATGCTAAGTGCTGTCCAAGTGGTAACATGTTTAATCCTCCCAACGCTCCCAACCCTGAAACTTAAGGATGAGAATTAGGAGTAGTAAGAGATAACTTGCCTCAAGTCTTAGAGCTGTGAGCGGCAGGGAGTATGGCTTTACAGCTCATGATCTCAACCTCTAGATTTTAATACCTCTCTAAGTGGTATGTAACGTCAAAACAATACAGGTGACTTACAGGTGAGAGGGCTTGGGAGCCCAGAAAGATACACATTATTTACCATATGTATGCATAAATTGTCTCTCCTAAAGAACTGTTAAATGCCCACAGGCAAAAACCAATCAAGTAAGTCTAAAAATCTGATCCAAGTGGTTTAAAAAACACAGGTGGTAGAAGAAATCTTTTGTGGCTAAAGTAATTAACGGTTTGGCTTCAGCAAACTTCTTGGTCTTGGGTAGCAACTCTGGACATGAGAGAAGTGTTTTCCTCTATGAGCTCTGTAGCTTCGAGGAGTTCAAGGGCAGGTTGGTTGAATATGGATGAAAAGTGCCTGTGTAACTCAGACAAGAGACTGATATTAAGCTACTATGACCTCTAAAGTGATTCACTCTTATCTTTACCTGTTTTCCCTAGCCCTTCTGGCACTATTTTCTCTCAATTGCCTTTACCTGACAGACCTTTCTCTCAATCATCTTTACCTGACAGACCTTTAAGTCAGTTATCTTAACTACCTCTCTGTTACCACTATAACAAAGCAGGGTAGGGAATAAAGAGGGTGAATTTTGAGAACAAACAAAAACAACCATTCTTCCAAACCCATTAAATGTAATCATAATTATTTTAAACAGAACTGGGCAATTCATACCTTTTTATTGCATTTTTCACAATGATAAGCATTTGCACCTTCTAATAAATCTCCTTTGACATATTGTTCCAAAGAATCAAGAAGATTTTGGTGATTTCTAATGTCTACATTCAAAGTCGTAAAAGATTCTTCACACTCGTATCTAAAGATATTATTTAAGAAATGATCAGAGAATTTATTCCTTAGTTTTCTAAACATCTTATTTAGTTATGGACTCAATGAAAACTACTTTTGCAATTTTTATAACATAACACAAAACCCATTAAGTCATAAAATGTTACCAATAAATAAATGAGTTACCATTTATGGGTCACTTATCCTCTGCTGGGCATACATTAGGCTGTTTACACACTACATACAACAGGTGCTTTGTCTTCATGACAAATATTTCTCTATCACCATCTCCACGTCAGAAATGAGGGAAGTGGGATTCAGAATGTGAATTTGGTCAAGATTACTAGGTGAAATGGTGTTTTCAAGCTAGGTCTGTCTGGTTTCACAGCTCAATCTCTTTATAGTCTACCATGCTGCTTCCACCATCATCTGTTTAGATCTATTAATGAGCTGAATTTTTAAATGTTTCTCCTCTTCTGTAATGGAAACCTTACTAAAGCACAAGTTTAAACACACAAATGAATACGAGATAAGCAATCTGAATAGGAGCCACAATCCCACCTTGTGGCAATTTTCTACCAAAGGAATTTTCAGATTTCTGGTGAGACATATTCATGCATTTAGAACATGGGATGTGAGGAATTCATTCTCAACCATTAAATTCACTCACTCAACAAATACACTGAGTGCCTACCATGTTTAAAGCCCTGTGGGATAGTCAATGTTTAAGACAGTTCCTCATATTTAGGGCTTTTCAATTTAGTTAGGGGAAAAAGGTACACAAATAAAGGCATTTATAAGTGACATGAATGGAATATGAAGTATTAAGCAAACTGTTACTATAACTGGGGAACAGCCCATAGAAGAGAAAAGAGAAATTAGATTTTATGATTCCAGTTAAAAACTAGGACATTTGAAGCTGAGAAGTCAGCAAAGTTTTTCTGTAAAAGGCCAGATAGTAAATATTACAGGCTTTTTGGGGCCATGAGGTCCCTATGGCAACTACTCAACTCTGCTGTTATAGTGAAAGCGGTCAGACAGTAAGTAAAGGAGTGGGTATGTTCCAATAAAACTTTACAAAAACAGATGCAGGGCTGGATTTGACCTATGGTCCATAGTTTGTTAACCCCTGCTCTTGATAAGTAAATACCCTAAAACAGATTGTCTCAGGACCCTTTATGTAACCTTCCAGCATATAACAAGACTAATTTAGTTGTGGAATAGGTATTTGAACTTTAGGGATTTTACTTAAGATCATGCTCTCTGGACATTTTCACTTGGCAAAGGAAATCAATAATTTCCAAATAATTTTGAAAACTGTCTAAAACAAACCAAGAAAAACTGACCAGAACAGATGACCAGAAAATTTAATTTTTATCAGTAATTAAAAACAGGAGGTGAAAATAACAATTTTATTGTCCACCTAATGCACAAGGTCTTTCAAAAGGATCAAAAGTTGCCCAGTCTCAAGACAGGAATAAAGACACAGACCTACTAGAGAATGGACTTGAGGACACGGGGAGGCGGAAGGGTAAGCTGGGACGAAGTGAGAGTGGCATGGACATATATACACTACCAAATGTAAAACAGATAGCTAGTGGGAAGCAGCCACATAGCACAGGGAGATCAGCTCCGTGCTTTGTGACCACCTAGGGGGGTGGGATAGGGAAGGTGGGAGGGAGACACAAGAGGGAGGGGATATGGGGATATATGTATACGTATAGCTGATTTACTTTGTTATACAGCAGAAACTAACACACCATTGTAAAGCAATTATACTCCAATAAAGACATTAAAAAAAAAAAAGTTGCCCAGTCTATGCAAACAATTTTATGGCCTTATCCAGAAAGAGTAGTTTAGCATTTACATATAGTATTAGCACTCCCTCAATCATTTTCCCTGTGTTCAAAAATAAAGCACATACACACACAACCTATGACTGTATATAATGCTGTTTAGACTTGCAGAAGATACTATCCTACTGTGATTGTCTGGTGAGAAGGGATTTCAAACCAACATTAATTGACAACATACAAGAGAAGTTCCAAAGTAAAACTTCCATACAATAGGCATAAACGTGTATCTATCAGTAATGAACTTTAATAGTTATTTAACTATTTTCAATAAGAGCCTTTAATCAACTTCCCCTTTAAGAAAACCAAAAACCAAAAAAAACCGAAACCCAATTTGTTTAGTCAATTTTGCTATAAAGATTTTGTGTGGGAAACATACCTTAAAGACAATGACAGTAATCAATGCTATTTTCAAAAAGTCAGCATTTCATTTGTATAGGAAATAGTGCTCCATGCCTGTTATCTTCTAAACTTAACATATTTACAATATTGTAACTATTTTAATTCTAAGATAAAGGGCAAATTCATAAGTAATACCTGTAGCTATGCAAAATGCCATTTTATTTTCTTAGGCATGATCATACATAAGAACATGTAAGAGTATGAAATAGTAAGAGCTTAGGTGTAGTTAAAGGAACCAAATATTATTTGACAAAAACAAACAGACCCATAAAGTTCATGAGACTTTTCTGTACTCTTAAACTTCACTGTAATAAAATGAGAAAACAAACAAAACCCCCCCACAGTAGTAAGGTATGCGCAATATGTAATTCATCCAGCCTCAGGTATTTAGTAATCGGTAGCGTACTTCACTTTTGTACATAACTAATAGTAAAAATAAACAGTACAACATACACTTTTAAGTATGAAATTAGCACTTACCTATGTGGGCAGCCTTGGCAAATCTTCTGATCAGCAAAGGAACCTCCTAAAACTTTACTTAGCATAGCTGGGTGTCCTAAGGCTTTCAAAGCTTCATCTAAACTATCCACCAATGAATTAAAAAATTCTAAAGCATCATGTTGTTCACGAAGATTAACAGGCTCACCCCAAAGCCTAAGAAATGAATGGAGTAAAATATGTAATGTGCGACACTCCCAAAACAATATATACAATATATTTTTCAGGAAAAAAGCAATACAACCACAAATGACACCACAAAAACTGAGATTTTATTCCTCAACTACAGGAAGTAGAAAAAAACAAATGCCATTTATGTATCGATTGCTGTGGGGAAGAAAGTGAGATTCATAGTAAAAGTGGTACTTCAGTGGGGAAGAAATACCATGAAACTACCGGTGTGGCTGGATGCACAGTATAGCTCCAGGAAGGATGGTTTCTGTAGGTAATATAGTATAAGCATGCATTTTGAATCCAACTGAAGACGCTGTTAAAATTGGGTGGCTGATCTCACTCTTACGCAGATAATTACTACTTCATTTCTTTCATTTTGCTTAAATTTTGGGTTACAGATACAGTGCAAAGATAATATTTACTCTTAATTAAATTGACTTTTCCGATCGAAAAGAGAAAGGTTTGACTTGTTTTACAGTTCATCTCTTTTGAATAATCTGAGGATTTAAATTAGGTAAATCAATCCTGAGAAAAGAAAATATCAATTATGTGAATGATAAAATGAGAAGTGATACTAATAAAACCTAGGCACTGCTGGAAACTATGACATCTAATTTTGTATTTATAGCGTAATATACATTGAGAATATAAGTGAATTCATTCAAGCAACAGAGACGACAAATTTATTTTAAGTATGCAAGAGGAACTGTCTTTTAATAAATTCCTTTGTAACACTTTTACTATGTAGCAAATAATCTCACCCTAATTATATTTCAGCTGTTAAATTTGCATATAGCGAGTTAGAAATCAAATATATCACTTGTTAAAAGCTATTTTACAATGGAGAGATTTGTTAAGACACCAAGGGATCAAAGCTAACATCACCAATAATCAGATAAACTGATACCATGTGCCTCTGAATGCAATGAGAAGCATATAATAACATCACCTATGTAGTTTTCTTGCCAAAAAGTTTAACCTGAATCTAATCATGGGGAAATAATCATACAAATCAAGGAAGTACCATAAAGGTCATGACAAGTTAGGGAGATTATTTTAGAGAAGACTAAAGAGGTAACAACCAAATTCTTGTGATTCCTTCTAGGATACCAGTCTGGAATTGGAAAAAAAAAAAAAAAAAAGAAAGAATATTTTGGGGAAATGGAAATACATATTGCTGAATATCAGGCGTTACTAAATATTAAATTTCATGCATGTGATAACTGTATTAAACATTACATAGGAAAATGTCCTTATTCTTAGAGGATACATTTTGAAGCATGCAGGGGAGTTAAAGTGTCATATTTGCAACTATCAACTCGTTTAGAAAAAACAAACAAAAACCAAAACCCAAGTATACATATAAGCAAATATGGCAAAATGTTAACAATTGGTAAATCTGGGTAAAGAGTATATATCATAAAGGTGATTATTATACTACTTTACCTTTTCTGTTGGTTTGAAATTCTTCAATATAAAAAATCGGGGGTGGGAAATGTGGTTAACTAACCCACATATATATCTAGAGTATACTATGTATAGAGTATATTATGTGTCTAAAGTGTGGATAATCCAAAAGTGCTAGTCTAGACAAACTGCGAGCTCCACTAGCATAGGGAGTAATTAATTGAGAAGTCAAAAATGCAAGGGCATTATAAGATAAGCAATAACTATAACTGAATGACAAATTTTAAGACAAAAGCTCAAAAAGCTTGAGAGTAATCTGGAAGAGGAAGAACAGAAATGCTAAAAGCCTTATGGCAGAGACGAGACAAGCTAGAGAAAGAATGAGAACGGGAATAGTCAGAAAGGAAGATGAGAGGTGCTGAGAGGTGATGGGACCAAAAGAGCAAAAGCAGAGCTGGGAAGGAGGGTGGTGCATGCAAGCCAATAAGTATGGATTAAGTAGGGGGCCGAGTTAGAGGAATTTATACGGTGAGTCATTGTATTATAAAGCAGTGGTTTCAAAAGAAATCTAAGTAGTATCCCTGTAGGCAAAAGGGAAGCTGCTCTGATTGAAGCAGGGAAGGTGGACAAGAGCGGCAGTGTCAGGTGACCCTTTGCTTCCCCTGCTCTCAGCTGTCTGGGAGATACCTTGAAGGGATTCTAAGGAGTATTATTTAAGGGAATCTCCTGGTGGTCCAGTGGTTAGGACTCTGTGCTTTCACTGCAAAGGGCTCAGGTTCAATCCCTGGTTGGAGAACTAAGATCCCACAAGCGTGCAGTGTGGCCAAAAAACAGGGAAAAAAAAAAAAAAAAAAAGTAGTAGTATTTAAAAAACCCAATGCTATGAAGGATTATAGCATTCTCATACACAGTACAGACATGTGGTTGTGCTACAGTATTTTAGCACAGTGCACGACATGATAGGTGATGATAAAAAAAAAACAAATGAAATAAATGAAGCCAGAGAAATAAGATCAAGACATAATCGAAGATTTTTAAAAAATTAACAACAACAAAACCCAATGTATTTATCGCACCTTTCCTATAAAATTGTACATTAGAATAGCCAAAGAGTTGCTATGGGGAAGTTTTCCTTTATAGATCTCCTCTAGCTAAAAAATGGAAGAATGATAAAATTAGAATGTTGCCATTTTGTAATCCTCATGAAATGCTGCATTTAGGCAATGATGATCAATGGCTGTTATAAGACAGAGACAGACAGACATTATGTACTTCTCACTGAGGTCATCGTTATCACCTATGAAGCAAGTCTTGTCTATCTGCTCCAAAAAAAAGAAAAATCACACCTGAATTTGATCAAGCCTCTAGATCTCACTACCTATTTATATGACATACAGGGGACTGAGGAAAACAGAAACCACCACAAGGATCCCATCAATAAAATCCAGATGGGAAAATTTACAGAGCTAACTACCTTTTTTATTCTCCCCAACAAATAGCTACAAGGGTGAAAAAAGATTAGAAGAGACTAAAGAGTCATGTCAACATCTGCAGCATACGGACTTCACTTGGATCATGATTTCAAAAAATTTATAGTAAAAAAGTTATGAGGTAATTGGGTAAAATCAGACATTGACAAGGATATTAAGGAATTTTTATAAGACATGGTAATAGTATCATGGTCATGTTATAAAAAAGACGTTAGAGATACACACTGACACATTTATGGATGAAATTATGTATTTGCTTCAAAACAATCTAAAAAGTAGATGGCAGTGTAGATTAAATAAGATTGGCCATGAGTTGACAACTGTTGAAGTTGAGTGATGAATACATAAGAGTTTATACTCTTCTCCCTACTTATGTAAATATTAGAAGCTTTCAAAATAAAAAATTATTAACATCTGAAGAGACTAAAGAATGCTGCCTCTTACTATGACACTTTCTACCTCCTTTGGGGACAATGAGAAAACAAACCTAACTATGAAGTAAAGTTTGATTATTACTACTGCTTAAATACTAAACATAAAAGTGCCTTCCAGTATAGGTTTTATAAGTTTAATGTTAGTGTCATGAGATAGTCATAAAGGTTTAAGCAGTATCCCAATTACTATTCATCCATAGTTTACCTGAACTGTTTCCAAAATCCTCTGGGCACATAGTACTGTAGTCGAGAAGCAGCTAAATGACCAAAGATGACTTGAAGGTGTCTTAGAACACCAATGTTGTACTCTTTCCTATCTTCTGTTTTACTTAATGCTGGTTTCTCTTCAAACTGTTGAGGGTATCCAAATACATCATCTCTGGGATCAACATTGCTCTAGAAACCAAAAGTTATCATTAATGAGCTAACCTAACTTCAAAGTATAGTAAAAATATGTTGAGACAAATGCTATACGATTAGTGAACAAATCACCTGTACTTCTATTTATTTCCAAAGCACTTAACTTTCAATTTATAAATTTTAGTTTACAGTATCAGTGTTTATATCCCCACCCCTTTCACATAAGAGTTGTCATAAAGGAATAACCCTCACTAAGTATCGTAGAGGTAGGTAATACAGCAAAATACAGTAGAGTGATTAACTTAGACTGAACTGGATACAAATGCAGGCTTTGCTACTTATAAGCTAAGTAACTTTGAGCAATTAAGTGCCTCATGTGTAAATGGGTTAACACATTCTTCATGTAGCTGTTGTGAGAATTATATGAGACAATGTATATAGAGTGCTCAGACTTGTAAACATTCAATACAATATACATATTAAGATTAGTTGGAAAAACTAGATATCCATATGCAAAGGAATAAGGTTGGACTTTTCCCTAACACTATACACAAAAATTTACTCAATACAGATCAAAGATTTGAATGTAAGAGCTAAAACTATGAAACTCCTAAAACATAGAGCAAAAACTTCACGACACTGGATTTGACAATGATTTATCGGATATGACACCAAATGCACAGGCAACGAAAGAACAGAGACATACTGGACCTCGTGAAAATGAAAAAGTTCTGTGCAAAGAAATTGGAACCCTTGCACACTGTTGGTGGGAAATGTAAAATGGTGCAGCCACTGTAGAAAACAGTTCCTAAAAAAAATTAAAAATAAAACTATAAAATGATCCAGCAATTCCACTTCTGGGTAAAACACCCAAAAGAACTGCAAGAAAGGTCCTGAAGAGATATTTGTACACCCATGTTCAGAGCAGCATTATTCACAATTTTGAATTCCACCAAAAGGTGGAATCAGGGACTTCCCTGGCGGTCCAGTGGTTAAGACTCCATGCTCCCAATGCAAGGGAAGCGGGTTCGATCTCTGGTCGGGAACTAAGATCCCGCAGGCCACGCCGTGTGCACCACCACCCACAAAAAGGTGGAAGCAACCCAAATGTCCACTGATGAATAAATGGATAAACAAAATGTGGTATATACATTCAAAGGAATGTTATTCAGCCTTTAAAAGAAAGGAAATTCTGACACATGCTATGAAATGGTCGTTACGTTAAATCAAACAAGCCAGTCACAAAAAAACAAATACGGTATGATTCCACTTATATGAGGTACCTAGAATAGTCAAATTTATAGAGATGGAAAGAGAATGGTGGCTGCAGAACTCTGTGTGGGACGCGGATGTAGAAATAGACAATGTCCAGTCCCTGCCCACGAGAAACTTAGTCTAGGGAAGGAAAAAAGCACACAGGCAAAAAACAGTGCAATGGGGTGCTGAGACAACACAGAGCAGAGGGTACCATGAGAGCAAAGTTGAGATACCTTATTTGAACTGTATCATGCTTTGTCTGCTGGTACAATTAGCTGTCTCTACTGTGCTTAACTCAACAACCTAGAGATGTGATGCATCACAGAACTAGAATCTGAACTCCAATTTTCACCCAGAGCAGTGGTTCTTAACCAGGTATATGGTGTGAGCAATGCCTATGAAACTTCTTAAAAAAGTAAAAATGCTCAGACCCCAAACCCTGGATGATGCAGTTCAGCAGACCTAGGGAAGAGTTGGGGTCTAGTGTATGTTTCAGAAGCCCTCCCTGTAAGTGATAAACTACCTCAGAGCAAATAGTTCGGTGACTGAAGAGAGGGAATGAGAAAAGAACCATTTAAGATATTTACTACAATCAGAGCATGCTCTGGCTTCTCTCTTCAGCTCTCACCAACACAACACCATGAGTAGGAAAAGGTCAAATAAAAACAAAGAAATACAGCGTGGACACAAACATGACCACAGCTTAAGTCTGGCCATAGTCTCTTCTTTAAAGAACGATGCCATAGTTACGTCAACTCTGATCCACCACTACAACCTAATTTTTTCACAGCTTTATTCTGCATTGGATACTTGGTAGGAGCCTAAATTTTGTCACAAGTAGAAGTTTGTTTCCTAAGCAAAAATAGTTATGATCTGGGAGAAATGCAAAAGTAATCTAAAAGTAAACACAGACAATGAAACTGGCATAGCACATATCTTGGCATAAATAAATGGAGATACATAATTAAAATATCAAATAGAAAAGTAAAAATATAATTTAGACTATTACTAAAAATGAAGATTCTTATCATTATACAAACTCTAAATTATACCAAACCCCCAAAAGTGAGTACATTAACTGTTGTGTTAAAACGTATAAACTATCATAAACATTAACTGTAGTTGCAAGTCTGTTAGGTAGTGAGCACTATGTCGAGGTAGCAGTCTGTGCCAGGAGATTCTAGCTTTATTTTCAAATATTTGCCAACAGGTCCAGTGAAAAGTCTAACGCTTTCTAAGAGAGAACAACAGTATCTCGTATCAGAACTTCAAACACAGAAAACAAAAATGCTAAATAAAATTTACCTCGTTGTCCTGCTTCTCATCCCCAGACATATCATCATCTACATCGCTACCTGTGCCTTCAATTGCGAGAATACCATTCCTAATGGACGGAATCATGTAGAGTTGCTGAATCACAGAATTCATATAACAAGTAGCCCCAGCGTTTTTCAGCCCCACAAATCCTTTTGGTGGGCGGGGTCCAACAGGTGGCAGATATTCCCACTCAGTAAGTGCTTCACAAGCTGAGAGAAGACAAAAGATTCTTGCAGCACAAATAAAAACATTTTGCCCACTTTAGACTTTATTAAGCTGATAAATTAACATTACCAACAATTCCACTACTCCTATAGCCACCTGAAATAGTGCTCTAGGTATGCATTTCACCCTCAACAAATTGAAGATACACAGCAACACATACCACTATATAGATTCTTACCCCACCATCTATGAACCCATGCTTTATCTAATGTTGCTTCTATGGCAGTCTCACAAGATGATACAAGGCTAATTTCTACATGTTAACTTTACTTTTAACTTTATTATAATTTAGTCATAATGAACTGTAACTTCTTCTACTTTTATATGTTTTTTTCAAGTGCCTTCAAACTCCTTCTGGCATGAAATGTTATACAAATATATCAACATATGATAGCTTACTAAGTTTTAAATAATCCTAAGATATCACCTGGGTTCACATCCAGGTTCTGATGCTTACCAACTCTTTCATCTTCAGGCAAGCCTCTGTTTCCTTCTTAATAAATGTAGTAAGACGTGCTTTGCCTATAATCACCATGTTATTTTGAGGAGCAAACGAGATAGTGGATTTGAGTTCTGTGAGAACTGTAAATCACTGCCTATATCCCTCTACCTAGTATAAACCTGGAAACAATGTAAACATCATCACGTATAAGACCAATTAAATAAATTATATAGTATATTGAACTGAAAGGTAGAAAGGTATATAGCTAATAAACGGATTTAGATAAATATTTATGTGTTGATAGGAAATGATCACAGATATATTAAGGGGAAAACAAAGTGAAGAACACTGTGCACTCCACACCAATCTGTGGTTAAAAAACTAAACAAACAAAAAAAGATTTTGTATGTGGATTTTGCATACTCAGAGATTCTGGGAGGATAGACATGAACTGAAGATAACGGTTACAGCTATTGAAGGGGACCAGGGGAATGGAATGGGCAGGAAAAATGTTTTAGAATACATCCTTCTCTGGTAGTTGAAATTGTTACCACACAAATGTACTACTTAAAAACAAGCGGCCTTTCTCTTTCTGCCGTCTTGGAGCCTGTGGAGGAGCACTGGGAACAGGACTTCTAAAACAGCAAATAGGTCTGGAAGGCTGTGGTCCAAGGCTCTATTTTTGCTGGCTATAAGCAGGGTCCTGTGAAACCAGAGGGTTCCTCTTCTTAAAACTGAAGGTGTTTATGCCCAAGATGAAACTGAATTCTACTTGGGCAAGAGATATGCTCATGTGTACAAAGCAAAGAACAACAGTGACTCCTGGTGGCAAACTGAACAAAACCAGAAGAATCTGGGGAAAGGTAACTTGTGCTCATGGAAACAGTGGCTTGGGTTCCTGTCAAATTCCAAAGCAACCTTCCTGCTAAGGCCACTGGCCACAGAATCTGTGTGCTGCTGTACCCCCTTGAGGGTTTAAACTTATGAAAATTAAATAAATAAAACTGTGGATTTGTTTAAAAACAAACAAAACCCCCCACCCTACTATATACAAACTTGATAGAATAACTGTCTAACGTTTTAAGAACTTTAATCAGAATCTCCTAAAATGTTAAAAAGTCCTTATATTCTAAAATATATCAAAAAACAATTTGACATGTTCTTAAAAACTTACCATAATCAATTATATTCTTAAGCTTTGTAGTTAAATGGTTTTCTCCTAAAACAGAAGAGCCTCCACTGTGGTCTGCTTTCTTATTTCTGCTGTCTCAGTCATTTTATATTGCCCTCATCCCTTTTGAGCTTCGGTTCTGTATCAGTAAGATCTACAGTCTACAGTCTGTTTCATGGGCTTCATGTGAGCATTAGCTGAGGACCAAGGGCACTAAAATATTATCTTCTCACATTCTTCTCTTTAAAACCAGATTTTCTTAGAACTCATATGAAAATAACATTAAAGAGCTTCTAAAGTGAGGGCCTGAAAGGTTTTCCAATGCATGTAATTTGAATTTTTAAGTTTGAACTCTGAAATTTATTTTGACTGTTTATTATTCTGGAGTTTGGATTTCAGTCCAGATTTGACTGAAATGAAATTTATTTTGTTGCTCAATACTTGTACCACTTACAGGAAGACATTTAACAAACATCTGAAAACTTTTCTACATTAAGACTCATTGCTTGTAATGGTCTTAAACGTTATACTAGTTGCTGAAAGGAAAACATGAGTTGAAGATGTTTACTAGAAGGAAAACAGGGCTTCCCTGGTGGCGCAGTGGTTGAGAGTCCTCCTGCCGATGCAGGGGACACAGGTTTGTGCCCTGGTCCGGGAAGATCCCACATGCCGTGGAGCGGCTGGGCCCGTGAGCCATGGCCGCTGAGCCTGTGCTCCACAACAGGAGAGGGCCACAACAGTGAGAGGCCCGTGTACCGGTACCACAAAAAAAAAAAAAAAAAGGAAAACAGAATTTGAACACATTAGAGAACTGTCATCAGAACTTTGTATTTTAAAATACTTACTAGTTATTGCTGTGCCAATGTAATACATTTCAGTCAAAGAATCTACTATCTGTTTGAGGTTCCTCACACAGCCAACAGCTAATGCTACAAGTAACTCAAAGCCTGCATTAATGGTAGCTGGTGAACTACAGACTGGAATAGCCTGTTCAGCTGGCAGTTCTCCATTTCTCATATACCGTAGGTAAACATTGGATGCAGGGAAGATGAAATCATCAATTAATTCCTACAAAGGTGAAAAACGGATTATGTATTAGCAATGATACATATTTATATAAAAATACATGTAAAGTTTTATATGCGTATGTATTTTTTTTTAAAGAAAGAAATGTCTCTTGGAAGGAAATAATGTTAAATTAATTGTCAGAATTCAAGATTTCATTACATTTCAGAAAACTTAGATTTTCTAATAAAAAGATCCCACTTCAAAACACTATTTACTACAATTAACAAACAAACCCAATTTCTCAGGTTAAAAACTCATCAAGAATGAGTTGACTGTAGCACTTAACAAAAATTCACATTAAGTAAATTTACTCTTTTAATCACATGTATACCAAAGCTCATCTTGAATAAAAATGAAATGTCCTAAAAATGATACTTTTTGTTTCCTCGAGTTACCACGTTATGTGAAAAAACTCATCAAAGAAACATGGTAAATATGCACAGTCTTACATAATAGAAGTCTGTCTCATTCTGAATAGTCTGATGAAGTAAAAAGTTCAGATTTTCTAAACAGAAAAATTAAATAGTGCTTGCTTACTTCACACAGTACTGAAATTTTATTCATGTACAAAATTTAGAAACGATATTTTAAAAGTTACTGTTACCTCTATATTCTTTAAAAGTAGAAAAGAGAAATGATCAAGAAAACACACCCAAGACATGATACCATAAATTAACCAGACAGATTTGCTAATGAACATGTAGAATGTTAATGATACATAGCTTAGGACCAAGCCGACAGAAATTACCTTAATGAGATTAGCACCTCCTTTTTCACAACCAATATGATATTTTTTCTCAGGGGTTTGAAAGGCCAGTAACTCTTTTGTTACTCCAAGGTGGCCTTCCAAGATTGTCTCTTCAACACCCGTTTCACCTGTTCTTTTAACATCATCCTGCCAAAGAAAAATATCAAATGCCTAACTTACAAAAGGGCGGTGAGATGTCAGAACAAGACTGAGCTAGACAGAGGCAATTCCTTCAAACCTTTCCATTCTAAGAGATTTTTTCTCTTCAGAACTTTCTAGAAGTAGGCTTTACAAACTAGAAGAAATGCTAATCTGAAGGCTAAAAGATACCAATCTGGGCTTCCCTGGTGGCGCAGTGGTTGAGAGTCCGCCTGCTGATGCAGAGGACACAGGTTCCTGCCCCGGTCCGGGAAGATCCCACATGCCGCAGAGCGGCTAGGCCCGTGAGCCATGGCCACTGGGCCTGCGCGTCCGGAGCCTGTGCTCCACAACGGGAGAGGCCACAACAGTGAGAGGCCAGTGAACCGCAAAAAAAAAAAAAAAAAAAAAAAAAGATACCAATCTCTTCAGAAATAAATTCTCATACAACTCTAAGTAAAAAGTATCAGGTGTTAAGATCAAAAGTTAAATTAAGTGCTAGTCTATCAGACTCATTTTTTGATGAAAACAATCCAAGAATACTTTTTAAAATGAAAATTTGCAAAACGGGCCCATTTGAAAATGGAAGAAGCTGAATATCAGTGTCTCAAGTCTTAAAGCAAGGCATTTGACAAAACTACTTACGCATTCATTCTGGGAATCATGAGTTAGTAATATCCACCAACACAGAGTATATTCTTTGGTCCTTTTATTACTCTTTGTTGTTTTTCATTTAACCAAAATGCTCAAAACTATAAACTATTAATAAAATATCTTATTTATTGACGATAAACACAGTATTAAATGCAACTTACCCTAATTCTTTTAAGCCAATCAATTTCATTATTGAGAAGAACTTCAGCATTGGGTATGTTAATATTACTATTGTAAGCATAATTAAGAAGGTGCCTTAAAAGAATAAAGTAGTCGCCTGAATGTTTAGCTCTCTCTCTGGCTGTGCTCTGAAACAATAAAGTAGAATAATATGAATTTACATGTCCATGTTCAGAATCCACTTTTTAAAAACCCAGAATTAACTAGAGTTAATAGACTAACATAGGATGGGAAATTACTAATATTTTTAAAATAAATATAGACTGCTCCAACTTTAATACAAGCTAAAACCATGAATTCTTGACTGTTCCATGTACAAGAATGAATCACAATGATAAGTATATTAAAAAATGTCTCACCCCCAAAACGGTGAAGAGCAGAGTAATGAAGAAGAGTAAAGGCCTGTGTCCCATGCAACATCTGGTGCACATTAAAAAGAACTGCTCCTGTGCCACCTGGCGAACAGTTCTGAAATAAAAATGTTTCACATTTAATATATTATCTTCATTTAGAAAAAGAAAAAAAAAGATTCCAATGCTGTCTCTCGGGGTGGGGGTGGGGTGTTAAGGGGTAAGTAAATTAAAAGTAAAAATACAAGAATACGTAACACCCCTTTAAGCAGCAACGTTTAACAGATGAACTTAGGCTGTGTGTCAAGAACTAAAACCTCAAATTGTCACTGAAGAGTTTAAGGGATACCTTCTAACACCCCTTTCTTGGAACAGGCTGGAAATGTTCCTCTAGGTACAAGAGTTGTACAGTAAGCCTTAAGCATCTTTTGGGCATTCCATAGAATTATTCCATTGTGCTCTGGAGCGAACAACTCTGTAGAAATTCTGTTACAATTACACAATAAGGATGTTGCTGCAGATGTCCCTGATATTATACTAGTGATTCCCAAAGCATGTTACCCAGATCAGCAGCACCTGAGAACTTGTTAAAAATGCAATTTCTCAGGCCCCAGCAACCTGCGTTTTAATAAAGCCTTCAAGTGATTCTAACATGTGCTAAAGATTGAGAACCACCGTATTATACAATATTCTATGATTACCCATGGGAAAAACTTGTCTCTGGTCACAGTACTGGGAATTTTACCTGAGCATCATGGGTCTCTTAAAAAATATGTATACTATATAGATCTCACCAGAATAAATGCTCCAAGAGGGCAAAGACATCATCTAGTTTATTACTGTGCCTCCAGAATGAAAAATGATGTCTGGCATATAACAGGTGCTAAGAACCAGTTACCAGATGTATAAATACTGTTTGTTTACAAGATGGAGGTCTGTCTCCATTAGAAAGTAAGCTCTTTCAGGGCAGGGCTTTGCTTTGTTGAAGAACCTAGAACAACATCTGACATATGGAAGATGCTCAAAAAGTATCTGCTAACGAAGCATTTGTCTATCGTACAAACTACATTCGGTGAATAACTGTTTCTGGCAATGTGCTAGCTGATAGACAGCTTAGAAACAAATTTTTAGTTCAATGTAAGAACTTGACAGTATACATTCTGTGTACTAGCCTCCCTCCTGGATATGTTTTAGGTTTCTGAAACCTGTACATGGTCCTATAAACCATAGGGACCTTTAGAAGCTTTGTGGGTTAAGTTTGGTGGAATTCAAATAAACTGACATCAGGAGTACTTGGTTTTGTTGGGGAGAAGGTCCATAACTTTTACCAGATTTTCAGAGGTATATGTCATTCATACTGCCCTAGTTTATTTTTTAAAAAGTAAGGTATGCGGCCCAAATAGAGTGAGGGTCTATAAAGAGTTGATGCTTGTCAGTTCCTGATGAACCCTCCCCTCACACACGCAGACTTCGGTAATGCTTCAAAAGAAACACATCTACTAAAAAATCCTGTTGCCTGTATCTTCACAACATACTCAAAATCTGATCATTTCTCACCACTTCTACTATTGCCATACTTCCAGACTCTCTCATCTTTTATTTGGATTAATGAAATAGTCTAAGTGCCTTTCCTGCAAAGCAACCAGAATAAACTTAAAATGTTAACTCAGAGCATATCATTCTTCTGCTCAAAACCCTCCAATGGGGGACTTCCCTGGTGGTCGAGTAGTTAAGACTCCGTGCTCCCAATGCAGGGGACACAGGTTTGATCCCTGGTCAAGGAACTAAGATCCCGCATGCCGCAGCAAAAAAACCAAAAAAAAAAAAAAAAAAAAAAAAAAACCCCAATGGATTCCCATCTCACTTAGGGTAAAAGTTAAGGTCTTTACAATGATCTATAAAATCCTTACAGGCTGCTTATTGCCTCTCTGGCCTCACCTCCTACAACTCCCCCACCTCTGCTGTTCTAGCCACACTCGGCTCCATGTTGTTCTTTACATGTCAGGCATGTTCCTGCCTTGGGACATTTGCATCTGTTGTTTCTTCTGCTTAAAACACACTTCCCCCCGGGGCGGGGGGGGGGGGGGGGGGGGGGGGGGGGCGCGGGCGGATAAAGTTGGAATTTGGGATTAACAGACTACTACATATAAAATGGATGAACAACAAGGACCTACTATATAATACAGGAAATACAGTATTTCATAATAATCTATGATTGAAAAGAATCTGGAAAAAAAAATATGTATAACTGAATCACTGTGCTGTACACCTGAAACACTGTAAAACAGCTATATATACCTCAATTAAAAAATAAAAATTAAAAAAATATATATTTGGTCATTCAGATGACCAAAATGTATTTCTCATATAAAAAATGAAATAAAATTTAAAATGAAATATGATGGAGGTGTCAGCTAACCTTAGGCTATGGTGGTAATCATACTGCAAGATATGACTATCAAATCAACACTTTGTACACCTTAAAGTTACACAGTTATATGCTGATTATATCTCAATAAAGCTGAACAAAATAAAAAATACAATTTAAAATGAAAAACAAAACAAAAAACCCCCACCCAAAAACCCAACACACTTCCCCCATTAACTGCATGGATCACTACCTCATTCTTTCAGAGCCCCAGAGACTTCAGGGAAGTCTTCTCTGACTATCCTACATAAAACTGAACTCCAATGACCCTGCCTCCCCACTCATCCCCATTCCTGATTTATTTCTCTTGATAGCATTTATTAATATAACATACTACATATTTTCCCATATGTCTTCTCTTCCCACTCCCCATCCCCTTTAGTACAGACTCCAAGAAGGCTGACATTTTGTCTGTTTTTTTTCACTGCTATATTCCCAGTAGCTAGAACACTGCCTGGTGCATAATGGGTACTTGATAAATTATTCATCAGTGAGACTGCCTACAATATTAAAATCTAACACTACTTGGATCTCAGCATCAAAGGCCTTCTGTAAACCGACGCCTACTAATCTCCTTTTCTGCATTATCCCTTTCTCTTCTTCTACCAGAATACTCAGCTGTGCCTTGAAAGCACTATGCCAGGAGTGGCAAACTCAAATGCCTCCATGGATCATCAAGGTAACATAAAGGAGTTAAACAGGCAGAGTATAAAGCAACAGGTGCTGGAGGAGGCTTAAAAAAAAAAAACAAATCCACTTAAAGGAATTCAAATCCAATTATGAGCAATTACAACAAAATATCAGTGTTGTTATGTGGAAGCAGACCTCTTCTAATAGCAACAGAGGTCTGGGAGACCTCTAGGGATAAAGAAAACTTACTGGAAAATGTGGCCCTGAAGTTGAAATTTTCGAGTGTGTAGAAGCAAGAGCCAAATTGTGGAGTGCTTATAAACCAAATTTAAATGTTTACACTTAATTCAAAGACAGTGGGAAGACATGGAAAGATTTTAAGCAGGAAAACAACACGATCATATTTTGCAAGATATACTCTGCAAGTATCGAAGCCCGGTACTCTGATATTTATAATATGATGATTTAAAACTGCAGGGCAGGGCTTCCCTGGTGGTGCAGTGGTTAAGAATCTGCCTACCAATGCAGGGGACACGGGTTCGAGCCCTGGTCCGGGAAGATCCCACAGGCCGCGGAGCAACTAAGCCCGTGCGCCCCAACTACTGAGCCTGTGCTCTAGAGCCCACGAGCCACAACTACTGAAGCCCGCGTGCCTAGAGCCCGTGCTCCACAACAAGAGAAGCCACCGTGATGAGAAGCCTGCTCATGCAACGAAGAACCAAAGCAGCCAAAAATAAATACATACATATATAACTAAAACTGCAGGGCAGGGTGAGAGTCAGTACTAGGGAAGAAAGTGAGATACCTAAAGCTCAAAAAAGATCTTAACCTTAGAAGACCCCCCTTGTTGTCAAAGACAAGATAACAGAGGCATGAGAAGAAGTGCTGTGTACGGTACTTTTTACTTCATCGTGCACAAGTTTCAGGAAGAAGAGGAGTCAAATGGTTCTAACTTCCTATAATGGGGATTTTCATAAAAGTAGAGGGCAGAAAACTTATTAAACAAAGTTCCTTGATATTTAGTAGCAAAGAAAGTGACATAAGTTCCTAATTTAGTTTAAAATTTAAAAAAATCAGCATAGATTAAGAAATTTGTACCTCCAGGTCTGACTTCATCAAAACTCATGGCTAATCATCTTTCCTCTCCTCCAGACTTATTCAACCTATTTATCTTTCTTAACATACAGAGTTGTCCGACGATGATAAAGTTTTCTCAAAGAGATAGCAAGCTCAAGCTTATTTGGGCGGGGGGGATCCCATCAAAGAACATAGGCTGAACTAGATGTCTTCAAGGAAATTACCAAGGAACTTCTAAAATTATAGAGATTCCCACTGGAGACCACTAAATTACTTTACAGCACGCCCTGGAGTGAGTTGAACCTACTACTCCATCACACCACGTACACTTAAAACAAACAAACAAACAAACAAAAAAGAAAAAAACTTTACCACTAGGCTTCATGTCAGCAAAGTGCTTATTCTGACTTTACACTAACTTTTCATCAGTGATTTCTGTCATTGTTGAATGGAATGTGAAAGAATAAACAAAGTGAACATTTCCTGTGTCTTTTTGCAAAATGTACACGAGATAGATTAATTACATATAACAGTGATACTGATTAGAGCTCAAGTTTAAAAAGTTACCTTATGAAGGTCAAGATTTAGACTGACATAAGAGGATGGAAAACCTAAATTTTCTACAAATTTGATTGACTTGCACAAAAAGAAGCCCAAAACAAAATTAATGTCATTGAATAAATGCTCTAAAAATGAAAAACTAGGACTTTATAATTGGTCTTTATTCTCAGTGTAAAATGCAAAAGTTCTTACCATAACCATGCCTTGTGAATTCCACATTGACTTAACAACTTCACTAAAAAAAAACACTTGGCCCTAGGTATCTAAGAAAGGAAGCTAAATGTCCTATTTAATTTAAATCTTGTAAGCCAGATTTTTTAAATGGGCTAAAACACACACCTCTTAGGTGAAACTAAATTCTGGAATTACAGAAAAATTAATTTTACTTCGAGAATTAATGTTCACATTTTGTAGACAGTAAGACCAAACAAATTCAGGTCTAGGCAAAACACAGTTAAATAAAAATTTCCTAAACATTCGTGTGCTATAGAGACAATAAATATTTGATTCCTGGGATAAATTCTGCCAACATAAATTCATTCATTTCTGCTTAAAAAAATAAGGTCAAATTTCTTACAATTAAAAAAGACACTTACTTGCTGTGACAGTGCAACAGTAAATCAATAATGAATGTCTGCCAAGCCTTTTCTTTACTAAGAGTATCTAAGGCTGTCGGAATCAAGGCAAAACATAACGTCATCACCTCCAATGCTTCACAGCAAACCTGTTCATCTTCCAAATCTGGCTCACTGCCTGCATTGGTCTGTAAAATTATAGTCAAGGACAAATTACCTAGAGATATATTTAAGAAAAATCTCATACAAACTTCAAGTTAGTGCTTAAAACTTACCTAGTCACTTAAACCACTTGGCCTCAGCTTCTTTACCTACAACTCTTGAGGCCCCTTTGAAATAGCATGGAAATGAGTATAAACAGATGATAAAAGTCTAATTCTATTCTTTTGCTACGTCCCAAGGATGGCTGAAGGAGCACACTGAGCATATTACCTGCTTCTTTGTCCCCCAAGCTCTTAGAGACCTTCTAAGTTGTGTACTTCTGCACCAACAATCATTCCTTCCTCAAGAACCACTCTGGCACTGCAGTCAGAGTACCCAACTTCTGACTAGTCCCATTATAGCTTACCTATAGTGCCATTTTATTCAAAAGCAATTGTCTCAGACAACCGTTCAGGAAAGGTCTGAAGGTTTTACGACCTAAAATATACTTGGGTAGGTAGCTAATAAATTCTAAACTGAAGTTATCAATAAGTAATATTTATAGTACATGCCTGAAAAAGAACAGGCGTTCAAATATTAGCTGAGTGAATAACCAACAGTATAGGACATCAACATATATCCCAGGCAAATCACGGTTATGTTGGCCATAAAAGGGAAGCTCCTATAACTTAATTTCCCCTTCTAAATATGCAGCAGTGGCTATCAGGGGCAGGTATATGTAACAGAAAATCAAAGAGTCAAACACAGTCTCTCTTCTGTAAATAATTTGATTAATTTAATGGAAGATCAAGGATGATACCTAATTGGCTGACACTCTTGAATGCTTTAAGAGTCAAAAATACTTAAATGCCATGATATCACAATTGACAGTTACCTAAACCAAAATACATAGGACAGAAAGATGATGAAAGAAGAATAAAGAGAATAGGAGAAAACAAATTCAGTATGAAATAATTATACTTGACTTTAGTGAGAAGTAGAAAAAGACAGTTTTATATTAAGATGGCAGACATAATAATTCAGCCTCATGCACAATTAAACATTTTCTTAAAGGTAATATATTTCTGTGATAATTCTTACCTTCTCATAAACTTTAGTGATTTCTTCATTTGGGCTAAATACTAGCTGTAATGCCCCACATCCTGATGCCCAGATAATTTTTTGTATAGCTCTAATTACACAAATATCAGGCATATATCTTGAAGCCTGCAAGATAATGAGTAATCAAAACAGTTGACACAGTATCAGAGTGGAATAATCACTAGAAAAGCAAAAATGTTTCTCCCTGTAAAGGAAACAGGAATGGCTGTGAAGTAGTACCACTGTCTTTAGGTTCCCAAGTTGCCTTTGTCCCATTATTTCGTTTAACAGCAATACAACAAAGTATGTTCTCCAAGTTATTATCTGGCTCTACACTAACTTTCAGAAGAACCTTAAAAAGACTACAGAGGTGATCAAACCATTCCACTCCTAGTTTTTTACCCAAGAGAAATAAAAACTTAGGTCCACACAAACACTTGTACAGAATGTTCACAGAAGCTTTATTCACAGCTAAGAAAGAGAATGTCCTTTTCCAAGTATATGGATAAACACAATGTGGAATATTCATAATGGGATATTACTCAGCAATAAAAAGGAATGGACTAATGGTCCACACCACACAGAGAATTCTCAAAGTCATTATTCTGAGTGAAAGAAGCCAGACATAAAAGAACACACACTGTATGATTCCACTTGTGTAAAATTCTAGAAAATGAAAACTACTATATAGTAACAAAAGATCAGGGGTTATCTGAGGCCAGGGGTAGACAGGGAAGAAGAAGAGACTTCAAAGGGGCATACGGAAAGAGTGATGGAGACATTCTGTGTCTCGACTATGGTGGACGTGTGACACAAATATGTATTTGTCAAATTTCACTTAATTATATGCTTTAAAAGGATGCTGTTCATTGTACATAAAGGTGATTAAAACCAGAAAGCACTAATATTATCATTAGGTAAAATTCATGTTAAGGGAACTTTATCTAGACTGAGTCAGTGATTAAAGTGAGTGGGCCTAGGAAAATTAAGCCCCCAAATGTGATAAGGGTTATTTCTACATAAAGAGAGGGTCAAAAGTGAAAGAAACGAACCTTCCAGAATTCCAGCCTTACAAATTTAATACTAACCTCATCAGATATTTGCTGAGCAAGACGAATTGACACATTTCTAAGCATGCATTCAGATGACGGATTAGGAATGCTCTGAAGGGCACTTTGTAGCACCACTGCTTGATCATGAGTAACTTGGTTGACCTGAAAAAAGATAAATATTTTACTTTAATACTGCATACATAATCAAATCCAATCATTTGCTCCTCACTCATCATCACTCCCTCAGGATGACCTCCCTTCTGTATATATTCAGTACACTGTAGAACCCGTGTGACTTACACAAAAAGTTCTTTGCATTGCCAACAATGTGGGCTTCCTCTTTTTCTTGTGTAGTGGAGTGCCACATATCCCTCTGCAAACCCCCATTCTAGATTAATCCAACTTGTGTATCTACATCTGCATTCAGCACAACTTGCAGAGGTGAGTGATAAACTGCAGTCCTATCTAGAAACTCAGTAAAGTACTTCACATGCATGCTCCTGGGCAGACCCTGCTCCCCATTCACCCTGATCATCAAACTCTTTTGAGAAAAGAAAAATTAAGGAATATCAATAACAGAATAAAAATACTAATGTATAAAAGGTACCAGACCAAATTTTTAAGCCCATAAAGAAAAAAGATTACTTTTTTTTTTTTTTTTTTTTTTTTTTTGTGGTACGTGGGCCTCTCACTGTTGTGGCCTCTCCCGTTGCGGAGCACAGGCTCCGGACGCGCAGGCTCAGCAGCCATGGTTCACGGGCCCAGCCGCTCCGCGGCATGTGGGATCCTCCCAGACCGGGGCACGAACCCGTGTCCCCTGCATCGGCAGGCGGACTCTCAACCACTGCGCCACCAGGGAAGCCCAAGATTACTTTTAAGTTGTTATTAGCCAGGCAATTCTGACTGCCTTTCAAGTCCTAACTCTTCTCCATATTGTAAGTATTTCTACAACAGTATTTAAGACAAGTCTGTTTTTACTAATTTTTGCCTTTAGCGCCCTATTGACTGTGAGCTCCTTGAGATTAGAGGCTATTATGTACCTCTGTATACACAGTGGCACATTTTCTGAATAAAAGAGAAAAGTGAAAGAGGGGAGCATTTATATTTTGTGTTCTTCATTAAGCTCCTGTCAGGGATTACGATAATAATCTGTTTTTATCTTAAGAAGAACACCACTTTTAAAAAATCCGAGTAAGCGTGGTACCTTTAATGCAAAACAATTTAAGACTTGGGCCACTTTTTTTCATTACCCTTTTTAATGAAAATGGAGAGAAAAGGATTATGAACGCACATGTACCCACCGCCCAGCTTCAACAATTATGAACAAAGGACCAAGATTACTTTGTCTAACCACTCCCCTCACTTTCCATCCAGGCCCCACCCCAGGATTATTTTGAAGCAAATCCTAAATAAAATTTCATCTGTAAATACTTCAACATTTTTTTTTTTAAAAGAGGGGGTTCTTCCTTTTTTTTTTTCCCCCCCGGTACGCAGGCCTCCCACCGCTGCGGCCTCTCCCGCTGCGGAGCACAGGCTCTGGATGCGCAGGCCCAGCGGCCATGGCTCACGGGCCCAGCCGCTCCGCGGCACGTGGGATCCTCCCGGACCGGGGCACGAACCCGTGTCCCCCGCATCGGCAGGTGGACTGTCAACCACTGTGCCACCAGGGAAGCCCCGGGGGTCTTCCTTTTAAACATAACCACAGTATCATCATCACACCTAAAACAATTATAAATGCTATTATCTCAATTATATGTGATTATTATAGTATCACATATCTAATCAATATTCTAATCTCAAGGCCTAAGCCATTCATTCTTAAAATAGAAAATCTATATTCTTGAAGCTTTTATCTTCTATTGGTAACTTAGTAAACCATCACTTATGATGCATATAAAACAAGTCAAATGTGTAGTTTGACTTCTCATAAATAGGCATTGAATTCTGGCATGTCTTGAGAACCTTTGGTAAAACGGATCAAGGTAAAAACAAGAGTCAAAATAAGTTCAGAATTGGAGGTTAAGACTGTCAAGGTGGGAAGAGAGGCTGGCAACAGGCTAAATCAACTACAGTTCATCCTTGAACGGCATGGGGGTTAAGAGGACAGACATTCTAGGAGTCGAAAATCTGCACATAACTTTACAGTCGGCCCTGGGTATCTGTGGTTCCAATCAATTTAGGATCATGTAGTACTGTAGTACTTATTGAAAAATCCATGTATAAGCAGACTCGAGCAGTTCAAACCTGTGTTGTACAAGGGTCAACTGTACATCTTTTTTATTACCACCTGTGTGTGTGTGTGTGTCTGTGTGTGTATGTGTATGTATGTATATATATATATATATGCCAAATACAAGCTAGGAAGAGATTCACATGGAGTTTTTAGTAGGTTTAAAATAAATGAAGGAAGGAATTCCCTGGTGGTCCAGTGGTTAGGACTCCGCGCTTTCATTGCCGAGGGCCTGGGTTCAATCCCTGGTTGGGGAACTAGGATCCCTCAAGCAGTGCAGTGAGGCCGAAAAATAAAATAGAATAATTGAAAGACTATTTGGGGTTTTTAGCGGTTCCATACAAATTTTAGGATTATTTGTTCTAGTTCTGTGAAAAATGTCACAAGTTTTGATAGCGACTGAATTAAATCTATACATTGCATTGGGTATGAACATTTTAACATTAACTCTTCCAATCCATGAACACAGGATAACTTTCCATTTCTTTGTATTGTATTACAATTTCCTTTTATCAACGTTTATAGTTTTCAGAGTATAGGTCTTTCACTTCCTTGGTTAAATTTATTGCTAGGTGTTTTTTTTTTTTGATGTGATTGCTTCCTTCATTTCCCTGATAGCTCATTATTAGTGCATAGAAATGCAACAGAGTTCTGTATATCAATCTTGTGTCCTGCAGCTTTACTGAATTCACTTATTAGTTCTAATGGTTTTTTGGTGGAGTCTTTAGGGTTCTATACGTATAGAATAGTACCATGATCATCTGCAAACAATGATCCAGCAATTCCAGTCCTGGGTATATATCTGAAGAACATGAAAACACTAATTTGAAAAGATATATGCACCTCAGTGTTCACAGCAGCATTATTCACAACAGCCAAGATATGGAAGCAATGTAAGTGTTCATCAACAGATGAATGGATAAAAAAGATGTGGTGTGTGTGTATACAATGGAATATTATATTATTCAGCCATAAAAAGAATGAAATAAGTCCGACAAAGAAAAGACAAATACTGTATATTTCCATGTATACATGGAATCTAAAAAATAAAACAAACAAATATAACTAAACAGGAACAGAACCACAGATACAGAAAACAAACTAGTGGTTACCAGAGGGGAGAGAGGCAAAATAGGTGAAGGGGATTAAAAGGTACAAACTACTAGGTATAAAATAAGTGAGCTATAAGGATGTAAGGTGGGGACTTCCCTGGTAGCACAGTGGTTAAGAATCCGCCTACCAATGCAGGGGACACGGGTTTGAGTCCTGGTCTGGGAAGATCCCACATGCTGTGGAACCACTAAGCCCGTGCACCACAACTACTAAGCCTGCGCTCTAGAGCCTGTGAGCCACAACTACTGAAGCCCGTGCACCTAGAGCCCGTGCTCTGCAACAAGAAGCCCGCGCACCGCAACACAAAGTAGCCCCCGCTCGCGGCAACTAGAGAAAGTCCACGCGCAGCAACAAAGACCCAACACAGCCAAAAATAAATAAATAAACAAATTAAAAAAAAAAAGGATGTAAGGTACAACACAGTGAATATAGCCAATATTTTATAATAACTATATGGAGTATAAGCTATAAAAATATCAAATCACTTTGTTGCACACCTGAAACTAATATAATATTGTAAGTCAACTACACGTCAAAAAAAAAATTAAAAGTCAAACAGGATTTAAGGGAACAGGGAAGAACTGCCCTCTCAGAGTAGAGTCAGTGAAAAGCATTTGTAATTTTAATACAAATATAATTCAATAGAAGGAAACCATTAAAATGAGGAACCACTGGAAAGGAACTGAAAACATTCTGAATCAACTCTGAACTCTATAAGCAACTCTTAAGAGTTTCTAAGAAGTTTAACTTTAAAAGTTGCCATCTATTATTACAAAAAGATTTTTAAAAAGTCTGTATTACCGACGCCATGGGATTCACGCCTTCCACACCTGGCTGACAAGCTTCCGCCACAGCTCGTACGTGGCCATAGCCAATGGCAGTTAGCAACAGCTTGGCTATTTTAAGAGCATTGAGGTAGGCACCCCTTCGAGTTTCCATATCTGCATTTGGTAGGAAGTTATTTCTGGTTAGCATACTCAGGACAAGGGGTAGGCCACCACTTTTCAAGAAGTGAAATTGAAAATCAGAGGAATCATCAGCCAGAGGTGCACCAGCAGGCATTAACAAGGCATAGACTACCTGGAAAAAAGTAGAAGAACTGTATTAAAAGGTTTTAAGATAATTTCTTATTTTCCTCATCATCACTGGTTTAAAATTTTCCCATATTTTGAAATTCTTTCAAAAACATTTCATTACAATTTTATCCATGTTCTTCACATTATCATATAAAAGGTCAAATTTCAAGAACATGGAATAAATTCAAAAAGTAAAAACCAACCTCTGTTAGGTACAGCACTTGCGAGGCTGAAGGACCAAAGAAAAGCGAGTCAAGAGATGGACTAAGGCTGCTTTCTCCAAGTTTGGCGTGGTCTAAACAAATAGCTCTTAATTTTTCTATTGTTGTGCTATCTGTAAGAAAAAAAAGATACATAGTCTAAAATAAAACATAATTCATGCATTCATAGTATTTTACTTTTGATATTCCGAAGACTACTTTAGTATGGAATAAGAATCAATTCAGCTGAGTTACAGGCTCAAACTTCACAAGACATAACCAGATCTGGATTGGTTTAAAAAAAAAAAAGTCCCAATCAACCAGGGCTCTTTAATCACTCAACCCAAACACGAAGGAAGCAGTCTCCTCCTACACAGAGACCTCAAATCAACATGTCTTCCTCAGGCACTAGAGACCAAAAAACTACAACACACTTCAAAAGGAAGTAGTTCTTATTGAAAATAAAAAACCGGAAATATGACAAGCTCTTCCTTCCAACTTATGTTAGCTTCCATGACACTGTGTATTAACTCAACAGTCCCCAACCTTTTTGGCACCAGGCACCAGTTTCGTGGAAGACAATTTTTCCACAGACCGGGGTGGGGGGGATGGTTTTGGGATGATTCAAGCGCATTACACTCATTGTGCACTTTATTTCTATTATTATTACATTGTAACATATAATGAAATAATTATACAACTCACCATAATGCAGAATCAGTGGGAGCCCTGAGCTTGTTTTCACTTGTCACTCACTGATAGGGTTTTGATATGAGTCTGCAAGCAATTGATTTATTATGGTCTCTGTGCAGTCAAACCTCTCTGCTAATGATAATCTGTGTTTGCAGCCGCTCCCCACAGCACTAACATCACTGCCTCAGCTCCACCTCAGATCATCAGGCATTAGATTCTCCTAAGAAGCGTTCAACCCTAGATCCCTCGCATGTGCAGTTTACTGTAGAGTTCGGGCTCCTATGAGAATCTAGCTGCCGCTGATCTGACAGGAAGCAGAGCTCAGGCAGTAATGAGAGTGATGAGCAGCGGCTGTGAATACAGATGAAGCTTCCTTTGCTCACTGGTCCGGCCTGCTGCTCACCCCCTGCTGTGCGGCCAGGTTCCTAACAGACCACAGATCGGTAGCAGTCCGTGGCTTGGGGACCCCTGTATTAACTGGTTTGTTACAATGAAAGAAGCTTACTGGTATCCTTGGAAACTGAACCTTAAAAAGCAAACATTAAAAAAAAAAGGGAACAGTGCCTAATGTGCACATCAAGTAAGAAGATTTTTTTGATAATATTAAAAGATGAGTTTCATTTAAATCACACTAAAAAGATACAGTAAAAAAGAAACAATCCCATTATTAGCTACCAAACACTCAAACTTACTTCAGAAAGTACTTCAATAATCAAATTATTTCCAAGGTAAATGCCCTATGATTAAAATACCACTCGATAAATAAGATTTTCTTTTTAAGTAAAAGCTTTTCTTGAAGAATAAAGATAACTGAAAATTACTATAATTTCCTTAGGGTAAGCTAATTTTTACAGGCCTGGAAATATCAAAAAAACTTCAATTTGTGTTAAAATTGTTGGCTTTCCCTATTCTGAAGGGAGAGTGACATATAACTAAATGAAATATTCAGTTTTAATAATAAAACATTTGTGAATATCTTCTCCTGTCATTAAATACCCATCCCCTATATCATTTTATATTGATGATTAAAATGACAAGTCCTGTTGCCAGTACACTAGTTTAATCTCTAACACTGGGTATTTAGGTTTTCTCATTTTTTTTTTTAAACAATAAAGATCCAAGTTACTCTCTAAAAAGAAACCAATTCATATGCTGTATCTGAAAATATCTTGCTTAGTTTAAAAATATTCTGAGCGGGGCTTCCCTGGTGGCGCAGTGGTTGAGAGTCCGCCTGCCAATGTAGGGGACACGGGTTCGTGCCCCGGTCCGGGAAGATCCCACATGCCGTGGAACGGCTGGGCCCGTGGGTCATGGCCGCTGAACCTGCGCGTCCGGAGCCTGTGCTCCGCAACGGGAGAGGCCACAGCAGTGAGAGGCCCGCATACCGCAAAAAAAAAAAATTCTGAGCGAAGGAGGGAGGGCAAAGGGAATAGGAGAAAAGAAACAAGAGCTCTAAGAAAAGGAAGCACTGAATTTTAAGCAAATCATTTAATGTTGTTGGATTATAGTTTATTCATTTGAGGGATCTGAACCAAATGATCACTAGTGGCCATTCCAGCTTTAGCATTCATGAACCTAAATAATCTTAGGTCCTCGATTATGCACATGCTCATTTAACAAAATATGGAAAATAGAGACAACAAATTTAAACTGCCCATAAATCCTGGATTTTAGTTTATTTCTTTCTAGTTTTTTTAAGAGATACCTAATAAGCCTAATCAATTAAATGATTATAGCAACACAGTATAAGAAAGTCTAGAAAACGTTGAGCAGTAACACACAGGTTAATAGTACAAACTTTGGAGCCCAACTGCATGCATTATCTTAGAACTGCCTTTAAGCTGTGTGTCTCTGGTCAAAAGGAACAATCTCTCGGTGCCTCAGTTTCCCCATCTTTAAAATAGAAGTAAAAATAGTAATTCCCTCCCTAGGAATGTTGTGAGGTTTAAATGAGTTAACAAGTGTGAAATGCTCATAACAGATTTTGCCATATTTTAAGATATGAGTTAGACCAAACTCCTGGGAAAAAGGAAGCTCTGAAGAGGAAAAGCAACTCATTCTGCTTAGTAAAGCAATATACATTTTAATTTCTCTGTATCAAGCAAGAACCTGTTTTCCTGATGCGTGTAAAGGTCACAAGAACTCCTGAGGAGTTTAAATTACAAGAGTTTAAATTACCTACAGAGACTACTGTAGAAGTTCTAAGTTTAACAGCAAATCATACTGGAGGCACTGGACTTTAGGCAAAGATTCAGAATAAACAAAAGTAAAGTCAATGACTAATAAAAAAGCTTCTAATTCCATCTTGTTTTTTCCTCCTTTTAAAATATGTGCACGTGTGCACAAACACTAAATGATTACCCAAATGTTAGAAACAGAATTTATAACTACTTCCTTTTCTTAGAGCTCCTGCTACCTATCTTAAAGAAGAATGTGCGCACCCATGTGTGTAACAACCACAGTGACAAAGAGTAGGTTAACATTTGTTGAATAGTGATTAAATACCCGTCACTAGGCTAGGGGTTTTCCATACATGACCCCATTTAATCCATTCAATTCTATGAAATAGTTATTAGTAGCTCAGTTTTACAGATAAGGAAGCTCTGAGAAACTAAGAAAACTCATGTTTAAGGCCATGGAGTAGCAACTTGAAGAAGCAGGACTTGAACTCAAGTCCATTTGAGTCCAAAGCCTATGATTTGTCTACTGTCATACAATCATTACTGGCATTTTCAAAGCTGGCTAGTTCAAATTTAGGTACTATACTTCGATTATATAAAATAAGATAAAAGCGCCCTCGTAAGCTTCCTGCTTGAGCTGCTCGGCAAGAGCTCCCTCTCGCCATCTAGTGGCACTATGCTCAAATCACAAGGTCAGGGATTATGAGATGGGTTTTCCTTTTCAAATGTTGAATCTGTGTACATAAAGCAACAACAGCTGTTACTCAGATACTAGTAAGTAAAACAATACAAATTCTAAACTACGCAACAGATAAGGATCAAATTAAATCATTAAGAAAAGCCTTCTTAACAGAGCAAATAAAAACTCAATTAGAAAAAAAAAGAAAAGCCTTATTTAAGAATCTAATTAACATCTAAATCGATTCTGTACCACATGACTCAGAAAGTGAGATCGGATGGGAAAGGTCAGACGTGTCTACTTTAGAAAAAGGAGATAATGTAAACACAACAGTTTAAAAAATTATCTGGGCCAATTATTGAACTGCATTTGTCAGCAATGCATCCATAAACCCCACTAAAATGAGAATAAATTAATATAAAATACATAAACTCAGAAGGATAAAGAAGTTAAAAGCTGAAGGAACATTAGAGATGTCAGCAAATTACTGAAGGTGTAGAGGGGATGGAAGATAGCTGGCTTAGCTGAACCCAAGAAGTGCTTCTTGGGGGGTAAGAGAAAGAGGGAGAGGGTACCTATAAATCAGCACTCCACCAAGTCCTGGAAAAGTTAAGGATATGAAAACAGAACATAATTGAGATGGTACAGATGAATCAAAGACTTAAAAACAGAGTGCCTGAAATCTGCCTAAGAGGCAAATTTCTACTCTACCTCCCTCCCCAATAGACTGATGAAGCTGGGAAGCAGATATCTCACTAATGTAGAGAATAGATACAAATATGGAATGCAAAAGACTAAAAAGCTGGATTAGTACCAGTATGAACCCATGTTTTTTTTGATATAAATGTGTTTACATACGTGTGTGTGTGTTTAAGTGTGTATTACTTCCTAAGTCCAATGAAAATGCCTAGACCACAAGAACACCCCAGTAGTAATGAGCACAATTTAGCCCTCACATTCTGGTTTCTAAATATCTTCCCTCACTAAAAGGAGAAATGTCTGATTCTAGGGCTGGAATAGAGAAAGTACTAGATGAACTTTAAATATCTTATGCCAGAAAGAAGTACTCAAAGGATGATGAAGCTATATTAAAAAAAGCACTGGGTTTATGTAAAAAAGAGAGTTGGGTACATATCCACTGACCATACCTGGGACAACTGAGCATCAAAATAAATAATGACTATAATGGCTATAACCCAATAGATAAAATAAGAATCCATGAGTAAACAGTGATAACACATAATTAATAGGGGAGAAGGCAAAGCTCTACTTTATAGTAGTATGCCAATATCCTTGCCTGTTGGAAATACACAATAAAGTATTTAAGGATGATGGGACATCAGACCAGCAGCAAATTACTCTCAAATGGTTCTTGAAGTCCTCAAATTGTACTTCAAACTTTTCTGTAAGGTTGTAAATGTTTCCCAAAAAACATTAAAAAAATTTTTTTAAGTTGTATAGGATTGAATGATCTGATTGAATTCTCTCTTTCCACAAGCTCTGTTATTTTTAGTGCATAACTTTGTAGAATGTTAAGTTTTAGAGGAAAACACATATATTAGAGTAGAAACACTGAAATGTGCTCATGAAAAAATCCTACGGAAAAGGATCACTTGGAGGAAGGTCTTGAAAATTTAACACTAGAATATCTGGGGACAAAAAGTCAACAGAAGAGCTGGAAAAAGTTAAGGATACCACCCAAAGCTGGAATAAAATTAATGAGAGGAGAAAGGAAAGGCAAGAAAATCAGATTTAGTAGATTCAACACCACAGTCAAAGACATCTCAAAGATCCACAAAAAGCAAAACACGGAGAAGTAAATTAGCAAAGAAAGAACAGAAATCTCTCACAAATTAGGAATCTCCAGGCCCACTGAAAAACCATCACAAAGCAGACCTATACCAAGCAAGGCATTTCATCAGGAAAGTTCTAAACTCAATGATAAAACCAAAACTTCCAGAAACAAAGATCAAAAGCAAAGGAATATCTTGCACTGTTGGTGGGAATGTAAACTGATATAGCCACTATGGAGAGCAGTATGGAGGTTCCTTAAAAAACTAAAAATAGAAGTACCATACCATCCAGCAATCCTACTACTGGGCATATACCCTGAGAAAACCATAATTCAAAAAGAGTCATGTACCACTATGTTCATTGCAGATCTATTTACAATAGCCAGGACATGGAAGTAACCTAAGTGTCCATCAACAGATGAATGGATAAAGAAGATGTGGCACAAATATGCAATGGAATCTTACTCAGCCATAAAAAGAAATGAAACTGAGTTATTTGTAGTGAGGTGGATGGACCTAGAGTCTGTCATATAGACTGAAGTAAGTCAGAAAGAGAAAAACAAATACTGTATGCTAACACATATATATGGAATCTAAAAAAATGGCTCTGAAGAACCTAGGGGCAGGACAGGAATAAAGACGTAGATGTAGAGAATGGACTTGAGGACACAGGGAGGGGGAAGGGTAAGCTGGGATGAAGTGAGAGAGTGGCATGGACATATATACACTACCAGATGTAAAATAGATAGCTAGTGGGAAGCAGCCACATGGCACAGGGAGATCAGCTCAGTGCTTTGTGACCACCTAGAGGGGTGGGATAGGGAGGGTGGGAGGGAGATGCAAGAGGGAGGAGATATGGGAATATATGTATATGTATAGCTGATTCACTTTGTTATAAAGCAGAAACTAACACACCATTGTAGAGCAATTATACTCCAATAAAGATGTTAAAAAAAAAAGCATACGTAACTATTAAAAAAAAAAAGGCAAAGGAATAGAACTCAGGAGAGCTTTGGTCTTCACACAAGCAACATTACCAGCTAGACAGTTGAGTAAATTTTCAAGCTAGAATTCAATACCCAAACTACTAATCAAATGTGAAGGTTAAGCATTCAGATTAGCAATGTTTCAGAAACGAATAACAAAACCACCTCCCAAGTACCCTTTCTGAAATAAGTGCAGGAGGGTGTGCTTCAGCAAAATGACAGAGCCCCTCAAGAAAGGCTCAAGACATAGGAGCGAGTGAACAGGGATCCACCATAGGAAAGCTGAAGAAAGAAGTCCCCAAATGGTAGCTGTGTAGCGAACAACCAGATGAGAGGAGGCAGACGAAAAGTTCCAGGACAACAGTGGAGCCGACAGATTATATAATACACATAATAATGGAAAATTATTTTGAGAGGTTACTAGAGAATATGTGGAAAGAATTAGTAATAGGTGTATAGAAAATCAAGAAAATAAAAAGGGGAAATTATTAAACCCTGAAAAAAAAGTTGCCATTAATCCAGCAAACTACTTTTCACACACTCTTGAAAAAACAAATGCTGAATATGAATTTAAGAAATAACTGGGGCTTCCCTGGTGGCACAGTGGTTGAGAGTCCGCCTGCCGATGCAGGGGACATGGGTTCGTGCCCCGGTCCGGGAAGATCCCACATGCCGCGGAGCGGCTGGGCCCCTGAGCCATGGCCGCTGAGCCTGCGTGTCCGGAGCCTGTGCTCCACAACGGGAGAGGCCACAACAGTGAGAGAGG
>NW_020838015.1:3058439-3259777 GCF_003676395.1 Aethalodelphis obliquidens | reverse complement strand
GATCTTCCCGGACCGGGAAGATCCCACATGCCGCGGAGCGGCTGGGCCCCTGAGCCATGGCCGCTGAGCCTGCGTGTCCGGAGCCTGTGCTCCACAACGGGAGAGGCCACAACAGTGAGAGAGGCCTGCTTACCGCAAAAAAAAAAAAAAAAAAACTGGAAGAGGGACTTCCCTGGCAGCCCAGTTGTTAAGACTCCACGCTTCCACTGCAGGGGCTGCAGGCTTGATCCCTGGTTGGGGAAGTAAGATCCCACTTGCCACATGGTGTGGCAAAAAAAAGAAAAGAAAAAATTGGAAGAATGTGGAAGTAAGAGTTAAGTTTTCATTTACACAACAGAAAATCAGTAGGTATCTAAAACTGACAAACAGTTGTATGAGGGTATTATTTACAGATAGTATAGACATAGATAAGAATAAGAGCTACCAATTGAAAGTGGTTGTTTCCCAGGAATAAAAAAGGAACAATGCTATAGATGACACATGACCCAAAACACAGTCCAGGGGCCAGAAAATTTTTTCTGTAAAGGGTCAGATAGTAAATACTTAAGGCTTTGCAGGCCATATGGTCTCTGCCACAACTGCTGCTGTGCTAAGACAAAAGCAGCTAAGACAGCGTGTACATGAATGGGCATGGCTTGTACACCAATAAAACTTTGTTTATGGACACCAAAATTTAAATTTCATATAATTTTCATAAGTCACAAAATATTATTCTTTTGATTTTTTCTTCAGCAATTAGAAATTGTAAAAACCATCCTTAACTCTTGGGCAGTACCAAAAACACACAGTGGGTTGGATGTAGCCAGTGAGCTATAGTTTGCCAACTCCTGTTATTTTCCATCTAGGAAGAGAATTTGCTAACATACCCCTTTACTGTCCAACATGTACTTTATCAACATTATCATTTAAAAAGAAATTTCTTACCTGGTGGCATAAGTTTCATAAGTACTCTTGCTCCATCTCTAAGAGGTGGCATATTTAGGCTGCTACCCAAGTCTGCAACTTGCCAAAGGAAAGAGATGTATCTGGGATGCAGTGACATTATCTAGAATACAAAATACACAAAATATTTACCTGTAAATTACACCTCCCCAAAAGAAGAGTCCCCAAATAAATGTGTTGGTTTATCTCCATAGTTTTGCTTATGTCATTTCTATCCTGAAATGGTCTGCCTACCCCATCATCTCACTTTTAGAAATCCTTCCTAATGTAGACTGAATACATTATCCAAGCCACCTCCTGTACTTTGTGTGTGACAGCTTTTTTACTGTTTTGTTAAACTATTCCTCTTGTACATACAAGTCAGACTCTGTATAAACAAACAGCTGCCATGCCCACCAACAGTTAAATTCCTAATGCAACTGTTGTAGAAAGCCAATCCTTCTGACACTGGAGTGGCTGGTATTATTGTAGCCATTAAAATTTTTGTGGGGAGGTAAGGAAGGAAGGAATCACTTTCTTTAGAAACAAGATATGTTACTGACAATCTAAGAAAGACTGCAGATATTTTCCTACAGAAACAGTTCTGAAGAATTCATTTTTGTGGCACAAATACAAAATACAGTGGTTATTTTGCTCAATAAACTCAACAGTTGTAATTAAGTTGTATAATGGGCTAGTTTTATGTAAATACAACAACACTATATCTATACAAAATGTGGTTTTAAATTTCAACCAGGTTACAATCACCTTTCAAAGGGATCCATTCTCAAGTTATGGTTAAATGTACAGTTATTTGATATTCTGCCACATTAAATTGTAAGTTCAAGAAAAATGAACTATTCTGTATACTTTATTCTTAAATAACCTAGCAAAATGCCTTGCATACAATAGCTCAAAACTATCTACTCACCACCCCGGGCAAACAGCTTTCCACTTCTGGATTGGGACCATCACTGTAATGATTACCATGGTTTCCAGGAGATCCAGTTGAGGAATCAGAAGAACTATCAGGGCTTGAAGGCATATTGGAACTTATTTGTGTAAGTTTGGCTGTAATTAGCTGAAAATGATATACTATGTTAGTACCAAAGACAAGGAAAAATACACAAAACAGAAGTTAGTGACATACCAACAAAAAACAAAAAACTACACATTATATTTTTAGAAATATAATTTATAACTGTTGTCTAACATAACCACTTAAATAGTTTTGTTTTCAGAAATCTTTTCCTCTACTATATTATAGGTACCATAATACCTGTCTTATTTAGTATTATAATTCAAACACCTAATACAGAAAATACAGAGCCTCACACATAACAGATGCTCCATTAACATTTACTGAGTGAAATGCTGACTACAAAAATGCAAGTCCCCAGTTTGCTTTTCTTGAAAAGTTTGGTAATTATAGATACTTACCGATTTATCCTTTAAGTTTAACTGTCCAATCAACTTTCTATCATCTGCAGGATCTATCAGTTCACCACCTACAAAGAGCTCAATTTTTGTATGAGCTACATTGGCTTTGATACGATTGAGAATACATCGTCGTACTGAACCGATTGTATCATTTGTATGAGACCATACGTCCAAGTCATCAACCTGTCTGCCCTGGTTTGGAAATCGAACTATAAAAGAAAGGTGTTTACCACGGAAAGCTCTGGGGGGAAAAAAAGGGAAACCATCATCATATTCAGCAGATTTTCAAATCTTCTTGCAAAGAAAATAAAGCTAGCAATTTAAAATTGAATATTTTCTTACTAAACAAGAGAAAGTGAGTTAAAGACACATTATTTTTAGGAACTTGAAAATATTTACTGCTCCTTTTAACTACAAATATTATAGTAATCTTCAAAACACAACAATCATATTTCACTGTTGTTACTCTTGGACCTATAGTTTACAGGTATCTAGTTATAAGACATTACAACAGACATGAGTAACATTTCATTTATTTTTAATGCTATAAAAGCCCAACTAATGTCAAGTCATCCCCAAAATGATATTTATGTTGGCATATTATCTTCCTGCAGGTAAGATACAAAAAAAACATATTCAAGGAGCAATTTTAATAATTTCATGGTTAAAAAGAGAACTCAAATACTAATGGCTCACATTCTATAAGTATCTCTAAATTATACATATTATTTGAGTACACTAAATGGTGAAATCTTAAGAGAAACGTTAATAGACCCGAAGATGAGTGAATTAGGTAAGGGAAATTTTAAGAGGTACAAACTTCCAGTTAGAAAATAAATGAGTCATGGGATGACAGGTGGTAACTAATCATGGTGATCATTTTGTAATGTAAGGAAATATTCAGGCACTATGTTGTGTACCAGGAACTAACATAGTGTTGTAGGTCAATTATACTTCAAAATCAAACAAACTCACAGAAAAAGAGATCAGATTTGTGATTATCGGGCTGGGGGGGCGGGACGGGGGAGGGAGAATTGGATGAAGGCAGTTAAAAGGTACAAACTTCCAGTTATAAGATAACTGAGTATTAGAGATGTAATGCTCAACATGATTAATAAACACTGCTCTATGTTATATATGAAAGCTGGTAAGAGAATAAATCCTGAGTTCTTGTCACAAGGGAAAAGTATTTTTTCCTTTTTCTTTCTTTTGTATTTATATGAGATGATGGATGTTCACTAAACTTATTGTGGTAATCATTTCATGATGTACCAAGACAAATTATTATAAACTTATAAAGGCTGTATGTCAATTATATCTCAATAAAACTGGAAGAAAAAAAAGAGAGAAATGTTAGTAGACCATTTTCAAATATCTCTTGCTATACTGGCTATCTGTCAAAGCAGCTTTTAAGAGTTCTCTCCAATTACTCTGCAACCAGACTATACTATTATTTTTAACAGTGGAAATGAATGGCATCAAAGCACTTCAACGGCAAAATACCCCTGGCAACACTTAACAGGCAACAAAGTCAATGGCAAAAAAACTCCCAAACAAACAAAAAAAGACCAACCAGAATAAAAAGAAGAAACTAGAGGGCTTCCCTGGTGGCACAGTGGTTAAGAATCTGCTTGCCATTGTAGGGGACACGGGTTCGAGCCCTGGTCTGGGAAGATCCCACATGCTGCGGAGCAACTAAGCCCGTGCACCACAACTACTGAGCCTGTGCTTTAGAGCCCACGAGCCACAACTACTGAAGCCTGCACGCCTAGAGCCCGTGCTCCGCAACAAGAGAAGCCACTGCAGCAAGAAGCCCACGCACCGCAACGAAGAGCAGCCCCCGCTCACCACAACTAGAGAAAGCCCACGCACAGCAACGAAGACCCAACGCAGCCAAAAAAAGAAAGCCATTAAGTTAAAAAAAAAAAAAGAACTAGATTTAATTGAGAATGCCCTAAACAAAAACAAGCAAAAAACAGATCCTGAAAACAAAACAAAAAAGGCCTACTATTAAAAAAAAAAAAAAATTCTGTAAGATACAAATACTGTTTTAAAGCAAGACACTAACGTTTTCAAAAAATGAAAAATTTCCTCTCTCCTTCTTCCTGTACATAATCACTTTTTAAAATCAAATGGCTAGGAAAATGTCAAATAATTAAGAAGTAGCACTAGTACATCAGTTATTCACAAACCTTGACATAGGTAGAATTGTTCTTTCCTCATGATAATCACTGTCACATTCATTTATATACTCCCGTAACACAGTTAATACTCGAACCATTCGAACAGCTTCCTGTCTTGCACAATTAATACTGTCTTTGTCACCATCCAAAACACACAGTGTGTCATAGGAGGCTTTCAAGCGATCAAAGCAAGACTGAATGAAGTCTTCATGGATTACCACCTACAAATAATGGGCCAAATAAAGACAGTTCAAGTTTTATATGTATATAGTGTTTCATATATATTAATAAAACATTAATCTAATTAAAGATGGCAACAATTTAAAGGTAGATCTCATTTAACCATGATCCTATTTAACGAGAGAATCTATATTGATAATTGATAATAAAATATGTTTGAGAACAGACTTGTGGCTGCCAAGGGGGAGAGAAGGTGGGGGAGGGATGGATTGGGAGTTTGGGATTAGCACATGCAAACTACTATATACAGAATGGATAAAAACAAGGTCCTACTGTATAGCACAGGTAACTATATTCAAGGTACTCTGATAAACCATAATGGAAAAGAAAATAAACAAAGAATGTATATATAACTGAATCACTTAGCTGTGCAGTAGAAATTAACACAACATTGTAAAATCTACTATACATCAATAAAATAGAAACAACAATAACAAACACACACTATGTTTTGTCAAAGGAAGCTAACATTATTTAAGTTAACAAGTATAAACTAGATACACAAAACATGAACTTCAGGATTAGGTGTCAGAATGGAAAGAAATTCGGCCGAAATCTCCTACCATAACTATACTCAAAATAATCACTTCAAGATAATTATATCAAGATGAAACTCATTTAGACAGCGTTCTGTAGGAGAGAAATGTAGACTAAATATTTTAGGTATGTTTTTATAATACGAATTGAAACAAAAACAATTTCTAGTTAATCTTGAAGTAAAGAAAAAAATTCTTATTAGCAACAGTTCTTCAATCAGAATTCAAATTCGTGTAAGTTTTAATACATGTCAATCCTCACCTGATTGACCTGTAGCCTTGGACCAAGGTTCGTGTATATCTCTTTAAGGAGATCTATAGCTCTGCTGGCAATATCATCATTACTCTGAATCACCACCTAGGTTCAAAAAGATTTAAGTGTAAATACCTTTCAAGAAATATTTTAGTTGGGCATTTCCATTCTAACCATACCTTCCGTTATTTTTAATACAGCATTCAATAATTTAAAAGGGAACATCGACTTTGATAATCAAGTAAAATTAAAGTGAGAAAACAGACCAAAAATATAACAAATGCAAAACTCAAGTCTTTGAATAAATCAAGTTAAGAAAGAAAGACACATTTTACTAAGAATAAAATATGCTGTCATTAGTATTATTTAACCCTGCAATTCAACACCCTGGTAACCAAGCAGTGAGATATTAAGGAAGGAATTCAAATTAATTAAAGGAAACAAAGATTATATGAAATACAGCTTACCATAAAAGGCTACCCACCCCTACCCCATTTGTATAGATCTTCATCACTCATCTAATCATATCAGTGGTTTTCAAACTATGTAGAGAACTCTAGGAGTGATGACGAGTTTTAGGGATGAACCCTATAATAGGCTTGGGAGGGGGAAGGGAGTGAAGCATAGGGAGACTGAGTCACAAGAAAAAATCACGCTTTCCTTTCTCACTTCAACTAGTTTTACATTTTGGAGTATTATCTAAATTTTGACTTTTAAAAAGGGTCTCTGCTGTTTAAAAATGTTGAAAACCACGTACTTAAAGTCTGAATACTCAAATACCAAAGTAAACAACTTGGTCTGTCTGCAGAAAAATATTTCATATCCAGAAAACAATATAAACTGCTGTGATCAGATTTTTAAAGATAGGAATAATATATTAATACTATATTAGAACAACATGGATGGAACTTGAGGGCATTATGCTAAGTGCTAATAAGTCAGACGGAGAGAGATAAGTACTGTGTGATCTCACTTATATGTGCAATCTAAAAAAATAAAAAACACAAACAAAAAAATGAACTCATAGATACAGAGAACAGATTAATGGTTGCCATATGGTGAACGGGTTCAAAAGGTACAAACTTCCAGTTATAAAATAAGTAAGTCCTGGGGATGTAATGCAGAGCACAGTGACTATAGGTAATAATACTGTAACTGCATATTTGAAAGCGTGAATGGTAAGAGAGTAAATTTTTTTTTCGGCCAAGCCTCACAGCTTTTGGGATCTTAGTTCCCCAACCAGGGATTGAACCCAGGCCACAGCAGTGAAAGCACCGAGTCCTAACCACTGGACCACCAGGAAATTCTCGAGTAAATCTTAAAAGTTCTCATTACAAGAAAAAAAAATGTAACTGTGTAGTGACAGATGTTAACTAGACTTATTGTGATCATTTTGCAATACGTACACATCAAATCATTATGCTGTATACCTGAAACTAATGTAGTGTTGTATGTCAATTATATCTCAACTAAAAAAAAATATATATATATATATATAAATACTATAAAGGTGGAAAGGTGGAAAAATTAGTGGAAAAATTAGCCTTAAGTAGATAATATTTTACTCAGGTATCTAAAAATATCACAAGTTAAACAGTGCTGATAAAGTGAACATTCATAATCCTTTCTAAATAAAGTCTTTTTTTCTGTCCTCTATTTTAGCATTAAATGGGTAAGCTAAAATTAATGCTGAAGAAGAAAGAGGTCTACTTTAAATTAAAAAAGGGAAGAAAATAACTTTCATGGAGGGGCATGAAAGATCTGTATGGTCAGTGCATTCACTTCTAAACACATCTGGGACAGACAGATTCTAAGCCAAGACAAAAGGAACATCAGTGGCAGAAGGAGGGGGAGGGGGAGGGAGGGAGAAAAGTAAGATAAAGATGAACTATCACTACCTCCTGCGACAAGCATCAGAGCAGCATACATACATATAATTCATTTGTACAAATGTGATTTCTTACCTATTTGAAAAACTACATCAGATACACTGCTTACAAAGTTCCTACTTTTCACTTACCCTCCAAAGGTAGTCTAATCCTATTAATTCCAAATCATCCATCATATATGCTCTCCTTTTTGCTACTAGTTTTCCTTCTCGACAATTCACAGCTTTGAAGAATCGCTCAAAACATTTCATTCCATTTTCAGTCAGTAGAGAAGGATCAAGCTGAAGTACATTGCTTTCAAAGAAGTCCTTATTAATATCAGGATCCAAGTCTGGTTCATCACCCATCAACTTGGAATACCACTTAAAACAGGCTTCACGATCACAAAGGTAAACTGCGTTCTCTGCTAAGCATTTCCATATTTGTTTTGCCTGAGGAGCGCAGAGCCACAATTGGCCATCCTTCAATAAAAATCTTAAAAAACATAAAAAATTAGCAATTAGATCTACATAATTTTTTATCCTGAAAGGCAATCTGTGTCTATATATGGGAAATAATCCATTTATCACAATTATATTTTAACTACAGGTAAAAAGATGTCAGTTTTTATCAACATCTTAAAATAACTTATTTCTTAATTTTTATCTATTACTAAAAAATACTAGATATTAATTCACTCAACAAGCACATATTAAGCACCTACAATGTGCCAGGAACTCTGCTACGTCACTGGACCTAAACTGAAAAAAAGATTTGTTCCCTCTACACGTGAAACACTGTAAATCAACTATACTTCAATAAAAATAAAATAAAAGGATACACATTGGGAGAAAAAAAGATTTGTTCCCTGAACTTAAACAGTCTCATCTTTGAAACAGCCATTCTGAAAGTATGTTTAATAGGTTACCTGAGATTTAGCATTGTGCTTATATGGTATCATTGGAGAAAGAGATATTCTATTATGTGACTTTATAGATAACCAACTTATCAACGCTGAAGAGTTAAAATTGCTTAAATTTTAATATTTGATGATGATCTAATATTCATCACTCAGTACTTGGCCACACTGAACAGAATAACTGACATATTTTAAACTTTTTAATGTCAAAACTCAACAGGATGCTTATTAATTATTCAGTGGCATTCTCGAGGGTCTTTTTAGTTTTGGGACTATAGGTTTAGTTCAAGTGAATTCTGTTTCAACTAGTTTCTTCAGTTAGCTTTCTTTTTCTTTTAGCATTCATCCACCCACCCTGTCTGCCACATCTCTGAATGACAAGAGAATAAACATCTCATTTTATTCTGAAGAACTTAACACAATCTTTAGCTAATGTAATGGTGGCTCCATTCCCAATTACATAGCAAGGTGAATGTATTTAAGGTTCCCTCTTCATTTCAAAGCATTTTGAGTTATCAATTCTAGTGTCTTTGATATTTTCATAGTATTGCTGAGCTTAAAGAGGGCTTCTAGCACCTGTCCCACCTAACCCTGTCACCTCTAATTTACAGATAGGAAACTGAGGTCCAATATGATAAAATACAGTTGTTTTCAGTTTTGAGTTGTATTTTGTTTTGTTTTGGTTTTTAAAAACAGCAGCAGAAAACTTTCTTCAAGCAAAAATTCCATTTGCAAGGCCAATGTATAAAAATAAAAGCAGAGATATTTCAATTGTTGGGAAGAGGAGGAAAGAAGTGAGAAATGGGGATAAAACCTCTACTGCCTGTCCAGAAATCTTGGAGGAAGCTCCTCAGAAGCCCTAAGGCTCCAAGGTAGGTTTGAAAAATCACTGGTCTAATAGAAAGAGCATAGACTTAAGTCAGATACACCTACTTGAGTAGTGCAGCACTATGATATGCTGGTTGTGTGATTTCAAACAAGCTAATTTAAGCCATGCGAATCTCAGTTTTCTTATTAATCAAACTGGGATAATACCTGCCTCCCTGCACTGCTATGTAAAGCATTTAACACAAGCCAAATACATAGTCAAGTTCGGTTCCCATCCCTTGAGAGAATTGCTGTAGGTCATATAGATAGGTACTAATAGAGCAAGGACTAAAAACAAGTTCTCTGATCCCAAACTTTAATTTAGCAAAAGAGCTGATAACCACCCTTTTGTTCTAGGCAATCTAAGATACAACACACACCAATCAATAACAATGGCTCACTATGGCAATGATTCTCAATCTGGGGAGGAAGGTCCTTCCATCTAGATGGTTGAAAAACAAAACACACACAAAACCACTTCACTTTAAACAAATGCCAAATTTCTTAAAATCTGGTGTCTAGAGTTTTCCCTCAAGTTAAAATCTTAATGTACCTACTTATGTCAATGCTTCCAAGTAAGCACATAATTCAATAAATGTAAGCCTATAATTAATGTAGCCCAGGAGAAAATTCCCCAGTGTATCAAAATAATAAATGCAATAGATTTTCTGAGGCACTGATAATCTGGGCATTTCCTTCAGCATGCTTATGATCTGAATAAGCTCTTCTGCTATATGATGTGGTTTCTGAATTCACAAGAAACCTCTCATCATAAAAAATTTTAACAATTTCAAATCTACAAGTGTATAATCATTAAAAGCTAAACATCAATGAGTAAATCAAGCCTTGGACTACATTTAACTTTGGCTTAAGGGAATAAACCTCTTTTCTTCATCCCCATCAGAATAATGTTGTTAACGTATGACTCCAGACTGCCTTTGTCAGCCACTGTTAGGATAAATGAGGCACCAAAGAACTCAATCACTCTTTTAGGGTGCTGGTCCAACAGCCTTTTCTCCCCATTTCCTTACTGTCTATGATATCATAGACAATATGGTTCTCTACCTGGTTTTGTCAAAATATGGAAATCTCTTCTTTAAAAATAAATATAAACAAATATGAAGACCAGAAGTCTATATACAAAAGGTTTAAATGTGTTCTCTTCAAAATACTTCTTTGCAGTCAAAGAAGAAAAGTTAAAACTCAGCCAATAATTTAAAAATATTTAATAATGAACACATAGGGAAATGTCCTGTGACTTTCATGTAATGATTTCCACATGGGGAAATAAAATATGGCAAGAGCCACCTAACAAAGACCTAGTCATACAGCATATCAACTTGGTATTCTTTATTTGTCTTAAAAAGAGCAACACCAATTGTTTAAAACAAACCTAAGGAAGTTAAGCCGTTCTTGGACTTCTTGAACATGACTATATCTACTTCCCAGCCTCACAGTTTGTGGGTCATAGTCTTCATGGTCTGCAAATTAAGAAAAATCTTGCATTATACACATGGTTATCCATATCATTGCTGACTTTAATCAAAGGAAGTCAGTTAAAAAGTCGTTAATCCTTTATCACTAAAAGGCAACATGAAATTTATTAATTACTGGTAGTTTCTATCCATCTCCTTTTTCCCAACCAAAATAACCTTTCCTTTCACATAACCAAAAGAAAATAGTCTGTTAAATGTGCTGTCAAAAATAATTCTTCATACAACACCTTCGCCCAATTTTCATACATAATGAATTTCTGATTACAGCCTAAGACTGACCTGAGTGGCCTATGTTATAAAAAAATCATATTACCAACCTCTATCTAGGAAGTTAGAGTTAACGCAAGATGCTACTCTACATAATGAAGTTATCATACCATAATCACCACCAGCATGTTATGAAAGCCTTGAACATTCTCAGATAAATTTAAGAAAACCTACCCTTCTATCACAGCACGACGATGGGTATATATTGGTCACTAGGCCTAGCTTAATTTGGAAATTCCTTAAAAAAATTTTAATAAAATAAAGCTAGTAAACCCTTTGGTTTTACTTTCATTAGAGTATACCCTACAATGGAAGAAAAAAGTCTCACAGTGTTTGCAATGAAAGACCAGAGCAAAAAAAATCTTTAAAAGCACCTCCGGTCCTAAAAACACGTTGGACAGTGTTTTTTTGTTTTTATTTTATTGGAAAAAGCCATATATGATCTGGAAATGGTCAAGTTAATTTGTGGCTTAGAGCAGAAGAAAGCTGAAGCAAATGTTCTGAACACGTGCTTTCAACTACTTGGGAATCAGTGACATTTCTTCCAGAAAGTTGAGGCAAGTTATGCAGGAATAAGAAATTATGTTATTTTTAAAAAAGAAATTGTATAATTTAATTAGCATTAATTATTGGTATTTCCATATCCTGGATCTTATGGTATGTGTATGCTAGTGCCAAAGAATTCTGATTGTGTGTGACGCTTTAGACATAGTAATGGTAATGTCTTAATTTTTTTTAAAATTAATTTATTTTTGGCTGCATTGAGTCTTTGTTGCTGCACGCGGGCTTTCTCTAGTTGCGGTGAGCAGGGGCTACTCTTCCTTGCGGTGGCTTCTCTTGTTGCGGGGCATGGGCTCTAGGCGTGCAGGCTTCAGTAGTTGTAGCACTCAGCTCAGTAGCTGCAGCATGCAGGCCCTAGAGCGCAGGCTCAGTAGTTGTGGCGCACGGGCTTAGTTGCTCTGCGGTATATAGGATCTTCCTGGACCAGGGCTCGAACCCGTGCCCCCTGCATTGGCAGGCGGATTCTTAACCACTGCGCCACCAGGGAAGTCCAATAAATGTCTTCAAATACAGTGAGGTTTCTTCTCTGAACAAAATCTTAACATGTTGTAAAGATGGACCACTTACAATGTTTAGAAACATCTTTTGATGCTTTGGTGAAGAAAAGCAGCCCAATGTATTATGACTACCTGCTTTCTACTTCCACATAATACTGCTATCTACCCAAGTCCTAAACACATATTGTCTACTCCCCAAAAAAGTCAATTTCATTAGGGCTCAGGACTTGAAGCACTACTTCTCAAGAGGTTTTCTCAAGAAATTGAGTAGAATTCTATTCCACTATGTAGCAATTTTCTTTTTCAGAGCATCAGTCAAAGTACCTGAACAAATGATGGACTTTTTTCCTTAACAAGGAGTTTACACACAGTTTTGTTTGTCAGGTTCTTTTTTAGGGGAAATTTTAATAATTTCAAAAGTAAGTTTAAAAAATAATATAAGAAACACTTATGACCTTTACTCGCATCACCAGTTGCTTACATTTTGCCCCATTTGCTTAACTAATCATCACATATATGTATGTGTGTGTGTGTAATTTTTCTAAACCATTTGAGAGTAACTTGGCGACATGTCCCTTTATTCCTAAATACTGCAATGAACATTTCTGAGTAACAAAGACATTCTCTTACATAACCACACACAATTATCAAATTAACACTGATACAATAGTATTGTATTATCTAACCCAAGGCTTCTCAACAGCACATTATTGACATTTGGGGCTGGATAATTCTTTGCTGTGTTGAACTGCCCTATGCAGCAGTGTAGGATATGTAGCAGCATCCCAGGCCTCTACCCACTAAATTCCAGGAGCATCTTTGCCCAACTGCCCCCCTCCCAAATTAAGATAACCAAAAAATATCTCCAATTTTACCAGTGATGTCCATTTATGCCTTCTTTACCCCAAATCCAAGATTAAGTACACACTGCTTTCAGCTGTCACGCTAATTCTTCTTTAATCTGGAGAATTCAACATTCTTTTTATTTCTTGACCTTTTATAAAACTATGAGCCAATTTTGTTGCATGTTGCTTAATGTGGGCTTCTCTGATGCTTCCACATGGTTAGATTCAGGCTAGGCATTTTGGCAACAAAGAGTACCACAGAAGTAACCCTATATCCTCCTCAAAGAATCATTATCAGGAGGAACAGCGTATGTCATTCTGCGGCAGTATTCATGTCAACTTTGATCACCTGGTCGATGCGGTTTCCATCAGGTTTCTCCACTGTAAAGTTACTATTTTCCTTTTTAATTAATTTGTGGGGACATACTTTGAGACTATGTAAATAGCTTGTCTATCAAACTTTTACCCACTAGTTTTAGCATCCTCTCCCTTTTATTTAGGTGGCAGCACTTTATCAAGAGCTGGGACCCTGAACCTAGGGAAGAGATTTGAAAACATTCAATGAAAGCCAAACAATAATCAAGAAAAGTCAAGAAGTAAGAAGATCCCTCTATGCTAAATAGGAATAGAGGAGCCCTACACTTCGCCACAGAGCAGTTTCCGGGCTTATAAAACATAAACAAGATGGTTGGTGGTTCTGCCCATAAACATTCAGCTCTAAATAAATAAAGAGATCAGTGAGCTTATGGCTAAGGCTAACATGAACTGGCTCGTCATTATTATTTTTTTAAATTTATTTATTTTTGGCTGCATTGGGTCTCTGTTGCTGCGTGTGGATTTTCTCTAGTTGTGGCGAGTGGGGGCTACTCTTCGTTGCGGTGCACAGTCTTCTCATTGCGGTGGCTTCTCTTTGTTGCAGATCATGGACTCTAGGCACACAGGCTTCAGTAGTTGTGGCATACGGGCTTAGCTGCTCTGTGGCATGTGGGATCTTCCCAGACCAGGGCTCAAACCCGTGTCCCCTGCATTGGCAGGCGGATTCTTAAGCACTGTGCCACCAGGGAAGTCCAGGAGCGTGGAGTCTTAACCACTGGACCACCAGGGAAGTTCCTGTATATTGATCTTAATTCCTGCAATCTAGGGGAACTCATTTATTAGTTTTAATAGATTTTAGCATATTCTTTAGAATTTTCTGTATATGAGATGGTGTTATCTATTAGACATAATTTACAATTTCTTTTCCAATCTGGATGCTTTTTCTTTTTCATGTCTAGTTGATCTCGCTAACATCTCCAGTAGAATGTTAAATAAAAGGGACTAGAGTGGACATCCTTGTCTCATTCCTAATCCTAAGAGGAAAGCAGCCAGTCTTTCACCATTAAGTATGATGTTAGCTGTAGGTTTTTTGAGATGCCCTTTATCAGGTTGAGGAAATTTCCTTCTATTCCTGGTTTGCTGAATGTTTTTATAATCAAAGGTGCTGGATTTTGTCAAATGCTTTTTCTGCATCTACTGAGATGATCTCATAGTTTGGGCCCTTTATTCTATTAATATGGTATATTACAATTGACTTGGGGTGTCAAATCAACATTGTGTTACAGGGATACATTCCATTTGGCCCTGGTGCATAATCCTTTTTATATGTTGCTGGATTCTGTTTGCTTGTTTTTTTTGATAACTTTTGACTATATCACAAGGTATACTGATCTGCAATTTTCTTTTGATGTCTTTGTATTATTTTGGTAGCAGGATAATAATGGCTTCAAACTATGAGCCTGGAAGTATTCCTCTTTTTGAAAGAATATGTGAAGGACTGGTGTTAATTCTTCTTTAAATATTCAGTAAATTCAGTAATTCACTAATGAAATTCACTAAACCTGGTTCTAGGCTTTTCTTTGTGGGAAGTTTTTTGATTACTAATTCAATCTTTTTACTTGTTATACATCTATTCAAATTTTCAATTGCTTCTTGAGTCAATTTCAGTAATCTGGCATTCTCTTATTTTTTAAATTTAAGGTTAGTGGTGATGGCCTCTCCTTTTTGACTTTCACAACTAAGCCTAACTAAAGGTTTGTAAATTTTGCTGATCTTTTCAAAGAACCAACTTTCAGTTTCATTGATTTTCTCTTCTCTATTTCACTTATTTCTGCTCTAATCTTTATTAATTCCTTTTTGTTTTCGGGTTAGTTTTCTCTATTCTACCTTTTGAAGGTGAAATGTTACTGATTTGCTGTCTTTCTTCTTTAATACAGGAATTCTGCAGTATAAATTTCCTCTAAGCACTGATTTCGGAACACTCCGTAAGTTGTGACATTTTGTTCTTTTTCATTCATCTCAGCATATTCTCATTTCACTTGGCATTTCATCTTTGACCCACTGGTTAGTAAAGAATGTATACTTTCCATACACCTACGAAATTCCCAAATTTACTTTTTAATTTATAATTTAATTCCACTGCGTACAAAAAACCTACTTGTATAATTGCAATGCTTTTAAAGTTAATAAGGCTTGCTTATAGCCTAGAGTATGGTCTATCCTGGAGGATATTCTGTGTATACATGAGAAGAACGTACATTCTGCTGTTTTCGGGTGGAGTATTCTACAGATATCTTTTAGGTACAGTTTATGGGTTTATACTGTTCAGGTCTTCTATTCCCCCCTCCACCCCCCATGGCTTTGAATTACTGTCTGCTGTCAGTTGCCTTCAGCCTAATTACTTCCTTTAATATTTCTTCAAAGGCAAGTTGGCTAGCAACAAATTATCGCAACGTTTGAGAATGTCTTTACTTTGCCTTCATTTCTGAAAGACAGTTTTGCTGAATGTAAGGTCCTTAGTTGTCAAGTCCCTTCCCTGCCCCTGGCACTTTGAAAAGGTTGGCCTACTGCCTTCTGGCCTCCAATGTTCTGATAAATCAGTTGTTAATTTTATTGGGGTTTCCTTGTATATGAGGAGGTAATTGAAAGTGGCAGTCCTCAGAAGACAAAATGCAAAAATGTGATCTACAATAAAGACAAGTCCTCCAACTCTATCCAGAAACCAGGAAAAATGGTAAATAAAACTTTTATAAGTGTTCAAGCCAGTACAAAGTCTATCCTACCAATAAGGTAAACCTTAAGTGAAAACTGAGAGATGGTTTTATACTGTGCTGTATGCATATAAAAAAACTTTTAAAAAATGACTTGGTAAGCACCAATGCTTGAAGGCAATAAGAACACATGAGTAAATATTGAAGATAATTTTAGTAAGTTCATTACTTTATCTAAATAATGTTAAAACAGGAGGCAGAATCGGCTGACCATACTATTGAGGAAATGTCGCCACACACCCCACCCCACCCCGCCAAAGCTGAAGATACTAGTACAGATGAAACATTGGCAGGACAAATAATACTGGTGAAATACTTATCAGAAATTGAGAATATCAGTAAACTAGAAGCCTGATGTTATCCTGCTGAATAATGTCTCATACCTAATGGGATCCATGCAACACTTTCATTATATAGAGGCTAAAACGTAATTTATTTTTGAATTGCAAATTTGGAAATCGGTGGTTGATCGATTTCCAAATGGTGTGAAAAGTTTGTTTTAACAAGGAAAATTTTACTAGCTTTAAAAATTACTTTCTCCCCCATATTTAAGTATCTGGAGACTGATCAGTATTAATCAGAATATTACTACAATAGAGGAAGAAAAGGTATCAAAGATAGTTAGAAGGTATGGTGTCAATTAAGTCAGGGGAACATAACAGTAGCAACAAGAATTCAAGGGCTTACTATGTACCAGGCATTATTCTAGCATAAATAACTTGTTCAAGGTCATACACCTAATATGTTAGGTCATGTTTCAAATCTAGGCAATCTTACTATGCAGATTCACATCTCTTACTTTGTGAAGATACAGACAATATAAGAAGGGAAACTGGAAGCAACGACTCATGTAGAATTTGACTACAAAGGAAAAGAAAACCCTAGTGAGGCTGAACTGTACATGTATCATCTCCTGATAGCCTCGAGAGCAGGATTCTCAACCTCTGACAATGAAATTAAATGAAATACCACATGCAAATAAATTAAGTAAAAATTAGCAATGCAACACATGTGGTTTATATTAAGGCTTCATTTGGGGGGAAGGCCTACATTGGCATCTGTGAGGGCTTTGTACCATCAAGAAGAGGTGGCATCATAACAGAATGTGAGTTACATTAAACTGAGCCGAGATGTTTGAATGCTTGGGAGTACTACATGCAAACCTCTTTTGCCTCTCTCAGATTTTGTTTGCAATTGGTATATAACATAAATCATATGGTTGCATGCCTATGTTGCCCTGATTATTCTATCATGCTACTTAGATGGAACTTAGGACTGAAATGATAAAAGATTATTGCCTGGTGCCTATCAGTTGCCTGATGCTTAAACCGGCTATGCAATCTATTAACTAGGAGGACTCAGCTGGCCCAGAGTGGTAAATGGAAGAACAGAGTCAACAAAATCAGTTCAGGTATCTTGAGAGCTGCTTAGTTTCTCAATTATGTTTATCTGAGTTTTATATATGGGAATGTATGTATGTACCTTAAGTGTTAAGCAAAGCAAAAACCTTGTGATTTATAAGCACCTTGGTTGGGATTTTATTCAACAATGCCAAGAGTCTAACTCTTCAAATAATGAGTATTAGAAATATCCTCATTTTTAATACGTATATTGGCTTCTGCAGACTCTACTATAACATGTTAAAGGAGTGGTATGTTCAGTAACCATTATGTTCAATTCTATCTCTGTGGTAATATAAAGTTTTCTTTCTATGGCAATGTGAAGAAACTTAAACCTACAAGATAGTTCTGGGGTTTATTTTGGGGCCTATGAGCTTGGCATAAGACAGAGGAATATGTACTAAGAACCCATCTGTACCCTAGCACACAGACTCAGACACAACTGTCAGAGGGCAAAAGCACATTGAAACAGAGCTCCACATACAGCAGGCGCTTACAAACGGACTGTTGACACCACAGAAATCTTTACCTTAACATGTTAAAACAAATCCACACTTTGAAACCAATGTAAACATGTGGATTCTAGTAGCCTCGGATCTCTTTCTTATAAACTTTTAATTCGTAAAGTCTGAAGAACTTATGAAACATGGACTTAGGATTACAAAAGAACTATAGTATTTGCAAGAACAGACTTAGACAAAAGTTTTCTTGAAAAGATAACGGTGGTGGTAGTAAGGAAACAAAGGATGAAAATGAGTCAGGTACATACCTAGGAAGGTAACAACCAATTGTAGTATAGGCAGGCAGAGCTCCCAGGCAGGGAAGAAAAATAAATCAACTTAAACAAGGAGAGTGGGTAAGGCAAGCACTTAGTAAAGAGCCTTGAAATGCTGGCCTGGAGTTTAGAGTGTGTAAGATTTGGGAGTAAAAGTGGATCACAAGTTCATAAAGGAACACAGTTTATAAAATCAACTACCTCGCATCTTTAAAAATACATTTGTTGTCACTTCTAAGGTAACTGATGAAAAAAAAACGCTGGTAAGGGAAACTGCTGTTATTTTTCATAGTTCATGTTAGCTTACAATACATACCTCTAGCGTATAGTCTCATGCTTTCCATATAAGTTGCAAGGTTTTCTGCTACCAAAGTAACTAGGGCATGATTGTGCTGAAGTTGATTGATTAAGTCATGGCGATAGAATACATGGGGACTTCGCTGAGTTTGACTGAAACGAGAAGAACTTAACAATATAATTAGGCAATTAAACTCTGTTGTAATCGAAAGAGCTTATACAATCTAAATTCCAAGATACTAATTTAAACACTTAAAATGGTTTCCTTTATAAGAGAATTAACTTTAGGCCGTTTATTTTCTTTAATGACAATATTAAGCTATTTAAAAGAAAATAATCAATGCCTCAAAAATAAGACATTAATTCCACTATTCTTCCTTCATACAAAAACTATGCATTAATATTCTCCAATTTCACACTATGGGAAAATCAATGACTGATTTCTTCTCCCATACTACAGTAGTAGCAAAGCACTTACAATTACATGATTATTTCCAGAATTATAAAATAGAAACATTTCTTGTAACATTAGCACCACAAAGATTATGTTGTAAATGTAGTGGAGAATTTAATCAAAGAAAGTGCTTTTGTTAAAATTTTATTTATTAGGCATTCAAAGTACAGAATTATCTCTTATTTCCATCAAGTATGCCAGATAATTTCAGTGGCATGTGTTGTATCTATTAATCTCATTCCTCACTGCATTTTATCCTTCCTGCTTTGTTTCCCTTTTTGCCTGGATCTACCCTAATCCGTATTATATATTTCTTACAGACATTATATTTCCGTAATTGGTTTACTTTGCAATGTTTTAACGTTTTATTAACTTTGAAATGTCATACTACAGAAGTTTTCACAGTAAAATAAACCTATTGGCTTTTTAAATAGTTTTTAAAGTTAATTTCAAACACTAGATTTCAGGTATGTTCAAATGATGAAAGATGATAGGTATAGTTTAAAAATACTTTCTGATTTATTTTAGCTAAAGTTTGTTAAATAGCCGACTTTAAATATCTTACATGCCAAACTTTAGTTACTGGAATAATCTGTTCTTGTACTTTCTGGTTATAAGAGTTGGAAAAGATAACATGAAAGCAATATTATCATCTTTATTCTGATACTTATCACTAAATTGTGTCTTACTTCCTCTTCAATAAGAGAGGTGGATATGATAAAGGAATCTTCTTTTGTTCAAATTTAATCCATGTGTAAGCGTCCTGTCACCCCACTGTAATTTTCTTTTTTAAAACTCGCTTTCACCAACTGACAATGCCGTTTCTTTTCAAGAAAATACATAAATAAAAATATTGAAATATTCTGCTAAAAGCCTTACCTCAAATTTTGAGGTGCTTCGCCAAACAAACTACAAATTTCTCTTATTTGTTTCAGTGCAGGAATTACCCATTTGTCATTTGTACGAAGTTCTTCTATAAAGCGATCTATCCACTGGATCTTCTGTGTGTCACGGTCCTTAAAAAACAATTTCAATGTTTTATATAGGTCAATACTCAGGAGAATTCCACCTTCAAATTAGTTTGAGAATTACAAAATAGAGCTTTTAAGATTAGCATCATACACATTATGCTGTAACTGCAGTAAAGAATAATAAAAAGCTGCTTTTAAGTACATTTTTATTCCACATATACTAACAAAACTCCCACAAGTAAAACACTATTATAAAAACTCAACATGACACGGATTCAGATATATCTACAGAAAGGTATTAAGCACACTGAAAAGTTTGATTTTAAGTTGCCAGGAGGTAGACATTTAGCTTTATCCAATGTATTAGGAGAGTCTACCACATTATAAAATCCAGCAATAACGTGTAACTCCAGTTGTTACTCTGTATGGGTTTGTTTTTAGCATAGTAAGGAACATTGAAAATTTATGTTTTACCAAGAAAATAGTACGGCAACTGAGTGAAAAAAATTCACCAAAAATAAATTCACACACAAGGAGAGAAAGAGACAGAAACAGGAATAAGCAATTAAAAATTAATGTTATAAAATCAAAATAACTTCAGATATATTTTACTTCTCATACTTTACTCCTTCCCTGAGTCAATAATAATCAGAAATGTAGGTTTGTGTACCTAACAATTTTAAGTACAGATTATTTTTATTTTGTGTTTGTGTCTCTCTTTAATGAAATAATTTAAACTCAAGGTTCTTATTACTATTTGGTATACTAAATACTTAATGAACTACTAGTACAAGTGCAGTAAAAAAAAAAAGAAAACACCTACGTGAGCTATTAGTTCTTATCTAAATTTCAGTTCATTAGTATAGGAAATAGTTTTAACAAGTAGGAAATTAGTTACTCAGCAATATTCATTTTACCATGAATTAAAAAGATACACATGCTAGAAGTTAGAATGTAGGGAAGCTGTTGATCTGCTCATAGGGCAGGCACTAAATGTTTTAGTGTTTAGGAAATTCTACTAATTCTTCTTAACTTCCGTAAGAAGCAAAGAAAACCTAACTTCTCTTACAGCTAAAGTCCATAATCAACTTTAATATCTTATATGATCTACTGATATTTGAAACTGGTATTTCAGCACCATACATCTGACACTACCACCACTATATTACTTGTTTTGTTTATACCGTCTTTCTACTAAGAAGACTAAACTGCTTTTAGATGATGCACAAAACTTCGACATAGAGACCTAAGAGGAAGAGAGACCTACATGAACAAAGTATGTCAATTCTTGAAGATCATTTCAAAAATAACAATGTCAGAAAAATCTGGAACTATTCTATATCTAAGCCATCCTCATGGTGAACGAGAAGGGTCACAAAAAGTGAGCAAGGCAGCACAACCTCACCTGGGAGCAACTATAATCTAGTATTTTTATGTGGGCACTGAGAGCCAGGTCCATGATGTCTACAGGCACATCATCACTATGGGCCAGATTCCACAGGAGGTTCAACACTTTGTGTGCCATCACACCATCTTTATCATCTTCTGCAAGACGACGTATCAGCTCAAGTAGCTTTTCTCGCTGCTTTTTACTTGCATTTGTCCAACTGGCCTAGAAAAAATTTTTTAAATGATATGGAAACAACACATATTTATTGGTCACTGCTTAAAATTGTCACTGGATAAACTATATTCATCAGAAAAACAACACAGCTAAGCACAGCATTATTCAAGTGGTATCTGAGCGATAAGACAGGACAGATTTAAATTCCAGGAAAAACAAAAGAATCTCCATTTACAGTTAAATACCGTAGATCAGAGTTTCTCAACCATGAGTACTACAAACATTCTGGACTGGAAAACTCTTTTTCCAGTTTTGTGGGGGGCTGTCACGTGCACTGTAGGAAGTTTAAAAACACCCCTGGCCTCTACCCCACTAGAAGCCAGTAGCAACTCCTCCTCCTAGCTGTGACAACGAAAAATATCTCCAGATATTGCCAAGCATCTCTGGGAAGCAGAACAGCCTCCTGTTGAAAACTACTGCCTTAGATTCAGTCTGTCATTTGCACCTTTAAAATTATATTAAAAGATGTTAAAGACAACTTGATATACAAACATTTTCATAATAAATGAAAAAAGCCTTTTATAGAGCAATGTGCATTACACGCATTTAAAAACAGAAGTCTATAACAAAGTCTGTTATTATCCAAGACTTACACAGAACAGAAATGATACAATGCTATTTCAATTTAGAAGACAGAATACTCATTTAAAAACTCTAAAATGGAAAAACAAAAAACAAAAAAACAAACCCTCTCTAAAATGGTACTTTTTAAATGCCCAGTTTATACAATGGGGTATGTGTGCAGGCTGGTGGCATCTGGTGGGTAGAGGTCAGGGATGTTGCTAAACAACATGAGAAAAGGTGTATGTATAACGTTGATAATCAGTGTTTATTGGAAAATAAACTGAAATCAACCCAATGGCAAATAGCAGAAGGATGATTAAGTAAATTACAGAGGATCCTTTCAATGAAATTATTACTCAGACATTTACAATGTGATAAATACAGGGTATGTCATAAGTCAACTGGAGTGCATACTTCTAATTCCTCCTAGACCCCTTAAAATTATGAAAGGAATAAGAGAAAGCTGCTAGGAATATAAAACAAGACTGAAATATTAGACTGTATTACAATTAAGAACATTTTAAAGAGAGAGACCAGCAAACATTATGTGCCTCCTAAAGAAGAGCACATCACCACCTATGACATATTCTAGCAAAACAACAACAAAAAAGGCTCTGTATCATACTTTTGATATACAACAAAGCAATAATCAATCCAGTTTCCTCAACAAATAATTTACAAGGAAAAAGTAAAGACAAAGGGGGGAACTGTAGATTCAAAGAGACTTAAAAGACATATGCAACTGATTACAAACTATGGAGCCTAGCTCAAACAAACTCCAAAAATAAGGTATAATCTGAGGCAACTGAAGTTTCATCACTATTTGAGAATATTAAGGAATTATTAGTTTTTAGGTATGATAACGATATTGTGAAGTTTTTCTTCATGTACTTATCTCTAACAGACATATACTAGAGTCATTAAATATGAAAAGGAGAATCCATTAAGAACATTTGTTTAGGGCTTCCCTGGTGGCATAGTGGTTAAGAATCCACCTGCTAATGCAGGGGACACGGGTTCGAGCCCTCGTCCGGGAAGATCCCACATGCCATGGAGCAACTAAGCCCGTGCACCACAACTCCTGAGCCTGTGCTCTAGAGCCCGCGAGCCACAACTCCTGAGCCCACGTGCCACAACTACTGAAGCCTGCACGCCTAGAGCCCATGCTCCACAAGAGAAGCCACCACAATGAGAAGCCCGCGCACCACAATGAAGAGTAGCCCCCATTTGCCACAACTAGAGAAAGCCCGCGCACAGCAACAAAGACCCAACGCAGTCAAATAAATAAATAAAAATTCCTTCCTTAAAAAAATAAACATTTGTTCATCCAAAGCCACCATAAGGTGAGTAAAAAAAAAAAACAAAAAACAACCACAATTTGCAACACCTGAACTGATAAAGATGGCTAGTGTTCAGAATGTCAAGAATTCCTAAGAACCAATAAGTACAAACAACTCAAAAGGGAAAAATTAGGCAAAAGACTTGAACAGGCTTTTCACACACACACATAAAAGGAGAATAGAAACATATGAAAAGATGTTCAACTTCATTAGTGATCAAGGATATAAAAACCAATACGACAATGAAGTAACATTTGATACCAAGCAGACTGTCAAAACTCCCAAATTCTGACAAAAACAAGTGCTGGCAAGGATGTGAAAATCTCAATGGGACTGTAAACTGGTATAACCACTTTGAAGAACGAAGACCTAATTAGAACTCAAACATTGAAAAACTAGACCAGCTAGACCAGGCAAGTACATAAGTCTAATCAATAAGCTTTGAAATCATTTGGTTGCACTCTATAAAGAACTGCAAAGTGACCTGGACTTCATGCTTCTTTTGAATCATCTTTAGTAGAAAGTTTCAAGACACACTCCATAAGAACGTTAGTTTTACCAACACCTCAAAAAACAGTGCTTGTTACCAAATAGTAAGCGCTCAATAAACATCTATTAATCCAAAGGGGGGGAGCATAGATGATGGAATTATTTTTATATTTAGACTATTATTGTATTTAGACCACTCTTAGAAGTGGTCTAAAGTGGAGGGTCCAGAGAATGTAATAACAATCAACCTCTTCTTTCTCCTCCCACCATGGCCATCACTGGTCATGTACCATCATTTCGTAAGTCATCTCAAAATTAAAAATGAATGGCAATTAACTTTAGAGTACCCCACTGTAACTGATTCTGTTATTTCCTTAGCTGCCTTTGTTGTACTTCAAACTTAATTTTTCCATAAGGCAGTGATTTACAACTTTAATGTACTTAAGATTCATCTGAGAATCTTGCTTAAAATACAGACTCCCAGGACCCATTCCTAGCAACTCAGAGTTAATTGGTCTTAGGTAGAAGCCAGTAATTGGTATTATTTTTTCTTCAATTGTGAAATACACATCAAGAAGGTACAAACATACACATTATACTACATAATGTAAACACCTATGTAACTATTACCCAGGTCAAATGTAATATGGTAAGCAGCACTCCAGAAGCTAGCTGGGTCTATTTCTGAAGTTTATGTTAATGCAATCAAGGTATATGAAATTCTTGTGTGCCTTCATTCCTTTCTTCAACCTTCTCTTTATTAGACTCACCCTTGTGGTTGAGCTGCTCAAATCTGCTCATTCTCATTGGTATGTTTCATTATATGAACATTCCACAATGTATCCATCTTACATAGCAATTTTTAGCTATTATAAATAATTCTGCCACAAATGTTGATTGTGTATACTGGTGTATATATGCATGAGTTTCTCTACAGTATATATTCAGAAGTCAAACCGATTAAGTCATGAAAATCTTACACTTTTCCAGAAACACCAAGCTATTTTCCTAAGTGGTTGTAGGAACTTATGTTCCCACCAGCAGTCAGTATAACTGTTATAACTGTTATTTTTAACAAGATCCCTTCGTGATCTAATGCCAGTTGTTAACAGAATGCCCCTATGTGAACACTGCCATAACATCTTGTGTTCTTAATCCACAAATTCACCAAACACTTGGCTTTTACAAACCCAGCACTAGTAACTGGAGAGAGACCACTACACAATATGGCTTTAAAAAGTGCATCATGGCACCAATGCAGATATGACTGTAGGAGCTCTTGGGCTACCTTTTGAATTACATTTCCATTAAGTCCATGAATTACATTTCCAATTCGCCTGTGCATATCACCCCAGACTATTAAGGTATTGGTAGTCCTTGCTGTTGATTCTTTATTTTTCATTGCAACCAATTAATCCTTCCCTGCAGTCCTACAGTTCACTTGAACCTATAATAAAAACACAAACTGCTAGGGGAAAGGAATCCAAATTGACAACTGAATTAAAAAAAAAAATCCTTATTTATGAGGACTATTATTATAAAAATGAATATCAAGATCTCATTGAAAAAGAAAACAATGGTCAATTCCTTTACACTAGAAACTGTTTAATGATTTCCATTTAAGTACTTACTGGGTAAGAACCATTCATAGATTTAACGAATTAACTGTATTAAAAATGAAACTGTACTACTATGTTAACTATTACCTTAAAGCAATCAAAAAGATGATCAAGTTGCTCAGGAGAAAAATCCCATGCCAACTTTGCCAGTAGATCATGTACATTCTTCACAATGGCTTCATGCTTCCCCGCCTATTGAAAAACCAAAGAAAATCAGAGCATACTAAAATTTGAACAGCAATAAGTAGCATACACTGTCTGTGGAAAACTATTAATAAAGTATTCCCATCTCCAACTAACTGTGTAACCTAAGAAAATTCCTAATATTTTACATGTTTTAGAACTGCCATCTAAAACCTGACAACTCAATTTCTTGACATACATGGTTAATGTAGACTTTGGGAATTCATGTGAACTTTTATTACAGTTTATTGAATTTAACATGCCAGTTCTAACATTGCAAATAGGAGAATAAGGCCCACCAGTGGTACTGTTTCAAAACTGGAACCTTAAGCACTCAAAGGCAAAACTGAATGCTTTCTTGGTTTCCACAGACTCAATGAACAAAGCTTTGTAATCTAGAACTCATCAATACTTCCTAAGTGATCCATGAATAGAAACTTGTCATTAAGATAATCAAAGGAATCACATAGTTTCTATCTCTGAGACCAAAGATCACTTATCCTTCTAAAAGCTATTAATCTTTCGGATTATTACAGGATTTTATAAATAATCTAGTGATTTAACTTTCCTGACATCGGAGTTCTTTGTTTTCAGTATATGAAGAAACCAATTATGGATGTCTTATACTCTTTCAATAGACATTTCTTATTATTTTACGTTTGCCTCTTATTTAAAACCTACAAATTGCCAACCTTTACCAAATACATACAGTAGATGTTGGAATATTTTTTATTTTAGAAATATTACTGGCCATCTCAAAAGGATTCTTGACTGGACTTCTGTAAACAATAAGCATTTACCTATACTAAAAGTCAAACAGTATAAGTCTTCATCCCTTTTAACTACAACTATTACCATTTCTTTAGTTTTTAGTACATTTCTTTTACAAACCAAAGAGCCACCATCTTAAATTCCTTACCTGCGCTGCCCAGATATTATCAAGATCTTGTAAGGTCAGGGCCTTTTCTTTGATGACAAAACGAAGAATCTTCTCTAGCTTTTCTACATACTGTGGTTGATGAAGACTATCTCGCAAGACTATGGATAAAATATTGTTCTGCTGTATCCACTCCTAAATAGAATTCAAACACTTGTTTCAAAGCTTCTAAAAATATATACATAAAGTACTGTTCACACTTTTAGCTTCCAGGGTTTTTTTTCTCCTTCTTTTTTTTTTTTTTAGTTGCAGCATGCATGTGGGATTTAGTTCCCCAACCAGGGATCAAACCCGGGCCCCCCTGAATTGGGAGCGCAGTCTTGCCCAATGAACCACCAAGGAAGTCCCTGTTCACACTTTTAAACATTAGTAGGAATTTAAAAACTCAAAATATGGGCTTCCCTGGTGGCACAGTGGTTGAGAGTCCACCTGCTGATGCAGGGGACACGGGTTCGTGCCCTGGTCTGGAAAGATCCCACATGCCGCGGAGCGGCTAGGCCCCGTGAGCCATGGCCGCTGAGCCTGCGCGTCCGGAGCCTGTGCTCCGCAACGGGAGAGGCCACAACACTGAGAGGCCCGCGTACCGCAAAAAAACAAAAACAAAACAAAAAACAAACAAAACAAAACAACTCAAAATATAATGCACAATGGAACATGGTTATGTGTTCTTTTGATACAAAATTATGAAAAATCACAATAATTTCATGGAACTTAATTTTGCACATACAGAAATGTTTCCATGAATTAGAAACAGTGAAATCATTAAAAAGATTTTACTCCAGCATTTACTCAGAAAATTATTATTTAATGTAGCAATCGGGCTTCCCTGGTGGCACAGTGGTTAAGAATCCGCTTGCCAATGCAGGGGACACGGGTTTGCGCCCTGGTCTGGGAAGATCCCACATGCCGCGGAGCAACTAATAAGCCCGTGCGCCACAACTACTGAGCCTGCACTCTAGAGCCCGCGAGCCACAAGTACTGAAGCCTGCGCACCTACAGCTGGTGCTCTGCAACAAGAGAAGCCACCGCAATGAGAAGCCCACGCATCGCAACAAAGAGTAGCCCCCGCTCGCCACAACTAGAGAAAGCCCGTGCACAGCAACGAAGACCCAACGCAGCCAAAAATAAATAAATAAAATAATTTTTAAATAAATAAATAAATGTAGCGATCACCATGGTTTAGGTATGGTGGATTATAGGACTTATTTTAGGATCTTTAGATTTTTTTATACCAGTTTTGATTTGGCTGAAAAGGTACTTTTTACTTTTATTTATTAACCAATTACACTATTATTGCTTATCCATTAGCTTTTTAATCTTCTCAGCAATCCTAATGAGGGCTGTATTACCCTATTACAGAAAAGTAAACAGGCTCAGAAGTGTTGGAACCAGAATCTGAATCAAGGCTGAAAGCTACCGAAGTCTGTTTCTCTAACACTATGCTATATTGCTTGACAGGTATTTATTTAATATTTAAATCAACAAAAGAAAACTAACTCATGATACAATACAAAGGTAACAGTCCACACTGTATGATTTTACACTATTCAATTTAATGAGAATAAAAAGTATTTAGCCCCAAAATGTGCTTAAGAAGTACACTTCTCAGCTGGTAAAGGCCCTTTTTTACTTCTAATCTATTACAGACAGATATTTTTGTAGAATACCATTAAAATGTGGCAATATGAAATTGCTACAGAAGTTTCTAAACACTCAATGCCATCTGCCATATTCATCTAGCCTTGGCAACAGCTCAAGGACCAGAACCAGACCTCAGACCACACTGAGTAGCTCTGTGCTCGACTTTCCACAAGGTGAACAGACAAATCAGATACACAAAACTACATGTCTACCACCTGACCCCCTAACACAGGGCCAATGTGTCTAGGCATCCTCCACATACCTTTTATCACATTCTAATCACTGTTTTCCTATTAAACTGAGGCCTCCTTGAGGTCAAGGACAGTTCTTTTACAGATGTCTCCTCAGTACTGTCAGACAGTATGCACTAAAGTTATTCAATATTTAAGTAGCATTCTTATTCATTTTTAAACTATAATATATGCAAATTATCTAGGGTAAAGTTTCCTAAACTTTCAACATCAAAATGATGTAAGTGCTTAAGCGAAGTCCTTACAATGATGACAAAACATTAACTCATGTGTATCTTATTCCAATAATTCTATTTCCTATTTTAAAATCTTTAAGTGGAATTCATCAAATGAATAGGCCACTTCATTCAATAGCTACCAGATACTACCCAATCTATTTCCCAAATCACCTTTATTTACTCAATTTCAACCCCCCACCCGACAAGCTAATAATTATTTCAGAACACCTACATTCAGCAGTAAGCTTATCAAAGATGTGCTAAGCTACCCATTATCATCAAACAATTACATATCACCAAATATACCAAATAATAAACCATGTTATCACAAAAAGTTCTCAGGATTAACAGAGTTGTAGATCAATCCAAACACCTCCCAATTTCAAAAGTTTACTTTAAAATGTTAACATTACTAACTTTAAGTAGAGCTATTCTGATTTTTGCCTTAGATAGATTCTTATTCATGAAAGTAGAATCAAAGGACTTACTGCCATTCGTTCAGCTGTGAGCCATTCTTCCTCCTCAGGGTTACCATGCCGATGAGTGTAGTATGATACACTAGATATCACCTTATTAACTTCATTAAGTGCATTCATCTTTCCATTAAAAGAAGAAATCTGCAATAATCTGTAAGAGAAATTCAGTGTTAAATACGATTCTAAACATTCACATAAATAATTATTTCAAGAGGTAAATATCTTACCTAAGTATCATTTTTAACCTAAATATTTCTAAATTTTTAACAGTTTCTTCTTGTCCTGGAACCCTTGAAGCTAAATTTTTCAAAGATTTAATAATCATTGAAAGAGCATCATTTTTGGCTTCATTCTTTGCTTCTTTTTTCAGTTCTTCATCAGTTAAGTTTTCTAAAAACTGTGGAACCATTTCTATTACTGGAAGGAAGTACTTTTTCACCGTATGAAGAGTGAGAAACTCATAGCATTGTCCAAATGGTCTGAAACAAGAGAGACAAAAATCTCTTTTAATATTCAATTTCTTACAATTCAACTAGGACTGAACTCAGGCTGTACCTATTACTTTAAAACAATCCGGGGACTTCCCTGGTGGTCCAGTGGTTAAGACTCCACACTCCCAATGCAGGGGGTGCGGGTTCAATCCCTGATTGGGGAACTAGATCCTGCATGCTGGAACTAAGAGCCCGCATGCTGCAACCAAAGATCCCGCGTGCCGCAACAAAGACCCGGCACAGCCAAATAAATTTTTTTTAAAATAATAATAAAAAATAAAAAAAACCAGAGTAATTTCCTTTAAAAAATAAAAAATCCAAGTTACCAGCTAAAGAGAAGAAACCACATTTGAAAAAAGCAACAATTTTTAATCAAGCAATTAAGTAGCAATTTCTATAATGCACTGAAGATTAATTTTAAAACATAACTTACTTAATAAGGGCTGCAATTATTTGAACATTTAATGCTGATCCATTAATAAAACGATCATGCAAAATCTGAAACCCATTTAAAGTGCCGAATTTGTTGAGAAGATCCACGAGCCAACCCTGCAACAATACAGTTAATAAAAAAGTTAACTTCCTGCTTTTGGGCGGGGGGGAATGCTATCTGAAGTAATTTCTTGATTGAAACACACTAGAAACAGGAAATTCAATAAAATTATTATGTAAAACCATCTTTGAAAAAAGACACAGAATATTGCATATTGTTCACAGTAATCCTGTCTGTGAGAAAAGCATAAGTAGTAGTATAGATCACTAGGGCACAGTTGTTTGTTAACGATATAGCTGGTGAACAGGAATTAGAAGCCACGCTTCTATCTCAGAGATTCCACCACAGGAGAATACCTTATTATCTGAAGGTCTATTTTAAAAAATTTAAGGGGGTAAAAAGACTCTTTAAAAAAAAAAAAAGATATTTGGTAACCTAAGATATTGTTTGAATTTATTTTTTGTTGTAGTTGTGAATAACTACAAACACCCTAAAACTACAATAATCTTAAAGCCAAAGAAAAACTAATCCCTGGTATTCTATTTTTTGTTCCTAACTAGAACATGCTGGTTGATGCTCTGTTTTGACTCATGTGAATATACCTAGTTCTCATCTTAGAGGTACCACAATACAATAGTAAGAATTATCTTTCAACCTCTTCTCTAAGGGATAGCAAGTAACTCACAAGTACAGTGCAGCTGGGATAGGCAAATTAAAAAGGAATCAAAAGCTTATACAGATAAAAGAATCAAATGTATCTAAAAAGTCACGTACTTAAGACAATGTTTAATTCCTTGCCTTCTTCTAAAAGGCCACATTTTGCAAGTCACTGAGGGAAGAAAAACAAGAGGGGGAAAAAGGGGGCACCTTCTCTACTTAAGTCTTAAGCAAAAATAATTTCTACAGCTATTCAAAAACAAACAAAAAGCAGTGTTCAGGACAAAGGGAAAACGCTAAGTAAAAGGTAACTGCTTTAAAGAGACACTATGGTAGTTTTGATATGATTTTTATGAGACTCTAAATCAATTAAATTCTCAAATAAATCAACTACCATATATTTCTATGTAAGTTCATTATAATGTTTTCCTTTTTATTTGGCCTTAAAAGGCTAAATCAAAACAATTAAAACTCTGATTCTTACAAAGAAATCTGTTGAGATAAAGTCAGATACAAAAGAATTTATGTCAATTTAATTTTCATAAGGTATTTTAAATAGACAAAACTAAACTACAGGGATTATGGACATGTGCTTGAGTCCAGCTATAAAGAAAAGCAAGGAAATGATTTTATTAGTTAGGACATTACTTAATGTTAGCAAGGCCAGAAGGGCAATGATTGGGAGGGAGTGTGGAAGGGGGCCTCCAGGGAGTGACAATGTACTATTTCTTGACCTGAGTGGGTTACATGGATGCTCATTTTGCAATAAATCATTAAGCTATTTGAAAAAAAAATTAAAAATCTGAGCATTTAATTCACCAGGTCCCTTTTAGCATTCAGCAATTCTAAGAAAGTACATACTTATTATGTAATGTATTTTTGTTTCTCCAGTAACTGGAATGAGACAATTAGGCTGATATACTCAACAGTTATGTATATATAACACAGTATATATATGTGCACAAAGTAAAGAATCAGGCTAAAGCTAATCTCATATATTTTCAGCTGCATTGTACACTTATGCAATTAGGAATACTCAAAAATTAATAATACTCAAGAAAAGCTAGGCTTCAAAGAAAGATATTTAAAAATGTCTTCAACCAGAAGCCATCCTAAATCAACTTGTTCTCTTTGAGACTCTTACAGATTACTATTGACCTACAGAGCAAAAAATTTAAAAAAAATACAGGTATATTTTAGAGATTGCCATTATTTAAATATTAATTTGATTTACTCAAACAAAAAAAGCCTGAAGTGGCAACAATAGGAACCTTGGGAAATACCAGAAACTCTCAGCTCGAAGTTCAATAAGTTTTGATGACTTCCACTTTTAACAGAATAAACCAAACAATATATATATATATATGTTCAAATTTTCCTTTTTTTAAAAAATAAGGTCATCAATATTTAAAAAGTCTTCCTAAATTCTAAAGTTTAAAAATTATATATGGTTAATTATTTAATTAAAAGAAGTACAGCTTAGGGATGCATTTTTTAATGTACATTCTGTTTATGCTGGCATAGAAAATTTACATTGGAGAACTTTTACGTTTATGTATACTATATATATTTCATTGATATTTGTAAGTTTTGCTATTTTGCTTTCATTTGTAATTTCTATAGTTTTATGACACATTAGCCAGGCCTTGGTCAAAGAAGTAATCTCCTACTCTACTCTTATTTGAAAGGAAAAATATGCTCTGTTTCATACCAACCCAAATTATGACTATTTCCCAAGAGGCTGGGCAGAAGACAATGGGGACTAACTACATGGAGAAAGTCAAAAATATTTTTAAATTAAAAAAAAAAATTACAAAATAATGCAAAATCCCCTTAAGAGCAATGTGAAATTACCCTCCTCCATGTTAACAGTAGGTTCAGATCATTTAAAGTTCTATAGCAGAGCAAAACAACTGTAATATTTAACTTTGAAAATAACAAACCAACACACTTTTGGTGATCGAGGGTCTGGAGAACGAGCAAAGAGTTCATCTTCAGGCAACTGAACATTTGAGGAAACGGATTCACATGGACGTGTACCATTGTAGATATGGAATTTGCAATGAGGATTTAAGGCCATGGAGAGAAGTTCTAGAAGTGGAAACCAGTCTTGGGACAACTTGGCCACACATAGCTCCACCAGGCGATGAGTATTGTTGATAATACACCTCTGTTATATAAAGAATAATTAATGAGATCAAACCATCCCAAACAGAAATATCTTCTGATCTTGATTAATTATCTTTTTTTTTTTTTTTTTTTTGTACGTGGGCCTCTCACTGTTGTGGCCTCTCCCGTTGCAGAGCACAGGCTCCAGACGCGCAGGCTCAGCAGCCATGGCTCACGGGCCCAGCCGCTCCACGGCATGTGGGATCTTCCCGGACCGGGGCACGAACCCGTGTCCCCTGCATCGGCAGGCGGACTCTCAACCAGTGCGCCACCAGGGAAGCCCTTGATTAATTATATCTTAATAATGACCTCTCAATTGTGCTATACCGATCATTTTTGAGTTATGTTTAATTTTACTAATATTGGGATCAAATTTATATATCAAAAAGAAATTAGCATTTACTTTATAATTTATATAGTACCTAATTTCAAAAGCTATTTGCAATGACTTACAAAATGAAGCAGGCACTGCTCTATGTCCCCAGACGATGCAAATTACCACTGCTTTCTCTATGCAATTTTCTGACTAGAGGCAACAATTCTAAAATCTAAACAATGTATCAAATATCCCAGGTGGAGTAGGTTTGCTATCTACGCCTCAATGCAAAAGTCTGATACCACTCCCAAACTTTCCATTCTATACTTAAAAACTTACATGTTGAATTAGAAGATGTTGGTATCTTTATGCTATGGTTATATGAGAAATAGTTCACAGGGCATAAAAATATGCCCTGCTTCACAATTTATAACCATATTTCCATATTATAAACAAGAACAGAGACTTGGAGTAATTATGGTACTTCAATCTAAAAATGCACATTTCTTATCACTTTTTAAGATCTCTGGAATCTGATTGTATCACATAATCAATGTATAGTGCATTTCCCTAGACTGAAGGTATTTGTAGAGATTTGTCTTGGTTTCTGCCAGTCATCTGGGGACACCACCAACCTGAGACCACTTTAAGTTCCCCATCTGATATTTTTTGTATCACAACTCTGATTTGAATTCAGGCTTCAAAACTGTTTGAATACTAGCTGGTGGTTTAAGTTTTTAAGAGATTTTTTCCCCCTCTACCAGGTGCCAAAGTTGAAATGTGCAGGTTTCTTTGGTGTTTCTTTCTGTATGTTAAATTTATTTCTCTGCATTGACGCTTTGTGTCTCAGATAACAGTTTCCCATCTTGGGTGTTTTCCTTCCTCAGTGGTACATAAAGTGAGTGAGTGGTGCATTTCACAACTGTCATATTTTCAGTGAAATACGGTCACTTGTCAAAAGTCACAAGGCACTTGAGAACCAAGGAGACAGATTAAACCAATGTTTTCTAACTCTAAATCTCACACTCATTCTAAATGATCATGCTTCTTTCAACAGAAATTATAACTAATAAATTTTTAAAGTTTCTCATTTTAAAATCCTTTAATTAATGGATCAAATATATAACCAAATATACTATATAAGAAAACACACTCATCACTATATAAATCTGATTTTCAAAATTTAAATGAAAGACTCACATGAATTTCAAACTTCCAGCCACTCACTGCCTCGTCTGTAAGGATTTTAGTGAAAGATATTGTTAGCCCATCGCGAAAAAATCGCTGACACGCTTCACTTTTAACATCAAGGCCTAAGAAAAGGAGAGAAAAATTAATGTAAACAAAATATTTCTCTGGTTGTCTTACAATGTCCAATTATAAGATAAAAATAATTGTAAAATATTCAGTAACAGCTAACAAATGCCGACTAGATTTGGAACAAAACTCACAGCATTATGTATAAGAGGTCAAAAAGGTAACAGATTCAGAAACAAAAATAATCTTCAATGAATTTCAAAAATACTTAACTGTATAAGAGTACATTAATCCAAGTAATATTAAGATGAATCAAAACTATTTCAAATTATGACACGGGACCGACCTTAAATACAAAACGGTTATGAGTACCATGTGATAGGGGATTTAAATACTTCACAGTGTTTTACTCTCTGACAACAAATCTTAAAATTTTTAAAATGACGTTTCTCGGGGACTTCCCTGGTGGCGCAGTGGTTAAGAATCTGCCTGCCAATGCTGGGGACACGGGTACAAGCCCTGGTCCGGGAAGATCCCACATGCCACAGAGCACCTAAGCTCGTGCGCCACAACTACTGAGCCCGCGCGCCTAGAGCCTGTGCTCCGCAACAAGAGGAGCCAACCCAATGAAGCCCACACACCGCAATGAAGAGTAGCCCCGGCTTGCCGCAACTAGAGAAAGCCCATGTGCAGCAATGAAGACCCAACGCAGACAAAAATAAATAAAATAAATTTTTTTAAAAAACGACGTTTCTTAACTATTTTTAAAATCTCATTTTGGTTGTACATTATCCATTTGACATCAAATACTATTCTACAGAAGAGTTTCATCGATTAAAGATAAATTATCATCTTCCGTATTAGTCTCTTCCACTGGCTCAACATCTATGCTTCTTTATATCCTTCTTTTAATTTCACCTGATTTCAGAAAGGCAACAGAGCTACATGCCCCCAGACACACAAAATAACCTTTAACTCTTGATGACAAAATGAAAAGCCATTCAGTTTGAACATACGAGTATTATTCGATTTTGGCTGTACAACAGACATGACATTTAAGCCCAGTACTGTAGTTTAAAAAATCTGAACCTTGCTTAAAATTAAAATAAACCACGGTCCCAAAGAAATATGGGGAGGAGGAGGGGATTGCATTTCCAATGAATGTCAATGATATTAAATGAAATACCATTGTGTGTTTTTACCTATCACTGTACAGTCAGGACCTAAAACATGTCTAGGACAGAAGCCTTCAAAAATTTGCTGAATTGATAAATAAATGTGTAAATGAACAAAAGAAATCTGAGTGGTGAAAACAATGGTTATCTGATAATGCATTTTCATAGCTCATCAGATTGGTTTTCTAAGATTAGTAAGGTGTAACGACACGTTCCTTAAATGAAGGAGGGTAATTACTCTAAGACAAAGGAAATTTTACCCTTGCCGTGGAATGAGACAGACTTAAGCAAGGTACTAAAGACAATAATTTTTACAACATTTAATTTCAATTGTGATGATTCCTATTGATAATTAGAACACATCCCTGGCTACCCTATTTCAGAAATTGAAATGTTATTGCTGTTTATTTTAATCTCCAATGCCTTAAAAATGAATAGATATTACAATAGTAGCCCTTTGCTAAGAGAATTCAATTGCACCTAAAGAAAACTAGTCACTGAAAAAAATAATGATTAATTCCAAAATTAAGCTTTTACTTCTAGACAAGAATAACAGCATGACTCCTTTTAATTGGGTTACTTTTTTAAAAAAACACAGGACCTCATCTTTCAGGTCTTTTTTTCTTTTAGAGAAAATCCAAACCTTTTCTGTGTATTAAAGAATAATCAACACATAAGCTAAACAGTTTAAATATGAATATATACAAATTTTACGTATAACTTCAGAGAGTTCACAAACATCCTTGAAGGCTGTCCGAAGGATACGGACCCTTGCTCTAGGGACAAATCATAAGCCATAGCAAGAAAACTTAGTTAAATGTTCTAGTCTAGGAATACACAGAAAAAGTCTTCAGGCATGAAGTGAAACTATTAAGCTAGTAGCATACATTATGGAAAGCATAAGACCATTTAAACTTACCTTTTTTACTAAGATCAATAGCAGCTTCTAAAAGCACTTCTAATTCCCCTTTCGGCAAAACTGGAACCACCCATCGAGGCCTAAGAGTTTTAATAATATAAAAAGATGTTTATTGGTTGAACACTGAACGAGGCACTATAAATGAGTTACTAATTACAATTACTCACTTAGCGCACCATGAAAATATTAAAATGAAACTAAAATATTAAAACCACAAGGTTGGCAGAACATCTGCTTTGTGGGACTAAGCATCATCTGTTGTCTCTACAAACAAAATTTTTTTAAGGAACTGTCAAACAAAAGATATAGCAATGAGAGAAGGGAAAATAAAATTATTTTAATAACACAGAATATAAAACTAATAATCAAGTATCACTAGAATATAAAACTACTATAATAATCAAGTATCACTTAAATGGATACCTATTGTTAGAGTTCATAGGAAAGTGCTCTTTCAGGACTCAGGTTAAAGGAGACATGATGAACCTCTTAGTTGTCCATCCACTTCCTCACAAAGAAGAAAAAATCTAGGTGGCAAATGACTAATTTCTGCCTCAACTTTTCCTGAAGGTTAAGTTAGACATAGGTCTCCAAGTCTTTATGCCTCCACAGGCACCCTCCTCCCTCAAACAACGATGCAGCATACGCCCAGGTGGTGCTTTCTCTGCTCCCAGTGCCAGCGGCCCAACCATCTGGGAGTCCATCCTCTTCCTACCCCTTCATCCCTCACTACCACCCAACTTACCCAGTGCTCCAAAAAACCCCATTTTCATAAAAAGTGCTCCATGACCACATAATCTATTAGAAACCAATGTATACCACCCTTTCTCATTGTTTTTATTTACATAAAAAAACATCACTTGTGTTTCTCTCCCCCTGCAGATTTGCTAACATGCAACTTTGCCCTTGAGTGAGCGTAAGAAGTACACTTTATCATCAGCAACCACCAGTCAAAAATTGAAAAGTAACAGTACAACTTTTTGCTATGATAACTCTGCTATAAAGAATGGGCAGGGACATTACAACTTTATACAACTGTTTGTTTGTTTGACTAATTCATTATATACCATTACTACAGGCATCCATCAAAAGAATCACATTTAATGTGTTCTTTCAAATATACATTTAAAAACAATGAGTTAAATATATATTAATAGGAAAAATATTTAAAATAAATGAAGTGAGGAAAACAAGTTATAAAATGATATTATAGTAAGAATTCCATATTTGTACAGAAAGCAGCACATATGATAATAAACACAAAGACAACCTGGAAGAATGTACACCTTATTGTTAGTAGCAACTTTTGGTTGGGAGGTGTGTATCTACAGAGGAAATTACAAAGAACATTATTGACATATTTCTATGTTTAACAAGATGTACTTATATTATATTACTTATGTAATCAGAATGTTTTTTTAAAAATGCAAAGGGTTTCTATTTCCCCTGACATTATATATGTAATGGTGTTAACTGATTTTTAAAAAGTCAACTTACTAAGGCAAGTAAGTGCCTATAAGTGTATTTTCCTTACTTTTCTTTTGGGGGGTTGGAGGGATGTGTCACACCTCCCTGGGACTCACTTGTTGAGCTCACAGCCTGGTGAAGACCACAGACATGCAGGATGGTTCCCTGAAACGCTCTTCCCTTATCTTCTTTAAATCTTTTCCTTCCCATACACACAAGCTTAAACTTTCACACTCTCAGAGTCTTACTCCAAATAATCAAAGCATGGGGCGGGGAGGTGGGTGTGGGTGAATGTTTGTACTATGAGTATGAAAATGTATACTCTGAACCACCCCCATGAGATGAAGATCAGGAGAAACAAATAGCTGAGATGGTTAAACGTCTCAAACTAATCAAGGGTTCACAAAGGGGCAGGCTCTGAGGAACTCAATCTTCTTATGACCTGGTTTACCTCAGGGCCATGCAAAAAGTATTAAAGTCATCCAGTAACCGACATGCTAATAAGAAAAAAAACGGGAAATCACACATACGGTTCTACTTCAGTAACACACCAGCTAGGGTGATCATCATTAAACTGAACACTTTATTGACACTGTTACTTCCTTTCATTTTAAATCCATTAAGAACCATGGGTTGCAAAGTACTTGGCAATGACTAAGATGTTAAGGCTATTTATGGAGGCAGTATGGTTACTGGGATATTCCTATCCACTCTTCCTCTTTTCTTAGTACTAATCACTGTGCTGAAATACTTTTGTTTTTCCTGTGTATGACACACATTAAAAAGCAAAACAAAATCAACTCACCTATTGATCATGTCATCCAACTTTGCCAGGTCAGTATGTGGAAATGCAGGTTCCTCATCTTCAAGCTGTGGTGGGGCATCAACTTGACCTTGTTCATCTGGGGGAGTTGCCGGGGAATTTTCATTGGAAGAATCAGGTGATGAAGTCTTAATTAAATTCAAACACCAACACAGATTAGGGGGAAATAATGTAAGCTTTTAAAGAAGATATGATCATTGTAAGTTTATGATGTTTCAGGCAGTCTCTGGGCTACTATGCTTTAAAATAATTTCATTTAATCCTCAAGAGCCTAAGGAAGTATTCTTCTGCCACTTAACAGATGAAAAAAACAAACTCAGACAATAAGTAATTAGCCCTAGGTCACAGAGCTCCAATTCTGTGGTCAGGATCTGAATCCAGGTCTAATTCTAAAGTTTGAGTTCTTATCCACAGTGTATACTGCTTCTCCGCCTACATTTCCCATTATATGAGCCCTTCATGATAGAAATTATTGTACACATTTTACTGATTAAAAAGTTTCTGATATAACATTTATTTTTCATTCTGAAGAGAAAAATAAATTTTATTCCACAATTCCCCTAGTCTCCAACTATTATCCAAATAATTATTAAAACTTCACTGTGGTTTCTAAATAAGTCACACCATTTTCAACTAATAAGGCTAATTTTATTCTTTCATTCTTCATTCTTTGTGCTTCTTTTTTTCCCCCCATACTTTAGCTGTGTACAATATTTCCACAATTAAGTGAAAGAACTTTTATGACCCTTATTAATTTTGAAAGCAGATAGTATTTTTCTCTTTCAAATTGAGACTGATCTAAATTTTAAGCTGACTTTTACTCGTATATTCTTGAATTTTCTACCTACTGTAGGTTGATGGCCCTTTTAAAGAAGGCCCCTTTCCCTATCATTTTAGCATTTATTGAACAGATGCATAAATAAGTACTTGTATTGAAGACAGTTGGGTATACCACCATTAATATATTCTACTTACAAAGTTTATATATGAACTCATAGAGCCAATTTGCAAGTAAATAGCAAACTTTTACTTAAGATGGCGAACACTACGCAGGTGCTATAGGGCTAGTTTCAAGGCAAAAATCTATAGAACAGAATTCAAGTTTTTTCAGAAGCCCAATAAAAATATTTGCATTTCAAGTATGTAACTTCGGAAGTCTGCTTCATTACTTTTTAAAAAGGCCCATTTCCCCTGGTATATATGTATTATATACATGCTCACAGAAATCCTAAAGACAAAAATAACAATTAAGATACCCGCAATACCACACCAACAGATAAGCACCAATGACATTTTCAGTTATTTCCTTGCAGTTTTTCTTCTATGTGACCCCCCCAAAATCCTGTCTATATATATGTATAAATTTTCAATAAAATTGGGATTATACTTAAGTCTGTGTCCTTTTCCATTCAACATTTGAGTATTTTCCCCCATCATAAACAATCTTTTTTAAAGAGCTGATTAATGGCCACATAGTATTAATTAAACAAAATTAAGGGACATTTAGCATTCTGCAATTTTTATTGCTAACATAAAACAAAACTATACTGAATCTTTTATATATAAATCTTTGTGTTGAACTTCAATTTTTCCTTAGGACAGAACCCTGGAAATATAATTACTACAACAACAGTATAAATTATTTCTTTTAGGGCTACTGACATATATTTTACTAAATTCCATTCCAGAAAGTCTGCACCCTCCCATGAACATCTCCCAAGATTGTTCATCCCATAGGGCCTTTGCCAAGGCTGTTTCATTTATCACTGGGCTTTACTATTATATATACTAGAGCCTAAAATTCTCTCCTATGGGAACACTCTTTAGTGAAAAATCTGATTGGTTTTAGAAATTCCCTTTATGCCAATATGAAAAAGCATTTTCAAAGTAAGCCGTAAGTTGGGTAGTGATTAATGCTATGGTTGCTTCCTCTTGGTCCAGTAAGTGTCAAATCTTCTGAAATAACTAAAATCCTAACATTAAAAAGTGGAGAATAAGAAAGTGAAAGAGGGATTCTACAGATAGTTAAGAATGTAATTTGTGGGAATTCCCTGGCGGTCCAGTGGTTAGGACTCCGTGCTCTCACTGAGGGCCTGGGTTCATTCCCTGGTTGGGGAACTAAGTTCCCACAAGCCAAGTGGCGCCCCCCCCCCCACCAAAAGAATGCAATTTGTTTGTTCGTTTTTTTCTTTTAATTATCATTCATCCTCAAAAATGTAAAGAGCTATTTAAAGGAAGAGGACATAATGCAGATACATAATATTAAGCTGAGTATCACAAACCTAAGAGCTCTTAGAATTATCAAGTACACCTTAAAAATAAAAGTAAGGTTAGAGGTTTAATTTCTGTCTAAAGCCATGCAAACCACAAACACTGCAGAAGATGTTAAAAGTCCATGCAAGATGCAGGTATGAAACAGAAGAGAGCAAGATACTGGAACTCAAGCTACAAGCTCCTGGTTTAAAAATATAAATCTCTGGCATCCAACACAAACTTTAGACTATGTTTAAAGAAACATGAGTACTGGCTAACAAATTTATGACACAGGAAAGACTTAACAACTCTGTCCAAGACTCGTGGCCATATACTTAAGTATTACATGTCCCAAAAGTGGGAACTGGAGAGGAAAAGGAATAAAGTTGACATTTATTTGGGGAAAAAAACCATTAAAACCTGACTTGCTCACTTCTCTAAAATGGCAGAGGGAGAGGATGAAAGGGGGGAAGGGCGGAGGGAGGGAAAGTGCACCAGCGCACGCACGCGCACACACACACGCAGCTCTTTCCTATCATACCTGTAATAGAGAGAATACGTAATCTATAATAGCTGGACAATAAGAACTTAACCACAAATGACAAATGTAAGTACTCTACAATAACAGTACTTTTGCCTAAAAACTTATCCATACAGAATTCTACACAAACATGTACCAACTGTAAGCAGCAAGTCTGTGATTCACATGCATGCACCTCAGCTACAAATTCACCTCTAAGTGCTGTTTGAGCCGCATATCACAAGTTTTAATGTTTGTCTTATGTGGTTTAATATGTCCCAGTATAAAATTACATACAATAGAAGGCTGAAAATTAATTATCTAAACTTACATTTCAAGAAATGAGAAAAACAGCAGCAATCCAAACCCAAAAGAAGTTAAGGGAACAAGAAATAAGAGTTAAAAGCATGTAAGTGGGGGCTTCCCTGGCGGCGCAGCGGTTGAGAGTCCGCCTGCTGATGCAGGGGACACGGGTTCGTGCCCCGGTCCGGGAAGATCCCACATGCCGCGGAGCGGCTGGGCCCGTGAGCCATGGCTGCTGAGCCTGCGCGTCCGGAGCCTGTGCTCCGCAATGGGAGACGCCACAACAGTGAGAGGCCCGCGTACCACACACACACACACAAAAAGGCATGTAAGTGGGAAGGGCGAAGAGAGTTAAAGCCAAAAATTAGTTTGGGGGAAGGTTTGATGCAATTGATAAATCCTTTAGGAAAGAGTAATCAGGAGAGAGAACACAAATTAGCAGTATCAGAGATGAAAAAGGAGATGCTACCACAGGCCCTAAGACATTAAAAAGATAATAAAAAAGGATATTATAAAGTTTTACTCCAATAATTTGACAATCTAGATGAAGTGGACAAATTCCTTGAAAAACACATTACCAAAATCCACCAGAAAAACAAAAAAATCAGAAAATTCCCCTATTTAAAAAAAAAAGTTGGATCTGCAATTACAACCGTTCCACAAATAAAGCCCCAGGACAGATGGTTTCACCAGTAAAATCTAAATAATTAATGAAGAAATAACTGAAGTCTTATACAAATTCATCCAGAGAATAGAAGAAAAAAGAATATTATGAATTTTGAGGCCAGCATAAAAATCTAGATACCAAAATCTATTTTAAGCTCTTTGCAAACATTATTTCATTTGATCCTCTTAATGATCCTATGAAGTAGTTATACTATTATTATCCTTATTTTATAGCTAAAAAACTGAGGTGTAAAGGTCATATAATTTACCCAAAGTCATAAAGCTAGCATGGTGCAAAGCTAAAATTTGAACACAAGCAATATGACTTGAGTCCATACTCTAACCATAGGCTACATCAAATGATTTAATGCTTTGCTCTGGAACTGACACAGAGCTTAAATACTTGATTTTAATGATTACTGATAGTGTAAGACACCAGGAAAAAAAAAGCGGGGGGGGGGGGGGGGAAGACCTGCATACCCAAGCATCACCATCTATAGCCCTTGAGTTTCTTGTTACTATGTAAGACCTATGTTTATATTTCTTAAAATAACAGTTTTATGGTTACTTCACAAATTATTCAGAACATGCTCCATTATTTAATATCCCATAATAGACACACCAATGTAGCTTTAACTAGTATCTTAAACATCCTACCTGATTCTGTTGGAGGGGGGGCTGAGACTGTCCATCAGGAGCCTGGCCCTGGCTGTCATTCCCTCCTACTGGAGAGCCACGAGTCGTGGCTGTCATACTCGACACAGGGCAGATCTTTGCAATTTTGTCTGCTTATGTAGTTGTCTTGAAAAAAGAAATTATAGTCCACTTATAGAAGATGAAGTACCAGCATTTGTCAGTCTTAAAAAGCTCCAATTCAAGAATAAACCATCTTGCAGAGACCATTGCATAACCTACAAGTAGAAGAAAAAAAGCACATTGTTTTAGACATAAAAAACATGAACTAAGGAATTGTTCGAACTTAATATTACCAGTGACTCTAGTCAGGAGAAAGTGGCTATATAAATGAGAGAGAGGACAAAGCTGAAAAGTTTCATCAATACTATATTTAACTTAATAAACTGATAATAGTACATCAGCAGCTATGTCAAGAAAACATACAAGTATAGCCTTATAATATTTCAGTTTCTTCCTGGGATTCCAAAGACATTATCAAGGTATTCACTTAGTTGTCATTTCAATTCAATTATGGAGTGGCAAAACTGTCTTCAATTTGCCAATGCCTTGAATATACACATTCCTACAATGTATTTAAGACATAAACCAAGTAATAAAATCTGATTGTTAACTGTATACTACTCCTCCAATACGACCTATTTTGTCAAATGACCTTGACTCTCCCCTTTTGGGAAGGTTTTGGCCACAGGCACTCCCAGAGCCATGACAGGGCTACAGACCCAAACTGTTTAACAATGGAATTCCTCTTTGCAGAAATCTAGCAAAGGTGTATAGAGGAATACCACCAAACCCTCAATTCTATATTCTTAGCTGTGTAGTAAAATCATCCAAAGTGCTTTTAAAAACACTGACGTCCAAACCCCTCTCCAGATTGAATAAATTACAATATTCGGGAGTTAAGCCTAGGCATCAGTACTTTTCAAAAAATCTCCCCCATGACTGATTCTAATGTACCACGAGATTGAGAACCTCAGCTGACTGATTTATAGATCTTTGGTTATAAGGCAACCACACTTCCATTTAGTCCATGGTATTTACTTCAAGCTTAAATATAATCACTTAACCCAGAGATGGTGTTCTAACAAGATTTTGTTTCACTTATCAAATTGGCATAATAAAAAGCTTAAGACTGATAACATCGGGTACTGGGGAGGCTAAAAACAGAAAAATCTTTAATACATAAAGTGGAAAAACAATTAAAAGATAACATGGTTGAACACCCTCGCTTTCACTTTTGTTTTCCATTTTTATACAACCTACATACACTAACAAAAAATTTTATGTGAAGTAGACAATTTTAAAACCCAGAAAAACCCACCTATCAAAATCTTCAGCCACTTTGGGTTGGCTGGCAAACTGTTTAAATTTTTTTTTTCTTACCACTCAAAATATCAGCTAACCAATTCAACTTCATTCTCTCTACTTCAAATTTGCTCCAATCTCTTTCTTTTGATCCCACTGCTCATGATCCCCAATGAATGATGCTCCCTCAATCTTTTCCTGGAAACCTTGTTCTTAACCTATAAATATGCTTGAATCTTTGTTACTGAAATGAAAAATCACCAACCTCTGTCCTTCCCTTTCCCCCCAAATCTTAAAAGGAATGCCTCTGCTTCTCCCTTCCCTTTCACTCCTTCCACTCTCTCATCATCTAGCTGTATCTAAACTATCAAAACTGTTTTAAGCCACTGGGTCTTAACTGAGGTCTATGGATGGGTTTGAGGATTAACTCCCCTAAAATTACATGCAAAGCTTTGTAAATATGTACATTTGGGGGTGGGGGAGGTCTGCTTCACAGATCATCAATGCTCTACTAATTGACAATTAACTGATAATCAAATGACTGCCCCTTGCCGTTCACCCTGTTTGCCCTCTTCTTAGCGTTAGCCACAACTGGCTGCCACTACCCCCACCTCCCTTCTTGAAGCTCTGAGCTTTCTTGGCTTATACAATCCTGGACTCAAGTTTCCTTTCCTTTCTACTTCTTTTCAAAGGGGAGGGTAGAGAATAGTAGGTAGTAGTGATGTCAGTGACAAATACAGTTTTCAACACTGAAACAGAGGTGAAAACCTCCACTAGACGACTGACTCTGTAAGTCAGGAATTGAAGGAGAACTTGGGGGTCTTGAACAGAACGTTAATGTTCACAAGAGTGGGAGACGGATTCATTAGCATCATCTGGGAGCCCCCCGAATACACACCTCCTTCTGAAAGTGAGGGGGTCACAATCTTGGGGGGTGGGAAGAAATAGCATAATATATTCTCAAGTGTTGGGCAAGTTGGGGAGGGGGGACGAAACCCTGAGGCACACCAAAATTAAAGTGGTGTTTTTAAGGTAAATCCTTACACTTTACATAGAATGTGGCATTTTCCTATAAATTAGAAAACCACAGCTCTAAGAGGTGACTTGACCAAAGCACAGATAGAAAGCAAGTCTAAAAAATTAATTCTATTACTTTGTCCACTAAACCAATCCTATCGCTCTTCAAAAATTATTTCCGGGAAGCAACCCAAGGATGAATGGATAAACAACATTTGGTATATACATACAATGTAATAGTATTTAGTGTTAAAAAGGAAGGAAATTCTGACTTGGATGAACCTTGAGGATGTAATGCTAAGTGAAATAAACCAGTCACAAAGGGGCAAATATTCCACGACTCCATTTATATGAGGTACCTACAGTCAGAGAAGGAAAGTAGAAGGGTGGTTACCAGGGGTTGGGAAGAGCAGGAAATGGGGAATTATTGTTTAATGGGTACAGAGTTGCAGTTTGGGAAGATGAAAAGTTCTGGAGATGGATGGTGGTGATGGTTGCACAATGTTAATGCACTTAATGCCACCGAACTATACCTAATAATGGTTAAAATTGAAAATTGTTTATATATTTTTCCCACAATAAAAAACATACATACACACACACACGGCACTAACTGCTCTCTTGCTTTGCACTCTTTAACATTAGATTATTTGAGTTAAAACATCTTAAAATTATATTCTCGTGTTGTTTTGTTTATGCTCAACATTGTTCCATCTATATGCATCCCAATAACTCTCCATCCATAGACAAATCAAAAATATCTGGCAAAAGTCAGAGGACAAATTATTCTAGACAAAAGCATTCTGTGGATAACTAAGGGACTGTCCCTTTCAACAAAATAACATTAAAGTAAATGGAAAAGGTGGCAGTCTGAATGAAACCTCTCCCCAAACAAAATACCTTTCTCTCAGACCACAGAACTAAATCACCTTCTGCTTCTTGCAAAGTATTCCATTGGCAAAGCCTCAAGCTGCTTGCCATCCATATCCCTTATATACTCTCACCTTTCTGTCTCTTGGTTTCTCAGTTTCTTCTACCTCTAAGTTCCCCATATTTCTAGATTTCCAACGCTGCTGGGAAGGTACAGCAGGTCTCAGGATAGCATACTCTGCTCTATTCTGCTGTTTTTAACAGTCATCTCTCTACCATCACATAAGAATTGGATACTTTTTCCTTAATGTGCTAGGCTGAGAGATTAAGAGCAAGACAGAGGAATGGAGCAAGTAAAAATAACTTCTGGATTCAAACATAACTCTTGTTCAAAATCTCACCTCTGCCACTTACAAGCTGCCCTATCTTAAAGGCCAGTAACAACTACTCTAATTTTCCAGGTCTTTAAAACTGAAACAATGCTACCCACAAAAATGCCATGAGGGGACTTCCCTGGCAGTCCAGTGGTTAAGCCTCCAAGCTCCCAATGCAGGGGGCACGGGTTCGATCCCTTGCTGGGGAACTAAGATCCCACGTGCTGCACAGTGCAGCCAAAAAACAAAAACAGAAGTTAAACTGATAAATTTTACATTATGTACATTTTACCACCCAAAAAGGGGGAGAACAGATAACAAGTGTTGGCGAGGATGTGGAGAAAGTGGGACCTTCATACACTGTTAGCAAGAATGCAAAATGGTACAGCACCTTTGAAAAACAGTTTGGCAATTTCTCAAAAAGTTAAACATAGAATTAACAAATGACCCAGTCATTCCACTCCTATGTATATATTCAAGAGAAATCACATATGTCCACACCAAAAACATGTACACAAATGTTTATAGCAGCATTAATCATACTAGCCAAAATGTGCAAACAACCCAAATGTCCATCAACCAATGAATGAACAAAATGTGGTGTATCCATACAAAAGAATATTTTTCAGTCATAAAAGAAATACAGTTCTGATACATGCTACAACATGGATAAGCCTTGAAAACACCATGCTAAGTGAATTAAACCAGATACAAAAGGACAAATACTGTATGGTTCCACTTATATGAATATCCAGAATAGGCAAATTCATAGACAGAAAGTAGAGGTTACCAGGGGCTGGGGGAAAAGGAAGATGAAGAATTACTGGATAACAGTTACAAAATTTCTGCTTGGGGTGATGAACAAGTTTTGGAAATAGTTGTGATGGTTGTACAACACTGTGAATGCAAATAATGCCACTAAATTGTACACTTAAAATGGTTAAAGTAGCAAGTTTTGTGATATATATGTATTTCAACACAATTTAAAAAAATTATTGATAGGACAAAAACATTGAATTGTACACTTTAAATGGATGAATTGTATGGTATGTGAATGTCTCAATAAATCTGTTAAAAGAATATTAACAAAAAACACAGTGGAAAAAATGATTAAAAGGAATTAAAATACATTAGAAAACATTCACTTAAGGCAAAAGAAATCAGTAACGGAAGAAGAAAGGAAGAAAAAAGCCATGAGATATAGAAAACAAAGTAAGATGGCAAATGTAAATCCACCTATATCAATAATGACGTTAAACGTGAATGGTTCATAAAATCCAATCAAAACACAGAGATAGACTGGATTTAAAAAGAAAGATCCAGGGACTTACCTGGTGGTCTAGTGGGTAAGACTCTGCATTCCCAATCCAGGGGGGGCCTGGGTTCAACCCCTGGTGGGGGAACTAGATCCCACATGCATGCCACAACTAAGAGTCCACATGCCACAACTAAAAGAAGATCTCACATGTCACAATGAAGATCCCACGTGCCACAACTAAGACCCAGTGTAGCCGAAATAAATAAACTTTTTTTAAAAAAGAAAAAGAAAAAAAGAAAGATCCAACCACATGCTGTCAACTGGAGACAGATTTTGGATTCAAGGATATAAACTGGTTGAAAGTAAAAGGATGGAAAAATATCCATCATGCAAAACAGCAACCATAAGAAAGCTGGAGTGGCTATATGTTTATCAGAAAAAAAAGACTGTAAGACAAAAAAATATTACTAAAGAGGAACATTTTACAATAATAAAAGGGTCCATTCATGAAGAAAATATGACAATTTTATATATATATATATACACACACACACACAACCTAACAGAGCCTCAAAACATATGAAGCAAAAAATGACAGAGGAGCGAGAAACAGACAATCCAACAATAATAGTTAAAAGATTTCAGGGCCTTCCCTGGCAGTCCAGTGGTTAAGACACTGCACTCCCACTGCAGGGGGCACGGGTTTGATCCCTGGTTGGGGAACTGAGATCCCACAGGCTGCACGGTGCGGGCCAAAAAAAAGAGAAGACTTCAACTCCCCACTTTCAATAATGGATAAAACTAAGCAGAAGATCACCAAGTAAACAGAAAACTTTAACAACTATACACCAACTAGATCATACAGACATCTATAGAACACTCTATCCAACAGCAAGAATATACAGTCTTCTTGAGTACACATGAACATCCTCCAGGACTGACCATATGCTAGGCTGCAAATTAAGTCTCAATAAACTTAAGGGATTGAAAGTTAAGTATATTCTCTGAACACAGTGGAATGAAATTAGAATTCATCCAAAGGAAATTTCACAAGCATGTGAAAATTAAATAGATATATTTTGCCATGGTAATCATTTAAATCACTTACTAGCTCCTCAGTTGATTTTCCTGGTATAAAATCCTGCCATCTACAAATAATAAAAATTCTGAATTCTCCTTAAAGATAAAACTAAGGGGGGCTTCCCTGGTGGGGCAGTGGTTGAGAGTCCGCCTGCCGATGCAGGGGACACGGGTTCGTGCCCCGGTCTGGGAAGATCCCACGTGCTGTGGAGCGGCTGGGCCCGTGAGCCATGGCCACTGAGCCTGTGCATCCGGAGTCTGTGCTCCGCAACGGGAAAGGCCACAACACTGAGAGGCCCGCGTACCGCAAAAAAACCAAGACCAAAACCAAAAAAAACTAAGGTAAGATGTTGTCACTGAAATATATCGTAACACTATTTCTTTTCTTGCTTAATGTTAAAAACTTCGGCACATAAAAAGGTCAGACTAAAATAGCTTCACAGCACTTACCTTAAGAAACAAAACAAGTCCTCACAATCACTATTTTTAAAAACTGTCCAGCCCTACAAACAACAGGCATCCAAACATATTCACCCAAAACATCAATGAAAACTTAGAAAGTGATGGAAACATCAATAGTCATAAGTACAAACTACATTTAATCTATTTCAAATCAATGATATGAAGAGATGCGGAGGGGAAGAGAGAAATGAGGGAAACGGTATAGAATTACAGTAGAAAAAGAACGAACCAAAAAGGAAATGAGAGAAGCAATTAGGAGTGACAAACAGTTAACATCTATTGAGCAGTCACCATGTGCCAGGTACCATTTAAAAGTTTTCATCTATTAACTCACTTAATACTCAATCTCAAAAGGTAAGTACTCATTATTACCATTTTACAGACAAAAAACTGAGGTACATAAAGATAATCTGACTAAAATGAAGTAACTAATAGGGGACAAAGCTAGCAAATCAAATTTCAAATCTAGATACCTTGGTACCAACCGTTCTGCTTATCCCCTTGCTATGCTACATTGCTCTTTCTATTTCAGTGCTATAGGAGGAGAGACCATAGAGGGGAGAAACAGAGGTACTTCATCAATCCTATTAAGTGTGTTAGTCAACCACTCTTGTTAAAGATCTCAAACTTATTTTGCCAGAAGCAGTGTGGTACACAAAACCAATTTTCTAACCAGAAATATATGAACTTAAATTTCTACTCTAGAACTTAACTGTGTGACCTTAGGCAAAGTTCCCAAACCTCTTTGGGACTTAGTCTCCTCACCTGAGGATACAAGGCTATGGTTGTTGATTAAATGAGGTAATGATTATCTTTAAATGTCAGACAGAGCTGTCCAGTTAAGTATTAGTTCTCTTTCCTCTCAAATAACATTCCACTGGAGGGGAGACACTTTAAAGACAACTATTTGTAATTTAGTACTGAGGATGGAACACGTGTGAGGGTTTTGGAGTGAAAAAAGACTTGGTAAATATGAAGTCTGTTCTGCTACAAAACATGTACAGGCATACCTTGGAGATACCGTGGGTTCAGTTCCAGACCACCACAATAAAGCAAATATCACAAAGCGAGTCACACGAAGTTTTTGGTTTCCCAGTACACATAAAAATTATGTTTATAGTATACTGTAGTCTATTAAGTGTGCAACAGCATCGTGTCTAAAAACACAATGTACATACCTTAATTTAAAAATACTTTATTTCTAAAAATGCTAACCATCACCTTAGCCTTCAGCAAGTCATAATCTTCTCGCAACAGTAACAAAGATCACTGATCACAGATGACCGTAACAAATATAATAATGAAAAAGCTTCAAATATTGTGAGAATTACCAAAGTGTGGCAGAGACACAAAGTGAGCCAATGATGTTGGAAAAATGGCAACAGACTTGCTCGATGCAAGGTGTCCACAAACCTCCAATTTGCAAAAAACACATTATCTGCCAAGAGCATTAAGCGAAACGTGATAAAGTAAGGTATACCTGTAGTTTTGTAATGGTATTTAGCTCACTGGCAAACAAACAAAAAAATGGCTAGCTCACTGGCCAGTAAACACACCTGCAAATCATGTTACTTCATAAGCAATTTCCCCCTCAACACATGAATGTTTTGTACCAAGTAACAGCAGCTGAATGCAGCATGAGTGTTGGGGATAAAGGTCTGGACCAGATAGCCATCACCCTACATTTTTCTTGGCTCAGTCTGGCCGAATGCTCTGTCTTGTAAGTATGTATACTGTTCCTCCTGACCTTCGTGCATTTGAATTTTATTTCAGCCTCGTGTCCCTAACTCAGTAACCTCAACCATTCCCTATATGGAAGGGTTCTATTAGGTTACCTTAAAAAAGAAGAAAAAAAAAAAAGTCCTACATTTACCATAGTTTGTCAGGAGTTTAGGATCTTTTAAACTGTGCTGTTTATTTTATTGAAATTCTTATTGTTTTTGTTAGTGCTCTAATTACAAAGTTACATAGCTTCTGAGTGATCAGTTTGCTCTCAATCCTGTTTCCCCCATAAGCCCTGTTACTTTTTGGTGCATGATTTTTGCAGAACATGAGGCTTTTCAGCCATTGAAATATAACAGATATACCTATAACAGATCATATTTAATCTCCAAGTATCTTCTTCTCTCTTTCAAGGTGGCTAATACCTTCAGAGATTGCTGGGAAGCTTCAATGGAAGAATGTATGTGAAGTGCCATGTACACAGAAGGCACACAACAAATAATAGATATTCTAACAAGTGCTGTTTTTTTCTCCCTTGAAATGCTAATTAGATTACTATGTACGCTCAACAATTCTTATTCCCAGGCGCCCTATGATCTCCAAATCAGTCCAGAGGAAAAGTATTCTCCCAATTATAAACTACCAGGATTCTATGCTCCTGACATACATATTATACTTGCACAGGTTGAACTTTAAAATGAATGAACAGCCTCAACAGTTATATTAATATAGCTGCTTTTATTATTCTGTTACATTAACACAGAATCCTACCATATCTCAAAAGTTTGCCCTACTTTTTAAAAAGTTTCAACTCAAATCTTACCATCTGTAAGACAATTCACAGCACAGCGTTCGTATCAGAATTTGTGCTGGCTCTAAAGAAAACGTGACAATAGGAAGACTAAAGAAACCAGTAGGGACTTCCCTGGTGGCGCAGTGGTTAAGAATCCGCCTGCCAATGCAGGGGACACGGGTTCGAGCCCTGCTCCAGGAATATCCCACATGCCGTGGAGCAACTAATAAGCCCGTGCACCACAATTATTGAGCCCGCGCTCTAGAGCCCGAGAGCCACAACTACTGAAGCCCGTGTGCCTAGAGCCCATGCTCCGCAACAAGAGAAGCCACAGCAATGAGAAGCCCGCGCACCGCAACAAAGAGTAGCCCCCGCTCGCCGCAACTAGAGAAAGCCCGCACACAGCAACGAAGACCCAACGCAGCCAAAAATTAATTAATTTAAAAAATAAACCAGTAACAAAGAGACATCAAAATTATGCAGTGCTACACAGTAAGTAAACTAATTATCTGTTGAGTAAAAGAATGGACAAATGAACCACCCTTTTAGGTAGAAATATAAGTATATTTTTCATTCAATAAATAGGGAAATAACCTGGTAAATATGGAATTGGAGTCCTGGTTCCAGTCATCTGACTCCAAGGACCAGGTTTCTATCAACAGTATACTAAGCTGGCTCAAGTTTGCCAAACCTGGTTCTACCTTAACAGCATTTTAAAAACTTAAATTACTTTCTATTTTAATGCTGCTTAAATATGTGCATAAATGAAATCAGAATTCAACTCCTTATGCTTATTGCTCTTCTACAAATTTGCAAACTAAATACAAACAGAACTATTAATATTAATAATATGTGACAGATGGCAGCATACTGCTGACTGCTAAGGCATAGGTTCCTTTGAGTTTTGCACAGCTAACCTACTACTATCATGTACCATGTGGGAAACACAGCTTTCCTACTTGAATTACTACATCACTCTGTACACGTGGTTTGCCATGACATCATTTTTCCTTCACACCAACACATCATTTTTAAGTCTGCTTCTTTTGCTCTCATCTGACAAATTAAACTGTACAACTGAGCATCAACGTGTTAAAAACACAAAGCTAACATCAGTGGTTGAAATGGTGTGGCGGTTCCTGATTATGAGACAATCATCCAGGTACTCAAAAGCACATGTACTAACGTTTAAGAATATCATAAAATTGAAAAGACTTGTTTTAAAAAGAAAATACTTGTTCTAACTTGAGCACAAAAAGGGCACCAAAGAGATACTTTGAAGGCTAGAATCCTGCAGGCAATCAGGGAGAGGTGTTCAAAGACTATTAAGATTTGGAAATTAACTGCTCCAATTATAGGAAATTCTACATTTAAATCTTCCCTTTAAAGGTTTTTGGTTGCAACACTGTGAAGCTCATTGCTATCAGCAAGAAGGTCTTTTACTGAGTCTAAAGTCTATTTCCCTTGTCACTGATACCTATAGCTTATAGTTCTGCCCACAGAAACAAAAGTTAATATTCACCACTTTCTAAATTACAATGCTTCAAAATACTGAGATTTATAGTGTACACACACCCAGGTCACTTTTCAAGAAAAGATACACTTTTACTTAAATATTCCTTTATTTACTAAATCTTTACAAAGGGTGCAAGGTCTCAATAAATTCTAGTCCCTAAACAAAGCAACCTACTCATAAAATCGAGCAACACTGACTTAAAATATTAGACACAGTCACATACCAAATGTCACAGAAGGTATGCCTACTTATCAGTCTACTCTTTGTTAAAGGACAGATTAAGATAAACTCAGTTATTTATTAATAGCTCTTACCAATCTTTATCAAAGTTAGTTAACACTTTTAGAAGTTAACTAATCCAATCATGAAATGCTGATCCAACACATTGAAAAGAGAGACTTCATTTCATTTAGTCAATATTTTAAGCAAGGCAGACACATTATTGATAATTACCATTTTCCATGTGCATCCAGTAGGTACTCTTTTTGCCTGAAACTTCCACAATGAGATTGAATCACAAATGTAAAGAATTTGAAAAGGAAACCAAGAATTTGAAAGTCCTTCTAGTCGTTGAAGGAATGTTTGAAGTTACATATTATAGTTTTTAAACTATGTTTGAAGTTACATATTATAGTTTTAAAATAAGTCTTGAAATATAATTCACATATATAAAACACTCTAAGTGTACCATTCAACTGCTTTTAGTTTATTCAGAGTGGTACAGATATCACCACAATCAATTTTAGAATATTTTCATCACCCCAAAAAGAAACCCCATGGTAGCACAGTGGTTGAAAGTCCGCCTGCCGATGCAGGGGACACAGGTTCATGCCCTGGTCCGGGAAGATCCCACATGCCGCGGAGCGGCTGGGCCTGTGAGCCATGGCCGCTGAGCCTGCGCGTCCGGAGCCTGTGCTCCGCAACCGGAGAGGCCACAACAGTGAGAGGCCCGCGTACCGCAAAAAAAAAAAAAAAAAAAAAAAGAAAAGAAACCCCATACCTACCATACCTATTAGCAGCAATCATTCCCCCTTCCCTCCTCCCTCACCCCCAGCCCCAAGCTAATCTACTTTTTGTCTTTATAGATTTGCCTATTCTGAACACTTCATATAAATGGTATCATACAACATGGAGTCTTTTATGACTGTCTTCTTTCACTTAGCATGACTATCTTCAAGGCTCATCCAAATTGTACCATGTATCAGTACACTTCATTTCTCTTTATAGTTGAAAAATATTCCATTGAATGGTACACATTTTATTTAGGCATTCATTAGTTGGACATTTACATTATTCTGCAATATGGTTTTATATATGTAGACTCCATTAAGAGAGATGTATGAAAAAGAGCTATCCTTCCAACTCTGTATGTCTGTGTACAATTAATCCTAAAGGTTCAAAATAACACTACAGTATACCATGAAGGCTGATGCTCAAATCAAAAGTGAAAGCTATATGAAGTTACTGAAAATGAAAACATTAAAAACTTTGAATGTGGTATTATAGGGACTTCCCTGGTGGCACAGTGGTTAAGAAACCGCCTGCCAAAGCAGGGGACACGCGTTCGAGCCCTGGTCCGGGAAGATCCCACATGCTGTGGAGCAACTAAGCCCCTCACAACGAAAAGTAGCTCCCACTCACTAACGCAACTAGAGAAAGCTGCAACTAGAGAAAGCCGCAACTAGAGAAAGCCGGCGCAGCAACGAAGACTGGAGGGGGGGGGGAGGGAGGGAGGGAGGGAGGGAGGGAGGGAAAGGAAATAAACTGTTTTTTTAAAATGTGGTATACAAAATATAAAACTAAAACATTCTAATTCAATTATGGCACCCCCCTTAGTATATTGAGACACTACTAAAAAAAAAAGAGGCCAGACGTCAGCAGTATTTTTGACAGATCACAAACGAAATGAGAAGCAGAAGTGCTAAAGGCAAGGGAACCTTGTTTTTAAAATGGGAGAGCTGCACGCTAAGGTCCCTTTAGCTATGTTTTATGAAAAAGCAGTTAATGTCTACGTGCTGTTGGCAACTGCAAGGCAAAAGAAGGCCGAATTAATAACAAGGGGAAAATACTAACAGAACTCATTTACTCAGACATTATACAGGGTAGTGGTTAATAAGAGTACAGAATGAAGATAAACTGCCTCAGTCTGAATTCCTGTTCTGCCACTTACTAGGTGTCCAAGCTGGACAAGTTCCTTAACATCTATATCTTGTTTTCCTTAAATATAAAATGAGGAAAATAGCAGCTACCTTTTCAAGACTGCTGTAAGAACATAAAGAATTTATGCATATATAATATATATAGGCACTGAGTATTAGCTATTGCTACGAGAGGTTTACAAAGTAGAATACAAGAATATCTAAGAACTAAATTAAAAACCTGTAATTTACAACACAGAAGGGCAATGTGAGCACCAAGGAAAAACATCTAAATTAAACTGGAATATATTAAAATATTTAAGATGAAATCCTGCCTGGGATTTGCTTCAAAATGGAGGGGGTACATAAAAAGAAAAGCCATGAATTGAAGCCAGTTGATGGGAGTTTATCTACATCTATGTATGTTTGATTTTTCCTTAATAAAAAGTTTGGGAAGGTGGGAAAATAAATTAGTTGAGAGTAGAGAATATCTACAAAAGCTTCTTAGAAGAACGATATCTGAGCCGCATCTTACAGAATAAAGATGAGTAGTACGCCAAGTAAATGTGTGTAGGGATGGAGCAAAAAAGGCATAAGAAACAGTATGGAATAGCCTAATGCAGTCAATGTGACAGTAGTTCAAAATAACAGAAGACCAGCACCAATTACCAAGTAAGGTTGATGGTATGCATAACTGGGTGGCATCCATAACCTTGGTTCTCCCACCTCTGGTATTGTAATTATTTTTTTGGGGGGAGGGGGGTGCCGCACTGCATGTGGGATCTTAGACCTTAGTTCCCTGACCAGGGACTGAACCCGTGTCCCCTGGAGTGGAAGCAAGGAGTCTTAACCACTGGACCTCCAGGGAAGTCCCTAAGTGTAAAATTTTAACAAAGAAAATTTGGCCTAGTGGCTTCCCTGGTGGTGCAATGGTTGAGAATCTGCCTGCCAATGCAGGGGACACGGGTTTGAGCCCTGGTCCGGGAAGATCCCACATGTCGCGGAGCAACTGGGCCCGTGTGCCACAACTACTGAGCCTGTGCTCTAGAGCCTTCGAGCCACAACTACTGAAGCCCGTGTGCCTAGAGCCCGTGCTCCACAACAAGAGAGGCCTGCGCACCACAACGAAGAGTAACCCCCGTGGGCCGCAGCTAGAGAAAGCCCACGCGCAGCAACAAAGACCCAATGCAGCTAAAAATAAATAAATTTATAAATTTATACATACATATTAAAAAAATTGGCCTATACAAAAAGTTCACTGGTGGTAAAACATATGCAATCTTATTTAAACAAATCAGATATTCTTAAGGGTGTTCAATAGTTATCTCTATCCTTGCCCATCCCTTAAAGCATGTTTATATAGGTGAAATCTGGTTAAATAATTAAAGGTAGGGTAAAAAAAAAATCTATGCAAACCTGTTTATCTTGGTGACATTATAGAATACCGATTCTGCACCAGACCCTGAAGAGATAGAACAGTAAACAACACTCAGTTTCTGCCCTTAAGGAATTCACCTGTCTAGCCCCCTCACTACCAAAGGAACAGAATAGCAAGTATATTCTTTAAAATGTATTTCATAACCGTGAATTTCACACAAAAAAGAATGATAGCTAAGCTTAGAGACATTTGTTGGGATACATAAAAAAAGTCCTGGAGAGTGGAACGAATGTAGAATGGAATAAACTTCCTGGTTTATATCTTTTTTTTTTGTGGTGGTATGCGGGCCTCTCACTGTCGTGGCCTCTCCCGTTGCGGAGCACAGGCTCCGGACGCGCAGGCTCAGCGGCCATGGCTCACGGGCCCAGCCACTCCCGTGTCCCCTGCATCGGCAGGCGGACTCTCAACCACTGCGCCACCAGGGAAGCCCTGGTTTATATCTTTTTCGATAATGAACGTGTAACTTTTTTTTTTTTTTACCTTTTGACCCACTTCACCCATTTCTCCCACTCCACCCCCTACCTCTGTCAATCACCAATCTGTTCTCTGTATCTATGAGCTTGGGTTGGTTTGTTTAAGATTCCACATACAAGAGAGATCATATTTGTCTTTATGTCTATGAAGTCCATCCACGTTGTCGCAAATGGCAAAATTTCATTCTTTTTCATGGCCGAGTAACATATACACACATACCACAATCTCTTTATCCATTCATCTATCAATGGACACTTAGGTTGTTTTGGCTATTGTAAGTAATGCTGCAATGAACATGGGCGTGCATATGTCTTTTCAAGTTAGTGTTTTCCCTTTCTTAGGACAAACACCAGAAGTGGAATTGATAGATCATACCAGTTTCTTTCTTTCTTTTTAAAAATTTATTTATTTTATTTATTTATTTTTGGCTGCGTTGGGTCTTCGTTGCTGCGTGTGGGCTTTCTCTAGTTGTGGCAAGCGGGCGCTACTCTTCGTTGTAGCGCTCAGGCTTCTCATTTCAGTGGCTTTTCCTGTTGCAGAGCACGGGCTCTAGGCACGCAGGCTTCAGTAGATGCGGCACGCGGACCCAGTAGTTGTGGCTTGCAGACTCTAGAGCGCAGGCTCAGTAGTTGTGGCACACGGGCTTAGTTGCTCCGCGGCATGTGGGATCTTCCCAGACCTGGGCTCAAACCCGTGTCCCCTGCATTGGCAGGCGGATTCTTAACCACTGTGCCATCAGGGAAGCCCTATAGCTTCTATTTTTAATTTGAGGAACCTCCATACTGCTTTCCACAGTGGCTGCACCAATTTACATCCCAGCAACACTGCACAAAGGTTCCCTTTTCTCCATACCCTCACCAACACTTGTTATATCTTGTCTTCTTGGTTTATTTCTAAAGGCCATATTTTAATTTGAAGTATTGAATCTCTCAAGTGCAAAGATCTTTCCAGATGTATTCACCAATAAGCATATGAAAAGGTTCTAACAGCATTAAACACAGGTAAATGGTTATTTAAGCCACAATTAAATATTCCTAAATCTCCACCCAAATGGCTAAACTTAAAAGGACCGACAATACTAAATGCTGCTAAGGAACAATGACATCAACTACAGGGCTGATAGGATTCTAAACTAATATAACCAACTACTCTGTGGGAAATCTGTTTGGCAGCATCTACTAAAGCTAAACACACATATACCCTATAACCCAGCAATTTCACTTCTGGGTGTATACCAAAGAGACCATCAAAAGACACATACTGGACCTCCCTGGAGGTCCAGTGGTTAAGACTCCAAGCTTCCAACGCAGGAGGCACAGGTTTGAACCCTGGTCAGGGAACTAAGATCCCGCATGCCACACAGTGCGGCCAAAAATATAGTAATAATTAAAAAGAAGAGGGCTTCCCTGGTGGTGCAGTGGTCGAGAGTCTGCCTGCCAATGCAGCGGACACGGGTTCGTGCCCTGGTCCGGGAGGATCCCACATGCTGCGGAGCGGCTGGGCCCGTGAGCCATGGCCGCTGAGCCTGTGCATCTGGAGCCTGTGCTCCGCAACGGGAGAGGCCACAACAGTGAGAGGCCCGCGTACCGCAAAAAAAAAAGAAGACACATACTAAAACAATCATGGCAACACTTTATAATTAGTGAAAACACTGTAAACAATCTGAATGTCCACCAACAGTAGAATGTATAGACAAATAATGGTATATTTCAAATAATGACATCCTAATGAAAAAGAAGAAATTAATCAATCATCTGTTGGGCAAAAAAAGCCAGAAGCAGAGTGCATATTGTATTATTCTGTTTATATGAAATTCAAAACCAGGCATGACTAATTCATTGAAAGATATGGGTCAAAATATTGGGGGGCAGGGGGTTGGAGGAGTAGACGCATAAGGGAGTCTTCTAGGATTCTGGAAATGTTCTATATGTTGATCTGAATGATAGTTATACAGATATATACATTTATAAAATTTTACCAAGTCACACACTTAAGATTTGTGGACTTAAACTGTATGCAAGTTATATCTCAATTAAAAACCAAAACTGGGGACTTCCCTGGTGATCCAGTGGTTAAAGACTCTGTGCTGCCAATGCAGGGGGTACAGGTTCGAACTAAGTCGGGAAACTAAGATCCCGCATTCAGCACGGCCCAGCAAAAAAAAAAAAAAGTGAAACTGTATAGTAGGTAAGCCACTCAAAAGATAATGTCAAACTTCCCTTGGGAGTCTGAGGCACTGGTTCTCAAAGTGTGGTCCATTAAGACCCTTTCAGCAGATCCCAGAGATTATGTTTTCATAATAATAAGACATTATTTGCCATTTTCACTGTCATTCTCTCTCAGGTATACAGTGGAGTTCTTCCAGAGGCTACATGATGTATTATATCACAACAGACTGAAGGAAGAAGGAGACAGAGAATCCACCTGTTTTTCATTAGGTCAGATAAAAGATATTTGCAAGAATGTAAAACAATGTCACTCTTCTCACTAACTTTTGGAAGTTATTTTTCATAAAAGTATTATTTACATTAACTTGCAATGAGTTTTATTTCTAAATACACACATAAAAATTTTAAATGTCTGTTTTAGTTTCTAATATAGTAATATATATCAATGGATAGAACCCCATGTTAACAAAAGCTCTTTGAGGTCCTCAATAATTATAAAGAAGTCCTGAGACCAGTAAGTTTAAGAATGACTGGCCTACTGATACACAATAAAAATGATAGGCTTCTTTTGCTACTTCTCTTACAGTGATGAAAAACAAGGTTATCAACGTTTTCTCTGAAACCGTCTGTGCCAGACAAAAATCACTGCTACTCTATTTATCCGCATACTTTCATTCTCAATTCAGAAAAAAACAACCTCCCCTAAATTTTATTCCCCCTGCAGGCCACATCACTTTTTAACAGCAGTACGTTCTTAAAGCTTAATCTAGACTTCAGATGAAAACTTAACCAAACTTTAAGCTGCTCTGCCAGCCAAGAAATTTTACCCCTGGCTACCAAGTCTGTAGTCCCTAAATTCACACTACAAGCTGTTGGGCAAACACAATTAACCCACAGGATACTAAATAAAATAAAGCCCTATACACACACACACACACACACACACACACACACACACACACACACGAAAAACAAGGAAAACATTCAAATTACATTATCCCTCCCTTTACCTGTCAATCCAATACTAACTCCTAAACCTATGAACCCTTTTTTAAAACCTTTCCTATGTTCCTTTACTTGAAAATGTCTCTTCTCTACACTCCAGTTTTTTCCACATCTTTAGGGATAAAGAGAAAATTTACTAACTTTAAAAGAAAAAAAAAAGGTACCTTAAGTTGTCTCTCATCCAACACCTTGGTTTTACAGGTAACTAATAACCTTTTGGGTCCTCACTGTTAAGTGACTTCACAGAGGGCAGGATTCTAAAACTAAAACACAGCCCTTCTGATTCCAAATTCAGTACACTTCCACTGACTATGTTATTTTCACTTCAAATATGAGCAGTTTTTTAAAACAAACAAAAAAACCCTCCAAAATAGAAGCCAATGGGATTACTGCAACTATTTAAACAATAACTTTATTCATCTATTTTTGTGTGTCAGTCTATTTCAAAAGCTGTAAAGTATCACCTATACAAACCATGGCGAGCCTACAGTTGACATTCAACTGGATGCCAGATTGTAGTCCCCTACATGTTGGGGGAGGGGGGTGGTTAAAAAAAAAAAAAAGGCATGTGCTTTGATAATCCACTGTTTAAGTAGTGGAGCCACATTGGGAAAACAGTCATTCTATAACCCAGATTCCTTTCTCCTGATGACCTTTCAATAGATCTCAACAGAGAGAAGCTCTCGGTGGGGAGAAAGAGTTGAAGGGGAAGATAATAAAGGTGTCTAGCTTTTTAGTTAAGTATAACATTCAGTGACAGAGAAGCCGAAGTCAAATTAGCAGCACCATCCTCATACAAGTGGAGTCCCAGGTACCTCATTCCTTTACTCCATTCCCTAAACCATTCTCTTATCTTTCAGCGAAACCCTTACAAATACTGTCTCAATTCCCTTGCTACCCAACTTTCCAACATGTCCACCATGATGCCATCAGAATTATCTTTCAGAAATAAACAACAGATCTAATTATCTCTACCTTTCACTTAAACTTGAAGGCCCATCTCATTACCCCCAAAACAAAAGTGCCCTAACGTGGCACTAAGGTCGTCCCTTGTGCTCTAGTCTTACTCAAATTATCTTTCTAGTGTCATATCCGCAAATCCCCCTCCCCTCCCGATATCTCCAGTGTTTCTTCTACATTCTACCACCAGCTTTTCTGTAAAAACATTACACTTTCACACTTCCATTCCTCCATTTCAAGTAGTGGTGCTCAAATACTGCCCCCAGGGCACATTTGGCAATGTCTGGAGATACTTTTAGCTGTCACAGCTGAGGGGGTGGTATACTACTGGCATTACGTGGGTAGAGATCAGGGAGGAACAGGAGAGCACCCCTACAACAAAGAATTATCTGGTCCAAGCTATCAACAGTGTTGAGGTTAAAAACCCTGATCTCAAGTTGCTTTCTCTGCCCAGAAGTCTCTGCTCTAATTCACAGGGCCACCAAAATAGTGCACCTTTGAAAACCAACAAACCACACTCAACACCAAACTAGAATGATTTTTGTTTTTCTCTTATTTATTTCGGCCTGCCTTGGGTCTTCGTTGCTGCGTGCGGGCTTTCTCTAGTTGCGGCGAGCGGGGGCTACTCTTCGTTGCGGTGCGCGGGCTTCTCACTGCGGTGGCTTCTCTTGTTGCGGAGCACGGGCTCTAGGCGCGCAGGCTTCAGTAGTTGCAGCACGTGGGCTCAGTAGCTGTGGCACATGGGCTTAGTTGCTCTGCAGCATGTGTGATCTTCCCGGACCAGGGCTCAAACCCGTGTCCCCTGCACTGGCAGGCGGATTCTTAACCACTGAGCCACCAGGGAAGTCCCTCTTCATCTCTTTCACCATTCTATTTTCCACACCACTATTTAGTACAGCACTTATCACACTATATAGTCTGGCCCAACAGACATTAGAGCCTAGGAGGTAAGGATTTATCTTTATATCCCCTTGTGCCAGAATACTATAAAATGAGTTCAATTCAATCGTTATAAGATAGCAGTCACCCAGTCCAAATCCTTCATTTTACAATTTCATCTAGGTTAAATAATTTGCTCACTAACTGGCAGTAGTTACAATCATAACCCAAGCCCTTTGACCGAGATTAGAGCTCTTTACTACCAACTACACTTTCTCAATCAGGCTGAGAGAGGTTCTGACCACCTACAAAGGACAGTTCAGATTTAGACACTATCAACTGAGCCTCAGGAAACTTCTCAGAGCCACCTTCCCAGAGGCTGTTTTTGAAGAAACATAAAGAAACAAAAAAAGTGGAATGCTAAGGGGCTTCCCTGGTGGCGCAGTGGTTAAGAATCCACCTGCCAGTGCAGGGGACACGAGTTTCGAGCCCTGGTCCGGGAAGATCCCTCATGCCACGGAGGAACTAAGCCTATGCGCCACAACTACCGAGCCTGCACTCTAGAGCCCGCAAGCCGCAACTACTGAGCCCGCGTGCCGCAATTACTGAAGCCTGCGTGCCCAGAGCCCATGCTCTGCAATGAGAAGCCACCGCAATGAGGAGCCCGTGCACCGCAACGAAGAGTAGCGCCTGCTCACCGCAACCAGAGAAAAGCCCGCACGCAGCAACGAAGACACAACGCAGCCAAATAAATAAATCAATTAAAAAATAAAAAGTGGAATGCCAAAAGAAAAGCATGGGGGGGGTGGTACATGCTACCAGAGTTCGGAGAAAATGACGACCACTTCCAACTGGAGAGAATCAGGAAACAGTTCATGAAGATGGCTAGGTGGCTAGCCACAAAAGGGAGACGGAGTTCCAAGAGTAAAGCCACGGGAATAGGAAAGACTGGAGCATCCACATCAACTATGGATAATTTGATTACATGAGAGAACAAGAAATAACCTCAGAAAAGTAAACCAGAATTACATCAAAATGACCTAGTCTGGGTAGAGCCGACATGGTAAGAGTTTTCAGCAGTATTTGGGAAGAGAGCAGGAAGAGAAATGGAGGTACTCGAAGAACCTGATTTTTGTGGTTGTGTAGATGAACAGAAGCCAAAGAATCCTTCCATTAGTCTCCTTTCACTGATGTGATTCTTCTTCCCATGATGCACTGAGGATAACTAAGGTAATCCTCAAGTAGGAGTAATTTGAGATAGCTGACATATGGCTCAGATAATGACATCCGTTATGAGACAAGAAATACACCTACAAGCACTCCATTAGGCTTCTCCAACCCTCAGTCTAGACCCACAATCCCTCTCACCCTAGTTCAGCATGCTCCAAGTCAAAAACTCCCAAGAATTTTGGATAACTATATTGTACACTCGATACTGATACTGTATATCAACTACAGTCAATAAAAAAAGAATTTTGGGTAACTAATTGCTATCTATGTATGATGAACACAGTAAACAGATATATACAGACAGATTAAATATAAGTAAATGAGACTTTCTGTAGTCATTTCCACAAGAGTCTAGGCAAACACTGTACATAGGCAGTACCCTCCTTTCATATATAACGCATTCCTGAAAACGTGATAGAAGACAAATATTTCAAAGCCAAACGATAGATTCACATGTTTCTAGGGGTTTTTCCAACTCTCAGAGTCAGAGTGAAGGAAAGTATTGTAAAATCCCTAATTACACCTCACCTTTCACATACAAGCTTTATTACATACTCGCCATACTTAATTTCCTGTTTCGTTCTAATTATTTCACTCACCACTGAACAAAGTCAACCAACATAACCAATGAGCACAACCTAACCCTGTAAGGTTAAAGATTCATATCCCCAACCAGTCCCGTCTCAAAGATATTAGGTTTGAGCTCCCCAGCTGATGCACTTTTGTTTTCCCACTCACTTATAAAAGGGCAAAATACAACTGAACTTACAAATCAACACACAAGACAGTGCTGTACAAATACAGCAAAACTGCTGAAACAGAACAGTTCTCAGGCAGGCAATACCACCCTGCAATAAAAAGACACTTGCTTCATCAGCTAATGGACAGAAGCCTGAACTTGACTTAAAGAAGTCAAGTGTATGGGCTTCCCTGGTGGCACAGTGGTTGAGAGTCCGCCTGCCGATGCAGGGGACACGGGTTCGTGCCCCGGTCCGGGAAGATCCCACATGCCGCGGAGCAGCTGGGCCCATGAGCCATGGCCGCTGAGCCTGCGCGACCGGAGCCTGTGCTCCGCAACGGGAGAGGCCACAACGGTGAGAGGCCCGTGTACCACACACACACGCACACAAAAAGTCAAGTGTATTAAGTGTATTTATAGCATATTAAAGTATTGATTATACAAAAGTCAAATATATCACAGCTGAGGACTAACATGTTTCAAGTGGAAAAGGTACAGAAATAAGAATCAGAGCTCAAAGTTCTTGTTAAGAAATTCTTCCTCTTTATATAGACACAATTATAATATACAACTCTTACCTCCTTTCCCAGTCCACAGAACGTTTTTTGGGGGGTGGGGTGGGGAGGATTAGACTGGAACCACGACTCACAACAGTGAAAATAAAGATTACTGAGAAAATGAGATAGCTAAGAAAAAACAAAAACACAAAAACATTAATTCAAAAAAGTCTGTGGCCGGGACTTCCCTGGTGGTCCGGTGGTTAAGAATCCGTCTTCCAATTCAGGGGACGTGGGTTTGATCCCTGGTCGGGGAACATGTTTGATCCCACATGCCGCGGGGCAACTAAGCCCGCACACCACAACTAGAGAGAAGCCCTCTTGCCGCAATGAAGACTCGACGCAGCCAAATAAATAAATTAATTAATTAAAACAAGAAAAGTCTGGGGCCTTTTAGTATATATGTGAACCATCCTTAAACCTCAATAGCCACCAAAGAAGAAAAGCAACAAATGCATAAAATGAAACAGGCCAAAGAACAGTTAAATTATACTCTCGATGTTACTGCCACTGGCAAAGAACAGGAAGCCCCTTTGGAGATTGAAGAAACAAAGCAACAGAAGTGGGAAAGCATAGGAAGTGTATGGAGAATCCTGAGTCAAGTGAATGGAGAACAGGGGAAAAGAAAATTTTAAACGGTGGGAAAGTCGGAAAGTTATATTAAAACCAACTTCATGATGAGATTTTTGAGCAGTATTTACCAAAACAGTATCTAAAAAAGGAACAGCGGAGTGAGGAAGGACCCCAAAACGGTGTCTTTAGGCAGGATGAACAAATGGCACACTCTGAAGTCCTGAAGCAGAAGTGGAGGCAGAGGACATGAGGAAACATGACTTAGTAAACTGATTAACTGATAAGAACCTTTGATCTAACACACATCCAACATCTAATAATACGGTTACTTCTACATGATGGAATTATTAGAGGTGGGGTTTGTGTGTTTTGCTCTTTGCTTTTATTCCCTTATGCTACCCAAACTTTTTCTTAATCGAATAGATTACAATAATCTCACAATCAGACAGAAGTTATAAAGAAAAAGTATATAACATCTTTAGAAAGCTTTCTATCAAATAATAAATTGGTTTAAGTATTTAATGAAATAGTTTGATAATGCCTCTTTCCAATTTAGCTTTCCTTTAACATGAGTATCAAACACCACTGCACTGCTTTCCAAATGGTGCTCTTTGTCCCCAGACTCTAGCTCTAAAGGGTTTGTGGAAATTAATTTTTAAACTCCTTCTAACCAGTATGTATGACAGGGACAATTGTGTTTTGCTCACCTTGTGTATCCCTGTTACCTGGTACAATACCTAGCACGTAACAGGCATTTAACAAGTAATTGTTGAATTTAAAACAAAGTACAAAATAAAGATTCAAGAAAAATTAAACAAAGTGATCAGCCTGATAAAAAATAGGATATGCTGGATTTCGTCTCTAAACCAGTAATTCTCCAAGGGTAGTTCCATGCTTGGGAGCTTGTTAGAAATGCACATTCTTGGGCCCCATTCCATACTTAATGAATCAAACTGGGGGCAAGAGCCAGCAATCTGTTTTAACAAGCCCTCCAGGTTTGAGAACCACTGCTCTAAACCAGGGCTGCCAAACTATGGTCACAGATTAAATCTAGCCTCCTGTTTTTGTACAGCCCACAAAATTGAGAATGGATTTCACACAGCGTCACTTACAATCAACTTGATGACAGGGAATATGAACTTTAAACCCCAAATAGGCAAAATACTGTATTACTGGCCTCCCCCGCCATTCTCTTCTTCTCATTAGACCTAAATTACAATTAATTATACTCAACTATCATTATATTTTGAATTTCATCAATGAAAAATTTACCTAACAGCCTCGATTTTGCCTCTTAAGAACGCAAAGCCTAAAGCCTATAATATTTACAATCTGGCCCTGTACAAGAAAAGTTTGCTGATCCCTGCTCTGAACCCTGACAGTGTTATCAAGGAGAGCAACCAAATCTTTCTACACTACCTTGATCAGGAATACTCTGTTAGGCAGAACATGGGTCTAACACCATATAATTTCCCTGTCCAAGTTAATCGAGTAGACTTATGTAGAAGTTCTAAGTAACCAGCTAAGAAAAAAGACCAGAAAAGAGAGATGTAACCAACAACCTAAACTTACAACTCTCAGTAACCACCAAAGTCAGTAGGAAGGAAATGAACACAATAGGACAGGAAAAAGAGGTTTCTCCTACTCCTTTTTCTCTTCCTAAATTTTCTTCTTCCCACTTCACAGGTAGGTAGCTGAAGATGGGATCCAAGACTTACCAGCTCAAAACTGTCCCAAGGAAAATAATTCCTTCGATAACGGTTGGCCAATATGGGTCTAAACTGTTCAAACCATACATGATTGATCAGTTACAGAAAGGATAAACAGAAAGGGGCTATAATATTATGATACAAGCCGTTATAGATATTAGAAATCGAACATTCCCCCACATTTTGCCTTTGAGGCAAAGTTATTGTTTACAATGTTATCGTGGGGTTTTTTTGTTGTTTTGGCCGCACCGCATGGCATATGGGATCTTAGCTACGTGACCAGGGATGGAACCCATGCCCCCTGCAGTGTAAGCGTGGAGTCTTAGCCACTGGACCGCCAAGGAAGTCCCAATAAACAATGTTATTCTATGCGCTCTGTACTACATAAAGGTAAAGGACAGAATCCCTGACCTTATTTATCCATTATTAGGAAGAGATTTAAGTGTGAATTATATGAGTGACTACAAAGGTCATGGAATTCAAAGAATTTAATAATTAACGTGACTTGTTAGATACAGAAATAGCTTCACACAGAAGGTAGTCTATGTACACTATCTTAGTGAAGTTACTTCACCTCGTTGAGCCATGTTCCTCATCTGAAAAACAAGGAGTTTGACTAGATCTAAGATTCCTTCCAGGACTGCTCATCATAAAAGGATTATTAGGTCAAGTTAAGTGACTCCAAGTAATAAAGAGAATTAGGAAAAAAAAAACCAAAAGACATAGAGAAATCATACAAGAAAATGATGAACTGAACGTCCAACAAATAATTATTGAATGTCTATGTGCCAGGCACTTTCTAGGTGCTAGGGATATGTCAGTGACTTAGGATCTTGAGTCTGACCACACGGATGCCACCAACCTAAAAGAATCTGGAGAACAAATTTAATCAAAGCATCTGAACAAAATAAGTAAAACAAACAGAAAAACACACAAGCAGTGCAGAGATAACTGACAGAATCAATACAGAAAAGGAATGGCAGGAGGAACAGGTGACACCAGAGTATGTAGTTACTGGCCCCAAATTAAAAGCATCGTTAAGTATGGCTATTTCTAAAGCCAATACTAAAAGAATCCATTTCTACTGTACTTGACATTTGGGCTCACTAGAGAAGGCTGGCGTTCATAGGAAATTCTATTTAACTTATTTTAAAAAGATGAAAGGTAAAAGGAAAGTTCCATCAGCTTATACCAAAACTAGTATATTTCTTATAACAACTTAATTCAGTCCCCTTTTATGAAGCACAATAAGGAATGACAAAATTAGAGCTAGGAAGGACTTTATAGAGACCAGCTAGTCCAATGGCCCTCACTTCATATAACGTAAGCTTCTAGACAACAGTAATCTCTAGGACAGTGCCTGGCACAGGGTAGATACCCAATAAATATTTGATGAAAAGGAAACTAATGCCTTAACAGATATTAATAATGTTAGTATTAGAGCTGGAACCCTAACTCTAAGATGCTCAGTAAGAGATAATAAATAAATGTGTGTGTGTATAAACTCAGAATCTCAGATCTCTTTTTCTAAAATAAATTGCCAAAAAATAACCTAGCTGCTCATCAGAATATTTTGAGTTTTTTAATTAAATGCCCAGTTCCCACCCCAAACCTACTCAATTATAATCTCCCCAGAGTAAGACCTAAGCAAATACATTTTGAAAAAGCTGCACAGGTGATTCTGATACACAGCTGAACTAGAAAATTACTGTTAGACAGTGACTGAAAATAGAATTAGAAACCCACTGGCTATCAAATGCATGTAGAGTGTGAGAGTGTACTGAAGCCCAAAAGGTTAGCAAAGGCACACTGAAGAATAAATTTAAGTGAGATATCTCGTCTTAATAGTATGCCTTTTCACACCGTATTCCTTAAAAGCATGTTACATTGATCATTACTTTCCACTCAACAGTAATAACTGAATGGTAAATTCAAACTCCAATATACATAAATATTAGGCATTTCATGACTTCTTTTTTCCTTATGACAGACTTTATAACATAGAAAACAGGACAGTGATCATTAATTTAACAGAAAGATCTCTGACAAATCTTGTGCCACATTAAGAATGCTCATAGATTCTACATTAGCAACCCCCCAATATAGAATTTAGCACAACAGACCAAGGAAATTAAGAGAAACAAACACCAAATAAAGATGTTATTACTATTTCATTCATTCCATAAAATTACCAACCAATATTGCAAAAATGCAAAATAAAACCTTTCATTTTGAAAACTTTTTGTGAAAATTACACTGATTTTAAACTAAACTAAATAAAACTCAGAATTCTCAAATTGAGATAATAAAAATTCACATGATACTAAATGTTCACTTATGGGATATGATTTAAATAGATCACTGGGAGAGAAATGTCTAGATTTTGCATCTTTTAGGAATGTTAAGTTGCCTTACATTATTTTAGTCATAAACAGACCCACCAATTAAACTATCAACCTGAACATGTTGGGAGACATATGGAAGGGGAAGAACCTGTTTGCTGCGAAGTTTTAGCATCTCCCTTGGTCAATCAAGATATTTCCCAAATTGCAAACTATTACATTTTTATTAAAATTTTAATCTAAAGCCTCTCTGGTACAGGAAACAAAGCAAAAGTCCTCATTTTTTAAAAAAAATAGTAATCAGTGTCATTTCACTAACATGGCAGAGCAGGCGAAGCACCACTGGTTGAACCTGACAGACCTTAGTCCTTTATCTGTTTAATGGAAATAATATGATCCACATACAGTGATAAATGGAGTGTTTAACATAGTGCTAGCACATAATTAAAGTCACCAAATGACAATTGTAGTGATAACGGAAAACAGCTGAAGAAAAAAACCATCCTATTTATTCACTGGAAAGTTCAACAAGAACATGCTAACAGCAATAACAATAGTTTTCAACCCTGACTACATGAGAATCAGCCATAATCCTTTTATTTTTTAAATTAAAAAAAAATCTTTATTGGAGTATAATTGCTTTACAGTGTTGTGTTTTCTGCTGTATAACAAAGTGAATCAGCTATATGTATACATATGTCCCCATATCCCCTCCTTCTTGCGTCTCCCTCCCACCCTCCCTATCCCACCCCTCTAGGGGGTCACAAATCACCGAGCTGATCTCCCTGTGCTATGCAGCTGCTTCCCACTAGCTATCTATTTTTACATTTGGTAGTGTATATATGTCCATGCTACTCTCTTACTTCGTCCCAGCTTACCCTTCCCCCTCCCTGTGTCCTCAAATCCACTCTCTACATCTGCGTCTTTGTTCCTGTCCTGCCTCTAGGTTCGTCAGAGCCATTTTTTTTTTTAGATTCATATATATGTGTTAGCATACGGTATTTGCTTTTCTCTTTCTGACTTACTTCACTCTGTATGACAGACTCTAGGTCCATCCACCTCACTTCAAGTAACTCAATTTCGTTTCTTTTTATGGCTGAGTAATATTCCATTGTATGTATGTGCCACATCTTCTTTGTCCATTCATCTGTCAGTGGACACTTAGGTTGCTTCCATGTCCTGGCTACTGTAAAGAGTGCTGCAATGAACACTGTGGTACATAACTCTCATAACCCTTTTAAAATACACCGCTGCCCAGGGCCCATACCAGACCAATTAATAAGTCTCCAGGAATGGGACGCAGGCATCAGTATATACTTTTTTAACCCCCACCCCCGCCCAGTGATTCTAACATGCAGTCAGGGTTGAGGTCCAACACATTAACCCTTTCGCAAGTATTAATGTTAGACTCTATGTTAAAATTAGAAAAGAATTTAACAATAAATACGATACCTTTCAAAGATACAGATCCTCAAAGAACTAACTAAAACCCTGTTATCCAATTTTTTGGGAAAAAAATTTCAAGATTCAGAAAACATACCACCAATAGGGGAAATATAACCTGATTTAAACAAAGTTTGGTTCCATATTAAAATTCTGAAACTTAAGTACAAAAACAATGTTTTAAAATTGACCCTATGAAACAAAAAATAAGCTAAAAGAATGCTTGCTATGTCCAACTAATCAAGAACTTGATGACTAGCAAATTCACGAGAAACATCCATTTTCAAAAACTAAGCAGCATTATTAATATCATATCAGAAAAATTATCTTTCAGGAGATATTCATAAAATCTCTCATCCTCTTGAGATGTCAGAAAATTTATTTCAAGAGTCTGGAAGAAAAAAGATCCAAAGTAAATCCTACTGAAGCATTCCACTGATAAAACAAGGAGACTATGGAACACCAAGAGATTCCAATAATTTGGTGAAAGGTAAAATCTGCCCTTCAAAGCTACTTTCTAAGGAATTTAGATTCTCACATGTACGGTTCTTGGTGTTATTTAATCCCTCCAGAAATTTTCCTTCTCAGAAACTACCAAGGTCAGCAAATAAAAGGAAGAAAAGGCATGAGAACATTAAAATAACACGTTAAGAATTGCAAATTAAGTGTTCATGCAAAAAATATTCAAAAAAGGCAGAAAAAATACATATAGTTCAAAAGTCTTATTTTTAAATGAGAGAAAACAAAACATAACATGCTATCAGAAACATTTCGAGTTTGCCCTTGGTACACCAATCTCAAATATTTCTGGTTTTCACTCAAATCCAAACACTGTTACAAGTATGACAAAGCACATGGGTTATAAAATTGAGAAAACAAATGTTGACATCTCTGTGTATTTAACACGTAAATCTTTCAGAACTAGGAAGGCATTTGCTGAAACCAAAATGGCAGCCCACTGAATCAGTAGACCAATGAGATCTAAAAGAGTTTGTAGTCTCTATTTTTAAGTTCAAGTATACGGATTAAAAAAGCCAAGCTAGTCACGGTTAACGAATCCTTACCATATAACCACTAAGAATAGCGAATGAGCTCCAAGAGAGGTTAACTATCTGCTGAAAAGCTTCCTAATCTAAAAAACCCCGAATTCTTCCTCAGAAGTTAAGGTTTACAAACGTTATATAGACTTAGACTCATGGGTTTCCATGAAACTCATGGGTTTCATGGGGACTCATGGCTACAAATATATTTCCCTCCCCTCAAAATAAAGCATAAAAATTTAACCTAGAACTCGCTCAGTTAAATTCAAAGACTGTCTGTAGAAATTACACACACCTGTAAACTGTACGATGCAAAATCCAATTAACGTTATAACTATGGACTTTGCAAAAAAATAACAAGCTTAATTTAAGCAGCTTCAGTTGAAGATCTTAAAAGTCACTGTGTAAGTTCCAGTCGCCCCCAAAATCCATACAAATATTGCAAAACACGTATACACCTGCTCCATAACTCTTTAACTTAATATTTCACAATGAATGAAAAATAAACCGTTTCTCAAACCCGAAGCGTCACATCACAAGAATCTGAAGGCTTTATCATTAACAAACTCGTACATACTAATATTCTTTGCAGAAACAGTTAAAAATAGAAAGGTGGTCGGTCCAAGCTCGCTTGGAAGCGATTTCTGCCTCAAAACATCTTTCGCGGCTTTGGCCCTCCGTAAATAAAAGAGGGCGAAGGAAGCGAAGGAGGCCGATAACCCGGAACCCGGCTCCGGCTCCCAGACCACAGGGCCCAGGAGAAGCTGCGGGTTATCGCAGGAGGGCGGGGGGAGGCGGACAAGTCGTCGGGCCCGATAGCCAGGCGTAGCCGAGGCCTAGCTCTACGGCTCCAAATCACTCCACCTCAGTAATGGCGTTTGGTGTCAAGTAGAACGAGACCGGGAAGGAAACCGGCCGCGAGCCCGCCGAGCGCCGGGCTGCAAACCCCGGGACCTGGGGGCGACGAGCCCCCGGCGCCGACCCGGCCCCGGACTGCGGATGCGGGGGCTGCACGCCGCGCCCGGAGACTCCATCCTCCGACGCGGCCCCAGACAGGACGGGAAGGGGGAGGAGGAGGAGGGACGGAGCCGTCAGCCATTTTCCCTTACAGTCCAAAACACACAGACACGCTCCCGGGACGCCGGCTGGGCATGGAACGGAGCCCCGCGGCCCGCCCCGCGCCGCGCGCGCCCGCCCCGCCCGGGGCCCAGGCGGGAGAGCCGGGAAGCCCCCAGCCCGGCCCGCGGCCGCCGCGGGAGGAACCGCGCGTACGCACACCCCCCTCGCCCTCTTCCCTCCCCTCGATCCAGCTGTTGGCCCCGGAAAAGCGCGTAGTCCCGGCGTGGCTAGCTACCCACCGCACGACACAGGCGTCTTCTCTTCAGAAGCAGGACACACAGAAGCGGCAGCAAGGCTCAGTCCCGGGACAAGGGCGACCGTGGGTGCATCCCAGGCCCAAGGGTGACGGGCGACAAAGTGTGTCGAGAGGCTGCAGGCGTAGGGACCAGGGGGCTGCACAGCGACGCCGGAATTCGCTGCTCGCCGCGCCCGCCCTGCAGCAGCGGTGGCCGCGGCCGCCTCCTCCTCCTCCTCAGCCGGCGGCGGCCCTCTTCCCCCTTCTCGCCTCGGGCTGGGGCTCTCTCTGAGCGCAGACGGGCTCCGGGCGGTGCGTTTCTCCTGCGTCACCTCCTCCTGCTCCTCCTCCCGCAGTGGCGGCTTCACCTTCCACTGGTCGCCGCCTCTGTCCCCGCTCCGGGCCTGGTCGCTTTGCGGCGGCTTGCTCCTCGCTCCCGGCGCCGAGCAAAGCACCGGGCGCTGAGGCGGCCGCCTCCCGCGAGGCCTGTGAGCTGAACGGGGAGGGGCTCCGCGCGGCAGAGGCCCGGACGGGCCGGGTGCAGGGAGGTTGCGGCTCCGGCGACGGCGGAGACTAGCTTCCGCAGCCGCGGCTGCCCGTCCTCCTCAATATGGCGGATCCGGCAAACCAAAAAAAAAAAAAAAAAAAAAAAAAACAAAACCGCTCGGCCAGTGGCAGCGGCGGTAGCGGTAGCAGCAGCAGTGGCGGCGGTGGAGGCAGCAGCGAGACGGCGCAGACTCCCACCAGCCCCAGCACCGCCCAAGGCCCTGAGGTTCCCCGCCCCCGTCGAGCCCCGCCCCGCACGAAGCCCGCCCGCTCTAGGCCCGCCCCGCACCAGGCCCGCCCCTCAGCCCTCCTCCTCCTTCTCCTCCACCCCACCCCCCTTCTCCCTCACCTGCTCCTTATGCTCCCTCTGGTCCCCCTCCACCCGGGGCCGTCTTCCGCCAGGGAGGAGTGGCGCGTGCGTCCGGGAAAGCCGGGCCAGGCGTGAGACGCTTGGAATTCGGGGAGCTGGGGTGGGGGAAGGGACGAAAATGCGGAAAAGATTTTTCAAGCAGTACTGTTTCTTTCGGCCGGCCCCTCCAGGGTCGCACTACGGCCAGGAACTGTGTTTCATACCCCTCGCCTCTGGAGCAATGTGAGGGCAGAGGCGGCACCAGGGCGGGCAGAAGTGGGGGAGGGGAGGCCCGAAAGGATCTGGCATACCACGCCGGGGAAGGAGCTGGGAGGTCGGGATTGGCAGGTTGCGTGGCCAAGATAGAGTTAATCGCGCGAGCCAGAGTCGCGTCGCTCAGAGTTTGACTTGGACCGCCTGTTTTTGTTCCATTGTGTTCCGGCGCCCCGCCGCCGAGTGCCCGGATGATGACGTCACCAGCCTCCCCTTTTTCCGGGATTGTGGGGGGAGGGGTATCGGATCTCGATGCCACGCGCTGGGCGGTCGCACCCGCGGTGGCTGGGGGTCCCGGCGGCAGAGCTGACCCTCGTTACGTGTCCTGTGAGCCGGCCAGGCCCATGGGGCGGGTACCTTGGTGTGTGGGGGGGCAACGGTGCGAGGTGCTGAGGGCCGGCCACCTGCTCCTCGCCGATAGGGAGAAGGTGTGGCTCTCTCCTGCGGCGGGAGGGGGGAGTTGGGAGTGGGGGACCTTCTCCCTCTCCAAAGAAGCAGGTGCTCTGAGAAATTCATTCACGTGATTCTGCAGCACCCGTACCTGAAAGCACTTGGGTTCCTTCACAGCCTGTGACCGACCACCCTTTGGCCGTAAGAGCCTTAAAACACAGCAGCAAAGAAAAAATTATAAGGTGCCACTGATGGCATAGCCACTAGGCAGTACTAAATGTACCAAGATTAGCCTCTTTTTGCCAAATCATTAAGACAATACAGTGTTAGAACCCGGAAGGGCTTTATGAACCCATGACATCCATTATGTCACGGACTATTTTCTACATGTTTATATTCCAACGTGAAGCCTATCAAGCTAATCTCAAATAAATGGAGTGCAAGGAACAATACAATCTCGGCTGCCCAAATGAAGAGAAAAGAAATGCAACTCCTAATTTAAGCACGGATATCCTTTTGACATAAAAATGCTTGTGGACACCAAATTGCATGCAAAATCATAGCAAAACCCTATAAAACATTTTGTGTGGAACAGAGTTGGATTTAGTTACGCTATAATTATGTTACTTTGTAGTACAAAGTTGTTAAAATGGAATCCAAACTAGGGTAACACTGGGAGAGCACAATGATGCCAGTATCTTAAATTTTGAAACCACTTCCCTATATAGTAGTAGACTATACAAAGTTTTCACCATAAAAATCACCTAATAAGGTGTCCAAGACACAATTCATAGGCCTAATAATTCACACCACATTTTATCTTGTTTTTGTAATTATTTCCATGAATGGCTTGTCTTCTCCACTAGCTTATGAGCTCCTAAAGAGTAGACTACCATCCATGTACACTGTAAGTTTGCTAAGTGCATGGTTGTTTTATTTAATCCTCAGAACCTGCCCGGTGAGATAGCCAGAACATATATTACTATCACTGAGTCTAGATAACAGAAAGGGTAAATGATTTGCCCATGGTCACCAGACAGGATTGGTAAATGTTGAACACAGGTCTTTAAACCCTATCAAAAATGCACCTTTAAAAGGATGTCCCCTCTCACCAATTGTATTCAAGATTGTACTTGTGGCTCACATGAGGGAAAGAAAAAGAACTGTAAGGCATTCAGGTAAGAAAGGAACGATTAAACTACTTCTATTTGCAGATGACATGATCTTGTATATAGAAAATCCTGGGGAATCCAGTATAAATAACTATTAGAGGTAATAAATGAGTTTAGCAAGGTTGCAGGATATAAGGTCAATCCGTTAAAAATCAATTATATTTTTATGTACCAGCAATAAACAATCTGAAAATGAAATTAAGAAAACAATTCTACTTCCAATAGCATCAAAAAGAATAAAATACTAATGAATGAATTTAAGTGAAGGACAAGATCTGTATACTGGATACTACAAAACATCATTGAAAGAAATTAAAGACCAAAATAAATGGAAAAACAGCCCATGTTCAAGGATTAGAAGACTTAATGTTGTTAAGATAGGAGTACTCTCCAAATATATCTTCAATCAGCCCAATCCCTACCAAAATCCCAGCTGGCTTTTTAGCAATAAGCACATGATTTACATCACTAGTCATTAGGGAAATGCAAATCAAAACCACGATGAGATGCCACTTCACACCCATTAGGATGGCTATTATCAAAAAATGGAAGGGGCTTCCCTAGTGGCGCAGTGGTTGAGAGCCCGCCTGCCGATGCAGGGGACACGGGTTTGTGCTCCCGTCCAGGAAGATCCTGCTTGCCGCGGAGTGGCTGGGCCCGTGAGCCATGGCCGCTGAGCCTGCAAGTCCGGAGCCTGTGCTCCGCAACGGGAGAGGTCACAACAGTGAGAGGCTCACGTACAGCAAAAAAAAAAAAAAAGGAAAATAACAAGTGTTGGCAAGGATGTGGAGAAATTGGAACTCTTGTACACTGCTGGTGGTGAATGTAAAATGATGCAGCCACTGTGGAAAAGTTTGGCAGTTCCTCAAAGAACTAAACTTAAAATCATCATATGACCCAGCAATTCCACTCCAAAGTATATACCCACAAGAATTGAAAGCAGGGACTCAAACAGATACTTGTTCACCCACATTCTTAGCAGCATTGTTCACAATAGCCAAAATGTGGAAACAATCCAAATGTTCATCAACAGATGAGTGGAAAAACAAAATGTGGTATAAACATACAATGGACTCTTAGACTTAAAAAGGAATGAAATTCCGATACCTGCTACAACATGGATGGACCTTGAAAACATTATGCTAAGTGAAAGAAGCCAGACATAAAAGGTCACATATCGTATGATTCCACTTAATGAGGTACCTATAATAAACATTCATAGAGACAACAGGTAGGATAGAGGTTACCAGCGTTGGGGGGAGGAGAGAATGAAGAGTAATTGTTTAACAGGTACACTGTTTGTTTGGGGTGATGAAAAATTCTGGAAATGGAAAGTGGTGGTGGTTGCACAGCATTGTGAATGAACTTTAAGCCAATGAATGGTACACTGTAAAATTTCACGTTATATATATTTTACTACAATTTATTTTTACAGTGGGAAAAAATCAGTTTCATATGCTTTAGCCTATAAGCTATAACCCCACCAGTAGTTCTAGGGGGACTTAGTCTATCAAGTCAAGCTCACCAGCAACTCATTCCTTCCTATGCTCTGTGGAGCTACCCAGAGTGCACCGTGGCTCCCAGGGTGGGTGTGGCCTACAGGACTGCCCACTTTTGACACCTTCCACTCAGTTAATGGGATAGGAGATGAACAGTTCTAAGTTTAAAGAATAGGTTCAATGTCACAGTGCAGCTCCTCAAAATCCATATAGTCCAGGCCTTCCTTCTTATGTCTTTTGTTTTGGTTTCTCTTTTCTAACACCTGTCCTTTAGCTTTAAAACTAATTTTTTACTTCCTGGTTCTGACTCGGTAGAGCAAAGCCTTATTATATTACATTTCCTCATAAAATTTCCCAATGCACTCTTATTTTTCCCCCCAGAAAAGCTTGAAAGTATATTCATTTTTTACGAGTACACTTACCTTAAAAAATAGACAGAATTTCCTGGATAAGTTGTCATTATTTAATACTTTCAGGGCTACACATTTCAAAGTTCTGAAGACAAGTGTTAAATGCTTCATACCTGCAGAGACGTCTTCTGGGTTAATGGCTAAGCTAATATAAAAGAGGAGGGAGCTTTGATAATATGTCCCCTAGAGAAGGCTTTGTGGCTTGAATGGAATGAGGAAAGTCCACAATGACTATTTTTAACATAAAAATATGAGAACTAAGAATCTGAGGAGATGGTCCCATTTCATCTTCCTTCATGACAACAGGCAGAGGATGTAGCTAGGGAGAACAAGGTACAACATAAAAGATCTCAGCTGATAACATGCTAGTGCTCAAGGATATTCAATTGAATTTTAGACACCAGTGCCTAGAACAGACATGCTTAAAAATAGCCTGTCCATCCTGCTCTGAGAGGATCTCTCTGAAATGGACTTATTCCCAGCTAAGGACTTGGACACAGTCCAGGGTGTTATTTCACTTATTTTACTCTAGAGCTTTTCGATCTCTTGGGTTTTATTTAAATTTTGAAGCGTTCTATTTCATATATTTTATGTAAACCACCACAGTGCAAAATAATCTGATCCTTTTAATTTGTTTTTACTAGCACAGTCTTGCTTATTTCATCTAGACCAAAGAAGTACATATTTTCCCTGTTGGAGAGTAACAACCATGCCTCTGGAGAAGACAGGTGAATTGCTTTAGAGTGACTTAGGGCTGCTAATTATGCCTCACTCCTGCCCTTATGCTAGCTCTAATAAACTCAGAGCTCCTTAACAGTGGTATAGCTCAGCTCTGTCCATGTGTCTGTCCAGAAGATTCCAAATTTTCCAAGTCTTACTTAGCTAAAATATATGATTTAAATATGGACCTGCAAAGTCAGCCTGATTTTCTCAACCATTTTCACAATCAAAACTGCACTGCAGTCACCCAGCTCAACCATTTGGTAATTCAAGTCAGACAGCAAGTTAAATTCTCACTACATGCAGCCTGGTGAAGCTTCAGCTCCAGTCTTGCTTTCTGCCTTAGCACACCTTCCAAATCTCTCAGCCAGCCTGGAAGTTTTGTAAAAAGGCAAATTTTCAACCAACTCTTCCTTTTCCTTGTGTTTCTTCAAAGTCTACTCTAGTTTGGAAATATTATTGCTTATCCCAGAAAAAAGTCAACACTGTTAAGCTCTAAGGCTCTGATCACCAATTTCAACATGTATGGGGGTCGGGGGGAGGGTCTTTCCCCACATCACCAACTAACAGTTCTCCGACACCAACTGGGTGTCCTACCATTCAACCCAATTCTGACACTATCCATCCAGAGACAGCATCAGATCCCACAAGTTAAGGGCTCAGTCCCACAAGACTGCCCTCCACCTCAGATGCCAATTGCAAGTCCAGGTTGTCACCTGTGCTTCTTCTGACCAACCAGCTACAGATTGGAGGTTCCAACGACCCCCCTCCTTGGGTTACAGGTTAAGGGCTCAGTCCTACAAGACTGTCTCCTCTCCCCACTTCAGAAGCCAATCAACAAATCCAGAATGTCACCTGTGCTTCTGAGGTAATGGCTATAAATCACAGAGGTTCCCACAACACCCTCCTTGGGTTTGATTAATTTGCTAGAGCAGCTCACAGAACTCAGAGAAACATTTTACTTATTATATCACTGGTTTATTACAAAAGCACAAAACTCAGGGACAGCCAGATGGAAGAGATGCTTAGGATAAGGTATGGGAAAGGAGCATGGCGCTTCTATGCCCTCTCCACGCGTGCCATTCTCCCCGAATCTCTGCGTGTTCATCAACATGGAAACTCTGAACCCTCTTTTTCGGGGAGGATTCATACCATAGGCGTGATTGATTAGCTTAATGGCCATTGGCAATCTATTCATTTCTAGTACCTCCCCATCTCTGGAGGTTAAGGGGTGGGACTGAAAGTTCCAATCCTCTAATCACATGGTTGGTTTCCCTGGCAGCCCCCATCTTTAGGTGCTTTCCAAAAGTCAGTCACCTCATTAACATAAACCCAGTTGTGGTGGAAAGGGGCTTGTTATGAATAACAAGACACCCATTTTACCTTTATGGCTCTGAAGCAATAAAGTTTCAGGAACTGAGGACAAGAGACCAAATATTATGGCAAAAGATGCTCCCATTGCTCTTCTGGCTCAGGGAATCCCAAGGATTTTGAAAGCTGTGAGCCAGGAACCATGGACAACAAACAAACATATATAAGAGAAATATATTTTGGTCATCTGAACAACAAAATGTATATATTTCTTATAAATCACAATGTCACAAGCTTATAAACAAATATGCTCATTTGCTACTAATTCATATACTACAGCATTATTAATCTGAATCTTACTAAATTAAAACATGGTATTCAGACAGAAACTGTCTAGAATTTTATGCATGCCCTGTCATTGGAGGAATGAAAAAAAGGCATTAGTGACATCAACAGTATAAACAAAATTATGAGAGAATTATCTACAATCTAGTTTCTCACTACAGTTGTTCTGAACATGTTAGAAAATTCTGTTGAAATACTAAACTCCTAAATCATTCTTACTTATTAAAGTAGCTTCTCTAAGGCATTTGAAACCAGCATAGGAATGACTTGAATGTTCTGTTCCACACAGATCTTTCTAGAGTAAAGAATGAAAGGGCAAGTTAAAGAGGGGCCCCTGGGTGACTGTACTGCAAGCTACCAAAGTTTGAGATTCACTTCCTTTAGGACTTCTAAGACAGAATTCATATGTTAAGAAAGATAATATATACTCCAGTATATAATTATATTATATTTAATATATAATAAAAATGTTATTTCTCTGAATATATTCTGCAAATCAAACTTTTCACAAACACACAAAGAGGCTTACTTTCAACCAAAATTGGTGAGGTTTTTAGCTTTGTTTTTGCTTATTTATTTTTGTATTTTAAACATTGTATTTTTTTTTTTTTTTTTTTTTTTTGCGTTACGTGGGCCTCTCACTGTTGTGGCCTCTCCCGTTGCGGAGCACAGGCTCCGGACGCGCAGGCTCAGCAGCCATGGCTCATGGGCCCAGCCGCTCCGCGGCATGTGGGATCTTCCCGAACCGGGGCACGAACCCGTGTCTCCTGCATCGGCAGGCGGACTCTCAACCACTGCGCCACCAGGGAAGCCCTAAACATTGTATTTTTGACTGCTAGAAACAGCTATTTTTGTCTTGGCTCTTAGGTATATTTTTTTCCACATTCTTTTAGATAAGATTTATTGTTTTTAGAACGCAAACAATGATTTGTCAACTACTGAGCATCAATTCTTTCTCTTCTCAATTTTTTTTTTTTTTTTTTTCAGTACGCGGGCCTCTCACTGTTGTGGCCTCTCCTGTTGTGGAGCACAGGCTCCGGACGCGCAGGCCCAGCGGCCATGGCTCACGGGCCCAGCTGCTCCGCGGCATGTGGGATCTTCCCGGACTGGGGCACGAACCCGTGTCCCCTGCATCGGCAGGCAGACTCTCAACCACTGCGCCACCAGGGAAGCCCCTTTCTCAATATTTTTAGGCTCATTTCAGGACCTCTTGCTTCCTTTTTAAAAATTAATTAATTTATTTATTTTTTATTTTTGGCTGCGTCGGGTCTTAGTCGCAGCACATGGGATCTTCGTTGAGGCATGTGGGATCTTTCACTGCGGCGTGCAGGCTCCGCATGGCGGTGCGCAGGCTTCTCTCTAGTTCTGGTGTGCGGGTTTTTCTCTCTCTAGTTGTGGCATGCAGGCTCCAGGGCGCGTGGGCTCTGTAGTTTGCTGCACAGAGGCTCTCTAGTTGAGGTGTGCGAGCTCAGTAGTTGTGGTGCGCGGGCTTAGTTGCCCTGCAGCACGTGGGATCTTACTTCCCTGACCAGGGATCAAACCCGTGTACCCTGCATTGTAAGGCGGATTCTTTACCACTGGACCACCAGGGAAACCTCTTCTTTTTTTAATTTTAATTAAAGTATAGTTGATTTATAATGTCGTGTTAAGTTTCAGGTGTACAGCATAGTGATTCAGTTATATATATATATAGAATCTGAAAAGATTCTTTTCCCTTATAGGTTATTATAAAATATTGAGTATAGTCCCCTGTGCCATACAGTAGGTTCTTGTTAATTATTTATTTTATATATAATAGTGTGTATATGTTAAGGACTTCTCGCTTCTTTCGGGGGTTGACCACATAGTGCAGAGGACATCATAGCTCTGGTCTTGGGATTGCAGACTCAAAATAACTGTTTGCGGCTGTGTTGCTCACTTAGTTTGCTCAAGGACTGGAGAGAAAAACTGCACTGTTTCCAAATCAGCCAGTCTTTTCTGCTTGGTCAAGTCCTTCAACAAACTTGGGATTGCATATCAAAATAGTGATTTATGATAGCTTTTAAACGCGTGCTAAAAATGGTAGTGTAATAGGTGGTATAACCAAAAGAAGCAGGCCTGGTCCGAGCATTGTTCTTTAAAAGGGCTTTTCACTTAGTTTACCTAATCTAGACACCAGAAGCTTAAACCAAACAAAACCTGCATGTGTGTCACAAACAACAAACATTACTGTAAATGTAATATGATGACATTACAAAATGTCTGACAAACGGGAGAAATTTGCCTTACTTCCATCACCAAAACCATTGACCACTATTATTTTTTAGTATTTCCTTCTAGATTTTTCTGTATGAAGTGTTTTTTTTTTAATTATAGAAATAATGTAGCTAAATTAAAGGAGTTTAGAAAATTGAGAAACAAATAAAAATAAACCCCATAACGCTAAAATGTGATTGCTATAATTTTGGTGTATTTTCCACTAAACTTATTTTTTAATAAATTTATTTCTTTATTTTTGGCTGCATTGGGTCTTTGTTGCTGCGCACAGGCTCTCTCTAGTTGCAGTGAGCGGGGGCTACTCTTCGTTGCGGTGCGTGGGCTTCTCATTGCGGTGGCTTCTCTTGTTGTGGAGCACGGGCTCTAGGTGCACAGGCTTCAGTAGCTGTGGCACACGGGCTCAGTAGTTGTGGCTCGCGGGCTCTAGAGTGCAAGCTCAGTAGTTGTGGTTTACAAGCTTAGATGCTCTGCAGCATGTGGGATCTTCCTGGACCAGGGCTCGAACCCATATCCCCTGCATTGGCAGGTGGGTTCTTACCCACTGGGCCACCAGGAAAGTCCCTCCACTAATCTTTTAAAGTTGTATTTTCTTTATTTTAAATAGTAGGTGTGTATACATACCCTTTTTTTAAAACTAACATTCTTTCACTGCAAAGAACATTCAGCAGATGTTAGCATGCTATTTCTTTTCTGCACCATGCATTTTTCACTTAAACTATCTGGCAGATCTTTCCGTATTAAGACATCTAGAGCTGACTGTTTTGATTGCATAGTATTCCATTAGGTGGATGCAGCATAATTTGGATAGTCAGTCATTTACTGATGCATATTTGGCATGTTTTTCATCTTTTGCTCTTATAAGAAAATGCTGACTTCCAGTTTCCCATCAAACATGTAAGGAGCTTGGAATTCATTACTCCCATCCTCACAAGAAAAAAGGTGAATAGATTGAAAATCAACAACTCCTTTTAAATCCGTCAGAAAACTGAGATCACAGGGCTGACTGCTGCCCCCCAAACTGGAGAGACAGGCAAATACACAGAATCACAGTTTACCAGAGCAGAAGCCTTGGAACAGAAGCCCACAGCTTCTGTTTCCTACCACAGAACTGAGGTAGGAAAACTTAAACTGTAATCGATAAATCACTGGAGGTTCAGTGTGGAAAAGCTATTTAGAGACCTAAAAGTGCCAGGTTGGGGTGGGGAGGGTCCCATCTTAGGAGGGCCCCCATAATTTTGTAAGTTTTACCTCTAGGAGTTCCACCATGTTTTGTGCAGACTGAAGAAAAATCCCCTCCTGCCTCTCAGTAGGGGGAGGGAAAAGTAACCTTTATGAAATATGGCCAGAGTAGTCTGTTCTTCTTAACAAAGGCCTGCCCTCAAGGGAAACTCTTTTAACAGTGCCTAACTACCTTGGGCATTACTAGAGCCTAAATGATGCAGGCTGGGACATTGGTCCCTCTAGCCTTTTACAAGAGGGAAGATAAATACTCAACTCCAGTCCCCTCTAGCCTTCCTGTTTCACCTAAAGGGAGGGAGGGGGAAAGGATGAGGAGCACTTGTGAAGGTCACAGTTCAAGGGCCCAGGCTCACTAAAAGACTAAGATCTAATCATAGACTATAGAATACTTCCCCTCCCCCACACTTTAACACCACATCACTAAAGGGCCAGTTACCACAGTTCCTTTTTCCCAGTACATCATGTCGAGCTTTCAACCAAAAGTTACAAGGCATACCAAAAGACAAAAACAGTTTCAAGAGATAGAGCAAGTACCAGAACAAAACTCAGATATGGAAGAGATGTTGGAATTATCAAACCAGGAATTTTCAAAAAAAATCTATGATTAATATGCTAAAACCTCTGGTGGGAAAAAAAAAATTAAGAACAGACAAGTAATGTAAGCAAAGAGTTGGAAACTCTAAGAAAGAATCCAAAGGAAATGCTAGAAATAAAAAACACTATAACAGAAATGAAGAATGCCTTTGATGGGCTATCAGTAGACTGGACATGCCCAAGGAAAGAATAAGTGAGCTGGAATATATGTTAACAGAAACTTCTAAAACTGAAATGCAAAGAGGAAAAGAAGAATGAAGAAGACAGAACAGAATATCCAAGAACTGTGGGGGCAGTTATAAAAGGTATAATGTACACGTAATGGGAATAACAGAAAGAGAAAAAGGAGCAGAAGAAATGTCTGAACTTACAATTGGTGAGTATTTTCCAATATTAATGACAGACACCAAACCACAGATCCAGGAACCTCAGAGAATACCAAGCAGGATAAATAACAAAAAAATCTATACCTAGGCATATCATACTTAAATTGTAGAAAACGAAGGACAAAATCTTAAAAGAAGCCAGAGGGGGAAAAAACCTTACCTATAGAGGAGCAAAAATAAGAATCACATTGGATTTCCCTTTAGAAACCAAGCAAACAAGAAGAGAGAAGGATTGAGTGAAATATTTAAGTGTTGAAAGAAAAAACCACCAACCTAGAATTTGATATCCAGCCAAATTATCCTTCAAATGTGAAGGAGTAATAAACACTTTCTCAGACAAAGAAAATTGAGAGGATTTGTTGCCAGTAGATCTGCATTGCAAGAAATGTTAAAATTAAGTTCTTCAGAAAGGAGGAAAATAACACAGTTTAGAAACTTGAAAGAAAGAAAGAAAGAGAGGGAGGGCATTAGAAAAGGAATAAATGGGGAATTCCCTGGTGGTCCAGTGATTAGGATTCTGTGCTTTCACTGATGAGGGCCTGGGTTCGATCCCTGGTCGGGGAACTAAGATCCTGCAAGCCGTGTGGAACAGCCAAAAAGAAAAAAAAGAAAAGGAATAAATGAAGGTAAAATAAGATATTTTATTTTTCTTATTCTTAACTGACCTAACAGATAACAGTTTGTTCAAAATAATAATTAGCAGTAATAGCAATACTTAATACGTGTGATAGCTAAAGGATAAGTGAAATGAATGACAGCAGTATTATAAGGAATGGGGCAGGGGGGAATTGGGAATACTCTATTATAAGGTACTTGCACTACTCATGAAGTAGTATAGTGTTATTTGAAAGTGAACTTGGACTAGTTGTAAATGTATATTGCAAACTCTAGGGCAACCACTAAAAAAAAAAGTATAACTGATATGCTGAGAGGAGAGAATATGGAGTCACATATAAAATGTTCAGTTAAAACCAGAGAAGGCAACACCCCCGTGTTCACTGCAGCATTATTTACAGTAGCCAAAATATGGAAACAACCTATGTGTCCATCAACAGAAGAATAGATAAAGAAAATGTGGTATATACATGTACAATGGACTATTCAGCCATAAAAAAGAATGAAATTTTGGCATTTGCACAAACATGGATGGCCTTGAGGGTATTATGCTAAGTGAAATAAGTCAGACAAAGACAAATACAGTATGATCTCACTTATATGTGGAATCTTTAAAAAATAAAACCATGCTCGTAGATACAGGAACAGATTGGTGGTTGCCAGAGATGGTGGGGGCCAGTGGGGGGGTGGCTAGTGGTAGGTGGGCAAATGGGTGAAGGGCATCAAAAGGTACAAACTTCCAGTTATAAAATAAGTAAGTCCTGGGGATGTAATATACAGCATGGTGACTATAGGTAATAATACTGTATTGCAATATTTGAAGCTTGCTGGGAGAGCAGATCTTAAAAGTCCTTATCACAAGAAAAAATTTTTTTCTGTAGCTATGTATGGTGACAGATGTTAACTAGACTTATTGTGGTGATGATTTTGCAATATATACAAATATCAAATCATGTTGCACACCTGAAACTAATATAATATGTCAGTTATATCTCATAAAAAGAAAAAAGGCAGAAAAAGAGAAGACAAAACACACACACACATACAGACACACACAAAACAAGGACAATGAGTAGAAAACGGGAATAAATAATATTAATCCAACCATATCAATAATCACTTTAAAACATCAGTGGTCTAAATACACCAAATAAGGGACTTCCCTGGTGGCTCAGTGGTTAAGAATCCACCTGCCAATGCAGGGGACACGGGTTCGAGCCCTGGTCTGGGAAGATTCCACATACCGTGGAGCAACTAAGCCCGTGCGCCACAACTACTGAGCCTGCACTCTAGAGCCCACGTGCCACAACTACTGAAGTCTGTGCGCCTAGAGCTCGTGCTCCACAACAAGAGAAGCCACTGCAGTGAGAAGCCTGCGCACCACAACGAAGAGTATCCCCACTCGCCGCAACTAGGGAAAGCCCGTGCACAGCAATGAAGACCCAACGCAGCCAAAAAAAACCAAATGTATATATATGGATGGCAAAAAGGCACTTGAAAAGATGCTCAATATCATCATTACCATTAGGGAAATGCAAATTAGAACATGAGAAAACACTACATACCTTTTTTAAAAAAATATTTATTTGTTATTTATTTGGCTGCACCAGGTCTTAGTTGTGGCACGCAGGATCTTTTAGTCACAGCATGTGGGATCTCTAGTTGCAGCATGCGAACTCTTAGTTGCAGCATGTGGGATCTAGTTCCCTGACCAGGGATCGAACCCGGGCCCCCTGTATTGGGAGTGCAGAGTCTTAACCACTGCGCCAGCAGGGAAGTCCCCCAACTGCTTTTTTAATGTCTCCAGGTGGATGTTTCACAGGCATCTAAGAAATCACATGCTTAAAACTGAGTTCTCAACAGTCTTTTACGGTAAATCTATTCTTCCGAATTATTCAAGCCAAAAACCTTGGGATCAACAAATTCTGATGCCTCTACCTTCAATATAAACCCAGAATTCAGCCACTTCTGACCACCCGCACTGCCAATACACTATTCCACAGCACCCTGTGGCAGAGATTGCTAGCTGCTCACCTAATCCAGGCTTTCCGCTTCTTCTTGGGGACACATTTCCCAGCCTCCCTTGCAGTTAGGTATGGCCAGACAATGAAATTATAAACAACGGAATGTAAGAACAAATTTCATGTTTCACTTTTAGCCTGACCATGTAAAACTCCCAAGCATACTCGTATATTCTTTCTCCCTTTCCAGCTTGCTACAATAGAGATTGCTCTCTACCTTACCCCTACGGATGACCTTGGTAGCCATGTGTTGAAGATAGCGAAGTCCTGTCAGCCTAGGTTTCTGAATGACTGCATGGAGAACTGTCCCAGTGACCTGTTCACCTACCCAGTACTCTAAAATGAGCAATAAAGAAATTTGTTTGTTTGAGCCAGTGGGCAATGGGAAACTGATATTGGAGGCTGGAAAGATGGAGAGTCTTATTAAATGGCAGCAAAATGCTTGATTAAGGTAACACCTGTATTAAAAAGAAGTGCGGGGGGGCTTCCCTGGTGGTGCAGTGGTTAAGAATCCGCCTGCCAATGCAGGGGACACGGGTTTGATCCCTGGTCCGGGAAGATCCCACATGCCACGGAGCAACTAAGCCTGTGCGCCACAGCTACTGAGCCCGCGTGCCACAACTACTGAAACCTGCACGCCTAGAGCCTGTGCTCTGCAACAAGAGAAGCCACTGCAATGAGAAGTCCGCGCACCGCAATGAAGCGTAGCCTCCGCTCGCCACAACTAGAGAAAGCCCACACGCAGCAACAAAGACCCAACGTAGCCAAAAATAAATAAATTAAAAAAAAAAAAAAAAGAAGTCAGGCCAAGTGCCTCCTGAGCCGATGGCTTTAGGGAAACAGGATGGAAAGCAATGTTAATAGTATGTATTGATGGTTACTTGCTGTGTTTAACAAGGTATTATTACAAGAAAAGGAAAAGCTCAGGCCAGAATTGGCGGATTCAAGGGCAAAAAGGAACAGAGATAAGAAATTGGGGAATACAGGGCTAGAAAAGCTCCTGTTTTTGAATCCCAAAAAACAAGAGAGAAGACCGAAAAAAGCTTTGTGTGACAGAGTGTAAAGGACAGGTGCTATTAGGACATGCTGGTGGTCTTGCACATCTCCATATAGGTCACATAAGCAAGGCCTGTGAGCAGTCTGACCGGACTTGGCAGAAGGCTCTGTGATTCCTCCTGGAACAGGGGGAGATAAGGACAGGAGGGGCTGCCAGGCAGTTTCTGCCCACTATCTTGTGGGAGACTGTCACAAGGCCATTTCTCACCCATCTCCCTGGTTCTGGGGAAGGCAACACTTTCTACCCTCCCCACTGTTCCGCTATGGTTCAGCTGCTGGCTTCCGTGGCTGTCTAGAAAACTGCTTGGCTGTAGTTTAGAATTGGCTTCTCCCCAGCGGAACGACTTAGCAGGCCAGTGGTCTGTCATTTGCTTCCTTGTGTTTAGTGTTACGCTGTGGAACTAGGGACATGGGGAGCGGAGACCATGCTGATCTCGCTTATGTGGTCTCTGTTATATACAACCTAAATGCATTTGGCCTCATTATCTTTTACCAGCCTAACAGCTGCAATAGTATCAGCCACCAGGCCGCAGCTTAGGGACTGCTCGAGCACTTGACACAAAGGCACATTAAAACTTCTCACTTAAAAAAAAAAAAAAGACTCCTCGATTAAACAGAGGGACTCTGCCCTGAAGCAAAAATCAGACTGAGTATAAAATAGATAACCAGGGCTTCCCTGGTGGCGCAGTGGTTGAGAGTCCACCTGCTGATGCAGGGGACACGGGTTCGTGCCCCGGTCCGGGAAGATCCCACATGCCGCGGAGCGGCTGGGCCCGTGAGCCATGGCCGCTGAGCCTGCGCGTCTGGAGCCTGTGCTCTGCAACAGGAGAGGCCACAACAGTGAGAGGCCCGCGTACCGCAAAAAAAAAAAAGAACACTCAATGTTTTGTAATAACCTATAAAAAAAATATATATATGTATAACTGAATCACTTTGCTCTATACCTGAAACTAACACAACATTGTAAATCAACTATATTTCAATTTTTAAAAATTCTTTTTTTAAATCAGATTAAGGGTGGTGGTGTCCCTCGTTCTTATCTGAGCCTGTTTTTTTGAGATGGCAGCAAGATAGCCACCATTCATTTGAAAAGGGAAAAGCATGGATAGAAGGAGGCAAATACATAAAGCAGACTTAACTATGTCTAGGAAAGAACTTTGAATATGGTTACGGAACAGGAAGCTGCCTAGAAGCAAAAAGATCAGAGGCCTACCCAGGTTTGAGGGAATTGAATTGCCAAAGAAACCAAGAGCCCAGTCTGGAAAAGCTTGGAGGTTTAAAACAACCCTTGGGCAGGAGTGAGCTGGAAAGCTGATGTACTCTCCAATCTCCATCATTATCTCTGACCCCATATCCCATTTGCCCCCCTCACTCTGTATTCCAACCAACCAGCCTTCGGACCATTCCTTCAGCACGATAAGCATATTCTCACCTCAGATCTTAGGCCTTTGTTGTTTCCCCTGCCTGAAAAAAAATTTTTTTCCAGATATTGACATGGCCAAGTACACCGTGGATCCCAGCCCCAGGTATGCCTAGGGGTAATTGAAAGAAACCCCTAGGTCTAGCTTTTCTCCTGCAGATGCCACTCCCACTGGCACAGGGTCCATTGTTAGTGGCATAAAACAAAAGCTACGGGTAACCTAATCGCTCTGCCCCGGCATCAAGCAAGGACTTCAGAGCCCCCCAAACGTAACTACAGTAAGTCCCCTATATACAAACCTTTAAGTTGCGAACTTTCAAAGATGCAAACGTGCATTCGCATGCTAATTCACGTGTCTGGCGTACATTGTCACGTGCGTGCATCCTCTACAGGTGGTTGTGCTTTTGTGCACTTTACTGTACAGTACTGTATAGAGTACAGTAGTACAGTAGCTTTATTTCAAACCCAGGATGTCCAGAAGGAAGCATAAAAACAGCGGTGATGTAGCTGATACTAAAAAGTGCCAGCTGTTTACTATACTACTGTACTTTTCAAGGTACTGTACTGTAAGAGTAAAAATGTTTATTTTTTGTTTTTTATGTATTATTTGTGTAAAAACTATTATAAACCTATTACAGTACAGTCCTATATAGGCGATTGTGTTAGTTGGGTACCTAGGCTAACTTTGCTGGACTTACAAACGTGCTCTCGGAACAGAACTCGTTTGTATGTAGTGGACTTACTGTAATTATTTCCTGGAGTAGTTAGGGGCTGTCCCATAGGCCCAGGAACAAGCCCATATCAACAGTCTCTTTGAGACTACTCTCAGGGGACACCACAGACACTGCTGCCACTCTGAAGGCACCCCTTTGGTGTCTCCTGCGGCATTACAGTTAGTCCTGCCCTGGTAGCCCCATGGACAGTAGGGTGCAGAAGATGCCTGGTGGTTTGTGGGGTGTTTGGGGTGAACAGCTAGCTTTCTCCCCACTGGGTTATCCTCCGCTAAAGGGGCCCAGGGCAGTCCCAGATGGGAAATGTAGGCTAAGGCAGCTCTACTGAGTCCTGTAGTGAGAAGGGCATTGGCACCCTCCTAGTACTCTTGCCTTTTAGGTGCTCTGAGATCCAATTTCCAATGTGGGGAGGTTTCCCCAAACAAACAAGCAATTCTCGGACACTAGCAGGGTGTCCAAGAATGCAACTCAGGTCATCTCATTTCTGACGCCATCTACCCAGAGACGGCATCAGATTCCACAGGTTGACGGTTCAGTCCTACAAGACTGCCTCCAACCCACCCCCACTTCAGATGCCAGTCACAAGCCCGGGCCGTTACCTGTGCTTCTGACAAACTGGCTATAGGTTGGAGGTCCCAACCATGCCCTCCTTGGCAACTCAGTTCAGACACCAGTCCCAAGTCCAGGTTGTGACCTGTACTTCGGACCAACTGGCTTGGTTCTAACAACCCCCTCCTTGGGTTCGACTAATTTGCTAGGGCAGCTCACAGAATTCAGAGGAACATTTTACTCACTAGATCACTGGTTTATTATAAAAGGCTACAACTCAGGAAGCCAGATGGAGGAGATGTATAGAGCAAGGTGTGGGGAAAGGGTGCAGAGCTTCCATGCCCTCCCTAGGCTCAGCACTCTCCCCATGTCTCCACATGTACACCAACCCGGAAGCTCTCTGAACCCTGTACTTTTAGATGTTTATGCAGGCTTCGTTACACAGGCACGATCGATTAAGTCACTGGCCACTGGTGATGGATTCAACTTCCAGGTCCCCTCTCCTCCCCTGATGTCAGGAAGTGGGACTGAAAGTTCCAACCCTCTGATCAAAGTTGGTCCCCCTGGCAACCAACCCCCATTCTTAGGTACAAAAGCCACATCATTAACATAATAAAAGACACCTTTGTGGCTCTCATCACTTAGGAAGTTCCAAAGGTTTTAGTAACTGCCAGAATTGGGGACCAAAGATATCTATCCATCTTCAGATACGGATCCCTACAGCAAAACAATCATAAAAGTCAAAAGATACTGGCCCATTACTAGAATCCCATTCAGTCATTAATAAATATCCAAGCCAGCATCAGATCGTATGAAAATGTCTCACAGGGAGAGGCCACTCAGGTTTGCAATGTTCAATTTGATCTTGTCAGGTTCCAAAAGCAGGAGTGGTGTCAGCAGTATATGGCTTCCTCCTTTCAGGCATCTGGTATGAGACAATATCACCTCTTGCTCTGAGCCTCTTTTGAGATGTTAACATAATATTGGATGTCCCTCATTACATAACCCATTTATTTAGTCATTCCCTTACCCTCAGCTACTATTTTTTCCTTCTCTCCATTTATATCTAAATTTTCCTACCTTTGGAAGGGACATTAGGTTCGGTCACAGTGCTTGTCTAGATCGCAGGCAGCAATACTAGTCTAGAAAGTGCCTCCCCCTCAGTGCACATCTAGTCAGATAAAGTTACACAGGCACAGAACTAGCGGGCTATCTTTACCTCCAGGCAATATAGCTGCATTCACTATTAATCCCAATTTTGTCAGATGGGGTGAAGGCACATCCTGCGCCATCAGGCCCTCAGGAATTCTGACACAGAGGTTAAAAACACAGTTACAGTTTCTTGCTCAGGAATCATCCCTGTTTCCAGCCCTGGTCCTGTGACCCCTACATCAGGTAGGGAGAAGAAAAAGCTGAAGTGATGGGGGAGGAAAAATACCAGCACCTTCCCCTTCCCCCCAGATCCACCAGAAAAACAGAGAAATCTACCCAGTGAGGAAAGCCCCACTCATGTGAGTGGTGAAGGCGTGGAAGCCAGCCCTTCAGGCTTCTATCCCCCGTTATAGACCACCACTCTTCTAACTGCCCCTTTTGACTCTCTATCAGACTCTGAGGAGGATACCTCACTGTCCATCCTTGGACATTATGAGCTGGTGAAGTGTGCTCCTTGGTCTGAAGAAACGATGCTCGGATGTCCAAATTGGTGCGCTATCTTGCGTTCGGGTTCTTTCCTGACACCCTGAGCATTTGCATCTACCGCCGGGTATGCACAGCCCAGGCCAGAGTCAGCATCGTGCCTGTCAGGACCCGTTTGGAGCCCCCAGCGCTTCCAGCCTCAGCCTCACTTGCCAGCTATGGTCAAGGCCTTCCCACCAGAATCTGCCACGCAGCCCTCCGCACTCTCTGTCTCTCTTGCTGACAGAACAGCTCTCATTGGCATCTTGGGCCTCTGAGGGAACAAGAAGACTTCATGGAGATCCAGAGCATCTCTGTGTTGCTGCAGCGTCCCCATGTCCAGTCATCTCACAGACCCGGGTGGCCACCTCCAGGGAGCACACAGGGATGAATATCTGCTTGTTGATTCCAGTCACCTCCCAAACCTGGAAGGGGGTTCTTCCGACAAGCATCGACACGTCCTCCTTTAATGCACCCCTCAAATTCCCATAGTAATTTCCATAGGGGCATCCCTTTAATAGGCCAGGTTTCCGTTGCCCTCTGTCTGACTGTATGGCCAGGCCATTGGCCGGTGCCCATGAGTCAGTAAAAACCCAAAGACAATATTGTTCAATTCTTCCATCACTGCTTCCCACCGAACTGATTTGTTTTTACCTTCCTCAATCGAGGACGTTGTCCATTTACTGCGGAACTGCTGTCCACAAACCAAGCAGCTCTTTCTCTGTCAGTCAAGAGCTGTTTACAGGGCACTGTCCAAATGATGATAGAATCCAGCAGCTCCTCACACAGTTCCAGAGTCAATCCTAAGAGAAGAGAGGCTTCCTGCTCCTATCTCCTCCTTGCATTCTCCCAATAACAACATCCTGTGTGACCCATTTCCATATTGTTCTGGAACTCTTCTGGGCACTCCATCCCTGTTAGAGTGTTTCTGACACGACCCGAGACATTGTGGGCATTTCCAGTTTCAAGATCATTTTATATCCTTCAGTCATAGGGGTAGCTTCAATTAATGCCTGATTGCGAGGTAGTAAATAGCCCTCAGATGGGAATTCTCTAGTTCCAAGTCCCTGCTGTTGCCGGGAGTGCTCACGCACTCTTGCCATAAGTCCCAGTCTACATTCCACTTAGGGCTATGGCACAGAGGATTTGTCCCCACTGGCACTCCAGCTTCTATCCCACGCTGTGTGGGCTCAGGCAGTCTTACTGGTTCCCATTTAGCAGGTGCCGTTAATATTGCTCGAGGAGTGGAGTCACGTGCCTTCTGTTCTACAATCCTCGGTGGGGGGAGTATTCCCCAGTCAGATACAATGTCCGTCCCCATGACACAATCAGGTAAGAGAGACACCACCACTTCACATAAAGCCTGTTCCAAAATACCAATTCTCCTACAAACATTTACCTTAATTCCATCATCAATTATGTTCCTCAGTGTAGCCTCTCTTAGGACTTCATCTACAGGTTTGGAGTTTACAGCACTAGGGAGGGGAAGTGTTTCCCAGCCAGACATAATAGCCATTCCCACAAAACATTCAGGTAAAGCTGACACAACTTCTTGACATAATACCTGCTTACACATTTCAACTTTCAGGATTCTATCGACCATTACATTTTTACTTTCTCTCTATCTAATCATAGCCCGAGTAAGGGCTTCACTGATGGGTTCATGGGATTCTCATATCAATGAGTACTGGAAACTTCTCTTCTCCACCCCCTGACCATTTTACTCACTCTTGTGTAAAAGGCTTTAGGACCCCAGTGAGTGGTCGAGCCTAGGGCCCCTGACCCTTTTGTCAATCTTTATCTTGATTAATAGGCCTAAGTACTGCCCCAAGCAATTACTGGTCATGTTTCTCATTATGCTGTTTGCTTTCCAGATTTGTTTTTTTAATTAATTTATTTATTTTTGGATGCCTTGGGTCTTGGTTGCTGCGCTGGGCTTTCTCTAGCTGCGGAAAGAGGGGGCTACACTTCGTTGCGGTGCGTGGGCTTCTCACTGCAGTGGCTTCTCTTGTTGCAGAGCATGGGCTCTAGAGTGCAGGCTCAGTAGTTGTGGCGCACAGGCTTAGTTGCTCTGCGGCATGTGGGATCTTCCTGGACCAGGGCTCGAACCCGTGTCCCCTGCATTGGCAGGAGGATTCTTAACCACTGTGCCACCAGGGAAGTCCTGCTTTCCAGATTTTTAAATTTCTCCAGACTGGGGTAAATAGAGCCGATTTGTTTGGGGCCCTTTAATATTGGGGGTAAGTAGGGGTCCTTTTGGCCCACCCAACCTTAGGTAGTGCTATGTTAAACCTTTGTTTTGGGGAGTTTGGTGGCCTACTGGTTAGGATTCTGGTCTTCCACTGCCGTGGCCCAGGTTCAATCCCTGGTCAGGGAAATGAGATCTTGCAAGCCACACGGAGCGGTCAAAATAAATAAATAAAATAAATCTTTGTTTTAACCCCATCAATGTCCATTTTATTCATCCCATTTCTTAATAACCATCTAAAGAGTCCCACCCTACTGGGACGAGTCCCCGAGGCTCTCCCTTTTTTTTTCCTTAAAGCTATTATTTATTTAATTATTCCAGAATTTCCATCTATTTCTAGTGCTTTTTTTGGCCACGCCGCGTGACTTGCGGAATCTTAGTTTCCTGATCAGGGATCGAACCCATGCCCCCTGCAGTGGAAGCGCGGAGTCTTAACCACTGGCTCGCCAGGGAAGTCCCAGGACTCTCCTTTGTGATTCCTCTTTGTTTCACCCCAGTCAATATTCACTTTATTTCTTAAGAACAATTTAAAAGTTTCCACCTAATAGGGAAGAAAAGTCTCCTCTCCTCTCAGCGTCTTCCCATTCTCTTGTTAATTAACCTAAAGTTTTTAATTAGCATCTGTAAGACCCTTGAGGGGAAGCAGAATAGCAAATTCCTTACGACTGCCCCAAACTAGTTCACAATTTTGTAACAACAAGGTTAGATGTACCTCCCCACCCCCATTCATCCTTTCTCTTCCCAAAACACAAGTTTCTATGAGACAGGGCCGTTCTAGCAAATCCCACTTCAATGACACCCATTCTTGGATTCCTGGACCCAATTTGAATGCATGTGGGTTTTTTGGTGGGAGCGGGGTGCTTCCCACACAACACCAAATAATTCCCGGACACCAGGAGAGTGTCCAATTCAACTCAATTCTGACACTACTTGGAGACAGCATCAGATTCCACAGGTTAAGCGTTCAGTCCTACTAAACTGACCCTCACCCCCACCCCCCAACTTCTGAAACTAGTCGCAAGCCCAGGTTGTGACCTGTACTTCTGACCAACTGGCTAAGTTCCAATAACCCCCTCCTTGGATTCAGTTAATTTGCTAGAGTAGCTCAAAGAACACAGAGAAACAATTTACTTACTAGATCACTGGTTTATTATAAAAGGATATAACTCGGGAACAGCCAGATGGAAGAGATCCTTAGGACAAGGTGTAGGGAAAGGATGAGCAGCGTCCAAGTCCTCTCCAGGAGCACCACTCTCCCCAGATAACCACGTGTTCACCAACCCAGAAGCTCTCTGAACCCTACCAGTTGGGGTTTTTAAGGAGGCTTCATTACTTAGTCAAAATTGATCAAATCATTGGCCATTGGCAACCGATTCAACCTCCAGCTCCCCTCCCCTCCCTCTCCTCCTCCAGGGTTAGAAGGTGGGACTGAAAGTGCCAACCCTCTAATCACAAGGTTGGTTCCCCTGGCAACCAGCCCCCATCCTAAGGTGCAGTTCTGGAGTCACCTCATTAACATAACAAAGACACTTTTGTCGCTCTCATCACTTAGGAAATACCAAGCATTTTAAGAACTCTGCTAGAAATAAGGATGAAGACCAACTGTATATTTCTTTTTTTTTTTTAAATAAATTTACTTATTTATTTATTTTTGGCTGCGTTCGGTCTTCGTTGCTCTACGTGGGCTTTCTCTAGTTGCGGCGAGCGGGGGCTACTCTTCGTTGTGGTGCGTGGGCTCTTGTTCTCTTGTTGCGGAGCACAGGCTCTAGGCGCATAGGCTTCAGCAGTTGTGGCTCGCGGGCTCTAGAGTGCAGGCTCAGTAGTTGTGGCGCACAGGCTTAGTTGCTCCACGGCATGTGGGATCTTCCTGGACCAGGGTTCGAACCCGTGTCTCCTGCATTGGCAGGCGGATTCTTAACCACTGCACCACCAGGGAATTCCTATACTTCTTATTATAAACCACAATATCACAGCTTGTAAATTGGAACTACATTTTGGAAGACATATTTTTAACATCTAATGCAAGTTTAAAAATATGCATTCTCCCTGACCCAGCATTTCTACCACTCTGTATCTAACTTAGAGAAACACTCCTAAACCAGTACAAAGACACAGAGACATGGATATTAATCATAGAATTTTGTTAATCGTGAACATAGACCGACAGTGAAATAAACAATGGCATATGCACACTAGGGAATATTATGCAGCAGTTAAAAAGAAATAGGTGGGTCTACGTGTCATAATATGGAATGACTTCCAAGACAAATTGTTTTGTGAATAAAACAAATTGCAAGAAGACATGTATACTACGAAATAAAAAGAAAAACATACAAAATAATGTCATGTATGTTTTATATTCATATATATGTAGAAAAACACATGTATCAATAAATGATAATTGATAACAGTGGCTACCTCTAGGGAGGAAGGAAGAGAAGGGAATCAGGATGGGGGTTGGTGATTGAGAGGACTTTAGCCTTATGCTTAATGACTAAGTGTCTTTCAAAGATAATGAATGCTTATGTAATGAGAAATTAATTTTTTATAAAGGCATTTGGCTGTGTAGCAAACATTGTCACACCCCACACCCCTCCCGCCCTTGTTCCCTCTCCGTTATCACTTTAGTGCACACTGGCCCAACTTCCAGTGCTAGCTCCTGGAGTACTTTGCCTGAGGGTTTTCTCTTGCCACTGGAGCCTGCCCTGCTGCAGGTGTCGACTTTGCCACCCCTGTGGCTGATAGGAAATGCTGGGAATGAACCTCCCTGGAAGCAGCCTTCAGCCAATGACTGATGGGTGTACCTTTCAGTCAGGGCCCAGTCAGAAGGCAGAAGCCACATTAGTTATTTGAAGAGGCAGGATTTCAAATAAAAAATGTGAAGTAGTCATAAAGTTGTTAAGTAGGTAACTCAAATGGTGAAAAGAGCTCTAAGGTATCTTGGAGTTGAAAGCAGAAAGTTGCTACCACCCCCAGAGCTTGGGTACGAAGGAAAGAGAATGGAATTATTACAACTTAGAAGCTAAGACGATGGGCTCCATGGGGCTGGGACCCAGACCTCATGCTGGTGTTTGTGATGGGGGTTTGATGAGTCTCGTTCTGTGAATGTTGGAAAACTGCAAACTGGATTGAGCTTGTAGACCTGAAAGGCGCTGCTGGTTTAGGGGTGAAGAAGTGCTCCTGGGGGGATGCTGACAGAGGCAGAAAGCTGGCAGGAAGGAACAAGGAAGAACAGAAAGGAGTTTAAGTTCCTTCATTCTTCTCCAGCCCTGCAGTCTCCCTCTATCACCCCACTATAGTCAGAGTCTGAGGGGGAGCAGTTGGAAAAGCAGAAACGTGGATGGTAGAAATCCATCCCCAGAATCAAAAGGGATAGAAGGGTGAGTTTGAAGCTAAATAACTTAAGAGCTTAATAACATACACAAAAATAAAGAGACAAGTTTAAGGAGCCCCAGTTTATCTATCACTCAGCTTCAACAGTTATTACCCCTGTAGCTTTCTTTTTTTTTTTTTGGCGGTACGCGGGCCTCTCACTGTTGTGGCCTCTCCCGTTGCGGAGCACAGGCTCCGGACTTGCAGGCTCAGCGGCCATGGCTCACGGGCCCAGCCGCTCCGCGGCATGTGGGATCTTCCCGGACCGGGGCACGAACCCGTGTCCCCTGCATCGGCAGGCGGACTCTCAACCACTGCGCCACCAGGGAAGCCCCCTGTAGCTTTCTTGAGTCGTTTATTCCCCTCCATATTTTTCCCCGACAGTATTTTAAAGCAAATCATATAATTTCACCCATAAAAACTTAAGTATCTACCAGGATACAGACTTTAAGAACACAATACAACTATCACACCTAACAAACTTAACACTAATTCTTTAATATCATCCGTGTTCAAATGATTCTGAATGTCTCAAAACTGACTTTTTAGAATTGGTTTGTTTCAATCAAGACCCAAACAATATCTAGATATTGTTTTGGTTAATACATCTCTTAAGTCTCTTTTAATCTATGACCCTTCCTTCCCCTTTCTCTTTCCCTTTTATATCATTAATTCACCAAAGAAACCACATCTTTTGTCCTGTAGAATGTCCCATACCCTAAATTTGTCTTGTTGTACCCTCTTGGTATCATTTAACATGTTCCTCTGTCCTCTTTTTTATTTTTTCAATTAATTAATTTATTTTGTAGCTACATTGGGTCTTCATTGCTGCGTGCGGGCTTTCTCTAGTTGTGGTGAGCGGGGGCTACTCTTCATTGTGGTGCACGGGCTTCTCATTGCGGTGGCTTCTCTTGTTGCGGAGCACGGGCCCTAGGCGAGTGGGCTTCAGTAGTTGTGGCTCATGGGCTCCAGCACGCAGACTCGGTAGTTGCAGCGCACAGGCTTAATTGCTCCACCGCATGTGGGATCTTCCCAGACCAGGGATGGAACCCATGTCCCCTGCATTGGCAGGTGGACTCTTAACCACTGCACCACGAGGTAAGTCCCTCTGTCCTCTTTATTTTCTGTGAGATGTTAGTTACACCTGGAGCCCTGGTTAGATTCAGGTTCAGTTCTTTGCCAAGGATATTTCATAGGGTGCTGTGTACTTCCTATTACACCTCATTGGAAGGTATAATGGGGATTTTTTTTAAATTGAGGTAAAATTATTAAATTGAGGTATACTTGACATACAATAAAATACATAAAAATTAAGTGGACAGCTGGAAGAATATTTACGTATTATGCAACCATGAAACCACCACTTAGATCAAGATATTAAAGCATTTCCATAACCCAGACCATTCCTTCATGAGATGGTGATTTTCCAAATCTGACATTCTTTGAGAACTTGAATTCTTTTATAATGAAGAACTTTCCCATTAATCCTGGATGCTCTAAACATAGTTGGGCAGGAAAAATGTTTATTTTTTTCCATTCTTTGCCAATTTTATGATTAATAAGTTGGAGTCCTAGCAGCCTCCAAAAAGTGACCAGTGAGGTTTTATTTATTTTTTAGTATCATTATTAACTCATGGAGTTTTAAAATATTTGATGTATAAATACATATACTACTTTGCAGTCATTTTGCTTTTTGATGCTCAGATTATCCTATCTTCGGCCAGTGAGAATCCCTCAAAAGTTGGTTCCTTAGTCGTTTAATTTGACTCTTGTAGTCCTTAACTTCTAGTAAGACAGAATATTCCAGGTTCATCTTTTATATTTCCAGCCTCATAATTGAAATTAGCCATTTCCCTAAAGAAATCGGCATGTTTATTTGTGTTAAGTTATATTTAGTCACCACAAATATGTATTTGTTGCTGTGTATTTATTGCTATTATGTTGTTATTTCTTTTAGGTCTTTGAGTGCACAGAGCTAGGAAAGACTTTTTTTTTAGAGAAAAAAAATAATGAATTAATACTGCTATTTCCAATCCAAATTAAAGAGCAAAGGATTTTTATTTCTTTCTTTGATTTTGTGTTTGTATCTTTTTTATCTCATGTATAAAATCTTGGTTCTTAATGATGTTAACATAACGACTTATTTGCTTTAATTCTACTATATAGATAGAATGGTATCATGGTAACAATACCAATATCATTGCTTACAATTAGACCACTGAATGTCATTTAAGATTTATTTGCAGTTCTTTTTGTCCTTAGGATCTATCCCACTAGGGATGTACGGTAAAAATACTGTTTGCAAGTTACTTGAAGTAATTATTGTCTGTGTAGTTTTGCCACCAGCTTGATAGTTAGGTTTATTTGTTTCCCTTTGTCTTGAATTTTTAAGGACTGCTTTTTTTTTCCTTTTATTTATATTCAGTTTTTTAATTATTTAAAACAACTTTATGGCTCCAACGTGTATTCATGATCTATTACTGCATAACAAATTAAACCAAACAGCAGTGTAACAAATATTCATTATCTCACAGTTTCTGAGGATCAGAAATCTAGGATGGCTTAGCTGGATGGTCCTAGCTCAGGGTATCTCATGAAATACAGTCTAGATGTCAGCCAGGGCTGCAGTCATCTCAAGGTTTAACTGGGGCTGAATGATCTGCTTCCAAGATGGTTCACCCGTGTAGCTCTTGGCAGACCTCAGACCCTCACCCTATGGGACTGACTGTTCAACAGGGCAACTGCCTTCCCCCAGAACAAGTGATCTGAGAGAAAGAAAGAATAAAACGGAAGCCATATTGTCTTTTAGAACCTAATCTTGGAAGTTACATACCATCACTTCTGCCAAATTTTTTTGGCCACACAGAACAAGCCTGGTACAATGTTGAGGGAACCTTATAAGCATGTGAATACCAGGAGGTGGGGATCCTTGGAGGCCATCTTTTACACAAAGCAAAAATATAAAACAAGATATATTCAAAGAGGTCTAGCTTCCATCTTTGTGCTTTCCACATTCCTTTCCTCCCCCCCTTAGGAAACCACTTTTATTGTATTAGTTTTTGCTTTATCTTTCCATTGCTTTGTTTTGAAAAATATCAGAAAATATGTACCTATATTTATACTCTCAAAACATATTCCCTACTATTTAGCTTTTCTGCACCTTGCTTTTCTTCAGTTAGCACCATCTCTTACAGAATCACCTAACAGCAACACACAGAGATCTTCCTTACTCCGTTTTAGAGCTTCATTAAACTCTGTTATATAGATACATTATAATTTAAATAACATTTTAATGGTTTCATCATTTATTAATTCTTCTCCAACTTTTGGACATCTAAGTTGCTTGTAATTTTCACCATTACAAATAATGCTGCAACAAATATCTTTGTGTATACAGGTTTTTCTAGATGTGGGATTATTATCTTAGACTACTACAGACACGGATTTATTAATCAAAGGTATGAACAGTTTTTATGCTCTATTTATATATTGCTAAATTGGTTCACAGAAGAACTACACTGCATTACATTTAATCTGTATTCTCATCTGAATTGAGTAGTCTCTTTTTAATCTTTACTATTCCAACAATTTGTAATATCTATGTATATTCTTGTAGTGGCCATGTAATTTCACATCATGCTTTAGTACTGTTGGTTTATTACTCTGTATTTCAGAGATAACTCTTATTAATTTAGAAATTATATCAAATTTTTTTGACTATTTAAATTTATTTTTCTATATCTTTAAGTGCATGTGGACTTAAAGAATATTTTTCTGAGCCAGTAAATACTTAGTACTTACATGCACGACTATAATGTGTGCAAAAATCATAAAATGCAACAATGATTATACAAAAGTCATATAAAATACAATAAAAATTATTCCAGAAATTTTAGTACAATATATTCATATATTTAGAGATAATAAAATATTCAAGTTATTTTGTTGGATTTATAGCACTATGGTTTTATTTTTGCTCTAATAACAGAGGTTAACCCTTTTTCACTAAGAAAATACAATCTGGAGTTAGAGATGTATTATTCATGAACTACATATTCAGTAAATGTTTTTAAAACAGCACTGCCGGACTTCCCTGGTGGTGCAGTGGTTAAGAATCTGCCTCCCAATGCAGGGGACACGGGTTTGAGCCCTGGTCTGGGAAGATCCCACATGCCGTGGAGCAACTAAGCCTGTGCGCCACAACTACTAAGCCTACGCGCCTAGAGCCCGTGCTCCGCAACAAGAGAAGCCACTGCAATGAGAAGCCCGTGCACCTCAATGAAGAGTAGCCCCTGCTCACCACAACTAGAGAAAGCCCACGTGCAGCAACAAAGACCCAACGCAGCCATAAATAAATAAATAAACAAATAAATAAATAAACAAAAAAACAGCACTACCATGTTTCCCAGTAAGGTAGCTATGGCATATGTTTCTAAATTCACATGGCATTCCTCATTGGATTAATTAGCAAAATGAGTTTTTCTCCATCTTTTACCTTTCTGAGTGATATCTGAAAAATATTTTTTGCATTTATACAGAGTGCAATTTATAGGTCATAAAATGCCCTGAAATTCCTTGGACCCAAGGTTAAAAGGAAACATTGTTAATCAGTATGTTTCATGTCTTGACCAGCAAAACAACTCAGGCCTGCTGGAATTAACCCCCAGAGCATGACAGCAAAACACTGATTGTATCTCAATACTTTCCAGAAAGCTAAGACAGTCCAAAGCACAATTTTTAGACCACAGTGCAAAACTTAGCAAAAACGGTTACTAAAAATCAATACAAAATGCGAATTAAAACTGGGTACTTTTTAAAGAATATAAAACTGATGAAAATTAATGAGAATGTTAATATCCAGTGTCAGTAAGGTTAAGCTTCTTCTTCACTGCTCAAGTAAAACATAAATTTGTTGAGCCTTTCTCAGGTACATCCTGGCAATCTGCATCAACCATTTTTGAATGGTTCATTCCCTCTGCCTAGCAATTACATGTACAGCATTTCGTCCTGAAGAAATAAGTGAGCATATGGGCAGAATTACAAGGACGTTTATTGTAGTACAGTGGATGATAGCAGGAAGCTGGAAACAACCAAATGTCCAGCAGTAGGGAGATCGTTTCGATAAGTTATACCCATATGCCATTATTCCAAAATAATTTTGTAGGGATCTATTTGTGGCAGGCCTTGTTAGCTGCGCGTCTAATATCCTTTCCCTTTTCTTCTATGCTAACAGAACCCAGAGGTTGTTCAGTTAGCGATGAATGTTCAGTGCTCCAGGCATAAAATCCTGACAGTCCTGTTCCCACTTTCCCAGCTTCCTCTGCCCCTAAGGATGGACCTGTGATCCAGTTCTGGCCAATTAAATAGAAGGGGAAGTGTACTGGGGACTTCTAAGAAAGTTTTTGCTTTCCTGATAAAAAGGACAGATACTGTTGATGCCAGTTGGTCAGGTTTTCTGCTATTTGGAGTCAAAAGTGTCCCTAACCAAGGTGGATTCTGTGATGTGCTGCTCAGATACCCCTTCAGGACGCCCAGCTATTGGGAGTGCTACAGGCTGACAGCCTTCATCTGTCAGCTATCTTGAGGAATTGTGTTCCATTGAAGTCAGCTGCCTAGCCCAGTATCATGCCCTGTTCCTGGGGTGGGGGCAGGCCACAGCTAACAACTCGGGAGTATAAAGGCCTAGCTGTCTTTCTTCAATTTCGGACAGCTTTACGGGGCCCTCTAAGCTACAAAGTTGGAGCCCTTGTTGCTCCTGCACCATTGTCTAGCTTGCCCTCCTGTCTGATCCTGCCTCACTCCCTTCCCCCGTACATGCGGATCCTGAAAGCACTGCCTAATAAACTTCTTGCACACAAATCTCTGTCTCTGGGGCTGTTTCTTTTTCATATGAAAAGATGTGCCAAATCTATTGCTAAATGACAAAACCACAGGCTATGAAACAGTATGCATGATGTCATCCTGTTTTCTTATTATCCAGATTATGTATCTGCAGAGAAAAAAAAATATCTGGAAAACTTTTTAGGAGGTAATATAAGAGAATATCTTGATGATCTTGCGATAGTAGAAAATTTCTTAAATAAGACAAAAAGTGCAAACCATAAAGAAAGGCTTATACATTTGAATATCCCTAAATTAAAATTTCTGTTAATCAAAGGACACTATAAAGAAAGTGAAACCATAAGCCACAAACTAGGAGGCAATATTTTTATATTTTCAGCATGATAACTGGCAAAAGATTATATCCAGAATATATAATCAATTAGAAAGAGTCAAACCTAATAGAGAAAAGGGCAAAGAATATGAAAAGGCAATTCACAAAAGAAAAACCATAAATGGCCAATAAAATATTGAGACTTACAACCTCACCAACACTCAGGAAAATGCAAAACATTTTTCACCCATTGGACAGACGAAAATGAAAAAGATTGATAATGTTCAGTGTTGGCAAGAGTGTGGGGAATCAGGCATTGATATGAATATTTTAAAAAGACACTTATTACAGGTGATTTGGCCCAGCTTTTTAGGAGAGTAAGTTTTTAACAGCCAAAAAGTTTAAGCAACCTAAATTTCTGCTGGGGAATGGGTCAGCTATGGCACAGTCTATGGGGTATTAAAAAGCCATTAAAAAGAAAGAAACGGATGTATATGTGCTGACATAGAATGTTCTCCAAGACAAAATGTCAAGTGAATAAAGCAAATTACTCAGTATGTGAATAGTATAATCTCCTTTGTGTTTTAAACAGATCACTCTATATTTCAACATATGCATATATGCAAATTCAAAGAAAATGATTCAGAATGATACATACCAAACTGTTAATAATAGTGGTTACTTCTGGAAAGGGGCAAAGGTTGAGGTGGGAAAAGGGGGACTTTTACTTTTTACAACGTAGTTTTCTCTGTTCTTTTAATTTTTTCTCAACATTTTAATATTAAAATTTTCAAACATACAGCAAAGTTGAATTTTATAGTGAACATTGATACACCCCACCTAGATTTTACCATTAACATTTTATTAGATTGTTTTATGACAAATTTATTGATCCATTCCTCCATCCATTAATCTCTTATTTTTAATGCACTTTAAATTGTGGACATCAGTACATGTCCCCCTAAATACTTCAGCAGGCAGATAATTAACTAGAGTAGAACATTTTAGTTTTTTTTAATATATCAAATCTACCTATAATAAGAGACACAAATTTTAAGAGTACATTCGCTGAGTTTTGACAAATGACTAGTGATCTAAACCCCTATCAGGATATAGAACACTTCCATCGCTCATGAAACTGTATCAGAGAAGAACAAACTGGACTCCGTATTGGGTCTATTCTTTTAGCTCTAATCCTTGTGCTCTGTTGCCTGTGCTTAGTCATGCTGGCTCTGCACCTTTGTAAAAGAATGTAGCCTGAAATATACATGATAGTCCATTCTCAAGGCTCTGACTTTTAAGGGTATAATACTTTCCCACTCATATAGAGATAAAAAGTTGCAGAACAGAAAATAAAACGTCTTGTTGGAAGCTTATCGGAACATTGTGACCAGATCTACCCGGACAGCTGCTAGAACAAAAGATTCTGGCACCAAAAAGTTTGCAACCAATCTAAAAAGTATAAAAGAAGCCCGAATTCTAACTTGGATAAGATGGTTCTTTGGGACACTAGTCCACTATCTTCCCAGTCTTCTGACTTTCCGAATAAAGTTGCTATTCCAACAAGTCGTCTTTCAATTTATTGGCCTGTGTACTGCAAGAAGTACAGCAGTAGGAGTTTGGACTTGGTAACAAAAGTTTTCTTATGTTCCTTCTTATCATTATCCAACCCCATCTGCCGGAGGCAAAAAATGTTTTGACGTTTTCCACTGTAGATGAGTTTTGCTTATTCTAGAACTTCATATAAATGAAATCATAGAGCATGCATTCTTTTGTCTAAGGCTTCTTTCACTCAACAATACATTTTTCAGACTCTTCATGTTGTTGCATGTATCAGTTCACTCCTTCTGAGGAGTATTCTGTATGACTATACGAGAGCTTGTTTATCCATTCTCCTATTGACGGACACCTGGGATCATTGATTGTCCTATTGATATTTCCTCATCTTGGTTATTATGAATAAAGCTGCTATGAATATTCATGTACAAATCTTGTGTAGGCATATGTTTTCATTTCTTTTGGGTAAATATTTATCTAGGAATGGAATTGCTGGGTTACTGGGTACCAAACCTTTAGTTTTATAAGGCACTGCTGGATCTTTTTCCAAAGTTGTTATACAATTTTACATTCTCACATACAGAGCTTGAGAGTTCCAGTTTCTCTACATTCTCACCAACATTTGGGGCTGTCAGTCATTTTAACTTAGCCATTGAAATAGGTGTATAGTGGTATTTCATTGTGGCTTTAATTTGTATTTCTCTAATTACCAATGATCTTGATCACTTTTTCATGTGATAATTGACCATTTGTTTCTTTTGAGAAGTACTTGTTCAATTTTTTTATCCATTTTAATTTGGTTGTTTGTCTTTTTATTACTAAGTTACAGTATAGAGTTCTTTTTATTTCTTGTACAGCAGTCCTTTTTCAGATATATGTTCTCTGCATATTTTTCCCAGTCTGTAGATTGTCTTTCAATATTCTTTTGTTTGTTTAATTTATTTTATTTAAGTGTAGTTGATTTACAATGTTGTGTTAATTTCTACTATACAGCAAAGTGATTCAGTTATATATATATACATACATTCTTTCTTTTAAAATATACCCTCATTTATTTATTTATTTTGGCTACGCTGGGTCTTAGTTGTGGCCTGTGGGATCTTTTAGTTGCAGCATGCGGACTTCTTAGTTGTGGCACGCATGTGGGATCTAGTTCCCCAGCCAGGGATCGAACCCGGGCCCCCTGCATTGGGAGCGCTGAGTCTTACCTACTGGACCATCAAGGAAGTCCCTACATACATTCTTTTTCATGTTCTTTCCCATTATGGTTTATCACAGGATATTGAATATAGTTCCCTGTGCTCTACAGTAGGACTTTGTTTTTTATTCACTCTATATATGATAGTTGCATCTGCTAATCCCAAACCATCCCTCCTCTACCACCCCCCGCTTGGCAACCACAAGTTTGTTCTCTACATCTGTGAGTCTGTTTCTGTTTTATAGATAAGTTCCTTTGTGTCACATTTTACATTCCACATATAAGTAATATCATATGGTATTTGTCTTCCTCTTTCTGACTCGCTTCATTTAGTATGATAATCTCTAGGTTTATCCATGTTGCTGCAAATTGCTTTATTTCATTCTTTTTCATGGCTGAGTAATATTCCATTGTATATATCTACCACATCTTCTTTACCCATTCGTCTGTCAATGGACACTTAGGTTGCTTCCATGTCTTGGCTATTGTGAATAGTGCTGCTATGAACATTGATGTGCATGAATCTTTTCGAATTAGTTTTCTCTGGATATATGCCCAGGAGTGGGATTGCAGGATCATATGACAATTCTATTTTGTGAAATCTTGTTTTTTGATTGAAGCTTCATCATCCTGGGTCCATGAGAAACTACAGTGACAGAATCTCTTACCCCATTGATCCATGTTGGTCATTCAACATGCTAGATAAACACTCTTTTGTTGTTATAAGCTGGTGAGATTTTGATTTTTGGGGCACAACCTGGTTCACCCTAACAGGAGTTCTGCTCTCTGCTAAATGCTGTATTAGATGCAATAAACAAAACAGCCTCCACCCTAAAGATGCTAACACCTAATTAAAATGCCTAGTAGAAACTAAGCAAGAGATGTGGTGCAGTTGCCTTTCAATATTCTTAATGGTGTCTTTTTTTTTTTTTTTTTTTTTGGCTATGCCACTCGACTTGTGGGATCTTAGGCTCTCAGCAGTGAGAGCGTGGAGCCCTAACCACTGGACCACCAGGGAATTCCCCTTAATGGTGTCTTTTGATGAGCAGAGTTTTTATTCTTTCATTCAACACAAATTTACTTATTGAGTACTTATTCTATAACAGGAACTGCCTGGTATAGGCACAGGGTTTTTTATTTTGATGAAATCTAATTTATCAATGTTTTCTTTTATGGTACTGATATCTGTGACCTGCTAGCCAACTTTACCTATCCCAAATCATGAAGATATTCTTCTAAGGTTTCCTTTTTAAAATATATGGTTTTAACACTTACATTTAGGTGTATGATCCATCTCAGATTAATTTTTGTGTATGGTGTGATGTAGAGGTTGACATTAATATTTTTCCATATGGATAGCCAGTTATTATGGCATCATTTGTTGCATAAACTTTCCTTTCCTTATTGGATTGCCTTGGTGCTTTTGTAAAAAATCAAACAACTGTGTAAGTGTGGGTCTATTTCTAGCTCTCTATTCCCTCTATTTGTCAATTTATGTGCCATACTCTCTTAATGAGCGTAGCTTTACAATAAACCTTAAAGTCATGCAGTGTAAGTTCTCAAATTTTGTTCTTCTTTTTCACATTCTTTGGATGTTCTTGGTCCTTTATATTTCCATATAAACTTTAGAACTAGATTTTCAATATCTATAAAAATAACTGCTGTTATTTGGATACAGATTGCATTGACTCTATTGACCAATTTAGGGAGAAGTGACAGATTCACAATATTGTCTTCCAATTCATGAACATGATTTATCTCCCTATCTATTCAGTTTTTCTTTAATTTCTCTCAAAAATATTATGTAGTGTAGAGATCTTGCATATACTAAATTTATTCCTAAGTATTTTATGCTTTTTGATGTTATTATACATGAAATTCATTTTAAAGTTTAGTTTACAATTGTTTGCTAGTAGCATATAAAAATACAATTGCATTTTTAAAAATTAACTTTGTAATCTGTGCATTAAAAAATTAGGTAGTAGTTGTGTATATTCCTGAAGGTTTTCTAAATAAACAATCCTGTCAGTTGTAAAGAGAGGCAATTTTCCTTTTTCCTTTTTGGTCTGTATGCCTTTTATTTTTCTTGCCTGTTGCACTGGCTCAGGCTTCTAGTACCATGTTGAATAGAAGTGGTGAGAACGGCATCCTTACCTTGCTCCTGCTTTTAAGGAGAAAATGTTCAATATTTCGCTATTAACTCTAATGTTAGCTGTAGGCTTTTTTGTAGGTGCCCTTTATGATTTTGGAGAAGAAAAAAAATGGTGAGTTTCTAGACATAGTAATAGAAACTATCCAAATTTTAAAAAAATTGAAAGAGCATAAGTGAGATGTTTGATAACTTTAAGTGGTCTAGTATATGGTAACTGGAGCCTCTGAAAGGGGGGAAGGACAGAAAAAATATTTGAAGAAATAACAGACAAAACATTCCAAACTTCATGGAAATTATAAACCCACAGATCCTAGAAACTCAACAAACACAAGGAATGAGAAGAAAACTAGAATTCTATACCTGGGAAAAATATCTTTCATAAAGTGAAGCAATAAAAAGACATTTTCAGTCACCTGAGAACTGAAAGAATTCAACACCAGCACACATGCAGTACAAGAAATGTTAAAGGAAGTCCTTCAGGCAGAAGGAAAGTGATACCAGATGGAAATCTGGATCTACTCAAAAGAATGAAGAGCACCAGAAAAAGTTAACTACATAGGTAAATATGTAAGATTTTTTTCTTATTATGTAAATCTCTTTAAAGGACAATTGACTATTTAAACAAAACTAATCACAATGTATTATGGGATTTACAACATATATAAAAGTTAAGTGCAGGCCACAATAGCATAAAGGCCAAGAGAGAGAAATGGAAGGATACTATTGTAAGGTTCTTATACTATAAGTGAAGTGGTATTGTATCACTTAGACTAAGTTAAACATGTGTACTATAAACCCTAAGACAACCACTAAAATTTAAAAAATATCTGTAGTTATTTTCTGTTGCTGCATAACAAATCACCACAAATTTGGCAGCTTAAGACAACACCTGTTTATTAGCTCATAGTCGTATAGGTCAGAAGTCAGGCACAGCGTGGCTTAGTTCCCTGATCAGGTTGTCAGAGGCTGAAATGAAATTGTTGGCCAGGCAGAGTTCTCGTCTGGCAGTTCTAGGGAAAAAATGTGTTTCCAAGTTAACTCTTGTTGTTGACAGACTTCAGTTCCTTGTGCTGAGGTCTGTGTTTCCCTGCTAGCTGTCTACTGGGAGCCACAGCTACTGAAGGCCGTGCGCTCTAGAGCCCATGAGCCGCAACTACTGAGCCCGCGTGCTGCAACTACTGAAGCCTCTGCGCCTAGAGCCCGTGCTCCATAACAAGAGAAGCCACCGCAATGAGAAGCCCGCGCACCGCAACGAAGAGTAGCCCCCCGCTTGACACAACTAGGGAAAGCCTGCGCACAGCAATGAAGACCCAACACAGCCAAAAAAAAAAAAAAAATTTATATATATATATATGTATATATATGGCAAAAAATCACTTGAAAAAAGATGTTCAATATCATCATTACCATTAGGGAAATGCAAATTAGAACCATGAGAAAACACTACATACCTATTTTTTTTTAAATATTTATTTGTTATTTATTTGGCTGCGCCGGGTCTTAGCTGTGGCACACGGGATCTTTTAGTCGTAGCATGTGGGATCTTTAGTTGCAGCATGCGAACTCTTAGTTGCAGCATGTGGGATCTAGTTCCCTGACCAGAGATCGAACCCGGTCCCCCTGCATTGGGAGTGTGGAGTCTTAGCCACTGGACCACCAGGGAAGTCCCCACATACCTATTAGAATGGCAAAAATTGAAAAGATCGAGTATACCACATACTGGCGAAGATGCAGGGGAACTGGGACTGTCTTACACTGCTGGTGGAAATGTAAAATGGTGCAACCACTCTGTAAAATATTTGACAGTTTCTTAAGAGTTAAACATATACCTACCTCATGATCCAGCTATTCTACTCCTACGCATTTACCTAAGAGAAAAGAAAGCATACAACCGTACAAAGACTTGTTCATAGCAGCTTTATCTGTAATAGCCCCAAATTGGAAACAACCCAGATGTCTATCAACAGGTGAATGGATAAACAAATTGTGGTTTATCCATAGAATGGAATACTACTCAACAATAAAAGGGATGACTTATTGATACACGGCAACAAAATGAATGAATTGCAAACTAATTATGCTGTGTGAAAGAAGCCAGACAATAATGAGGATATACTGTATATATTCCATTTATACAAAATTCTAAAAAATGCAAAATAACCTATAGTGACTTAAAGCAGATCAGTGGTTGCTTGGGGCAAGGGTGGGGGGGAGGGGCTGGAGGGAGGAATTACAAAGGGGCACCAGGAAAATTTTGAGAGTAATAGGTATGCCCACTACATTGATTGTGGTGATGATTTCCTGGAGATATATACGTATATATATTAAATATAAAACTATATATATAGTTTTCAAATTGTGCAGTTTAAATATGTATATGTACAGATTTTTGTATATCAATTGTACCTCAATAAAAACATGCAAAGAAACTTGGGTTCATCACTGCCTCCCGCCTCCAACAGTGGATCTGTTATTTTACATAATCTTGACAGCAGGGAGACAGAAGAATTTTGGCAGGTACTCACTTTTTCAAGTTGTTTTTAATCCAATAATTCATTTTTTAAGACTGTTCCTCATTCACACATGGATTCTCATACAATAGAAAAGGCCCACCAAACCCAAATATAGAGCAATGGCACAATCACTTCCTGACTGTGGCTTAATATCAAAAGGCAACCTTTGTGGGAATTCCCTAGCGGTCCAGCGGTTGGGACTCCATGCTCTCACCGTGGAGGACCCGGGTTCAATGCCTGGTCGGGGAATTAAGATCCCACAAGCCGTGTGGCACGGCTTAAAAAAGAAAAAAAAAAGGCAACCTTTGAGACTTCTGCTTCTGGGAAGACAGAGTAAATGTACTTTTCTGCAGACTTCGTATGTAAAATAAGCATAAAAAGCCTCTAAAAGGTGGAGAGAAAAAGGTAGACTAGTTAGGGGCCTCAGAACCCAAGCAACAGCATGGTGGTAAATTCCCAGAGTTTTATTTTGTCTCACATCTCCCTGACTGGGTGCTGGAGAAGCCAGCAGCCCAGAAACATCAGCAGGTGTAGACCAAAAAAAAAAGAGAGATTCTAAGAAAAGCCTGCCCTTTCTAGCCAAAAGACCCGGAAAAGGACAGCCTAGCAAAACTTTTAGACAATTATCGCTCTACTCCAAGCAAACACCACAGAACAAAAACTGTGGCCCCAGCAAAGACCAAGTGGGGACCTCCACGTTTGCCATACTGTAAGAAACTGCACCAAACCATCCATTCCTTCCACCCAGTTGGTATCAGAGAAGGCTGAATGGGAAGGTGAGACTTACATCACTGTTGGGTAATAAGGAGCCCCCTGCCCCTTGGTGCCAATGGAAACCACCTGGGAGCCTGAACTTTCACCCCCTCCCCCCCAAGGCAGTAGCAAGGAACCCCTCTCCCTCTCTCCAGGATGGTGTCAGAGGAGATCTAGTGCAGGATCAAGACTTTCACCACGGCTCAGATGTTATGATGCCACCCCCCACCACGGCGTCAGTGAGGGCAGTAATGAAGCACCTTTAACCCTCCCAGGCAGGGAGGTATCAGTAGAGACCTAGTGGGGAGCCTGAACTCCCACCTCTGCTCAGCAGTAACAAAGCCCGAGTGGAGAAACTGGACTTTCACCCCCACCTGGCAGTGCCTGGGCAGTGTCCACCCTTCCTCTGCCTGAGCAGCTTCAGAGGAGGTCTTCTAACATACAAGATTTAGATAATACTTGGAATCTTATAATGCTATGCTGCCCCAAATGTGCTGGTTTCAATCAAAAATTGCTGGTCATGGGCTTCCCTGGTGGCGCAGTGGTTGAGAGTCTGCCTGCCAGTGCAGGGGACACAGGTTCGAGCCCTGGTCTGGGAGGATCCCACATGCCACAGAGCAACTGGGCCCGTGAGCCAAAACTACTGACCCTGCGTGTCTGGAGCCTGTGCTCCGCAACAAGAGAGGCCGAGATAGTGAGAGGCCCGCGCACCACGATGAAGAGTGGCCCCCGCTCGCCGCAACTAGAGAAAGCCCTGGCACAGAAACGAAGACCCAACACAGTCAAAAATAAATAAAAATTAAAAAAAAAATCGCTGGTCATACCAAGAACCAGGAAGAGCTCAATTTGCATGAGAAAAGACAACCAAGATGACAGAATTGTTAGAATGATCTGACAAGGATTTTATTTTATTTTATTTTTAATATTTATTTATTTTTTTGACTGTGCTGGGTCTTAGTTGCTGCACGCGGGATCTTTAGTTGTGGCATGTGGGATCTAGTTCCCTGACCATGGATCAAACCCAGAGCCCCCAGCATTGGGAGCATGGAGTCTTAACCACTGGACCACCAGGGAAGTCTAATGACAAGAATTTTAAAGCAGCCATCATAAAAGTACTTCAATGAACAATTACAAACAGGCTTGAAAGAAATTTTTAAAAAAAATCTCGGAAAAGAAATTCAAGATATAAGGAAGAACTAAATGGAAATTTTAGACCTAAGAACTGCAATAACGGATATTTAAAAATCAATGTATAGACTCAACAGCAGAGTATAGAGGACAGAGGAAAGAGTCAGAGAATTTGAGGATGGAATAAAAATTACCCAATCTGAACAACAGAGAGAACATAGACTGAAAAAAAAAAGAAAGAAAGAAAAGAAAAAAAGAACAGCACTTCAGGAACATATAGGACTGTAACAAAAAACTGATATTCAGATCATGGGTGTCTCAGAAGGAGAGGAGTAAGAAGGTGGAGCTGAAAGAGTGTTTGAAGAAATAATGGTTAAAATTCCCCCAAATTTGGCAAAAGACATAAACCTACAGATTCAAGATATTGAAACAAACCCCAAACAGGATAAACCTCAAGAAATCCATGCCAAGATACCTATGGGGGAAAACAATTTGAACAATAGTGGATTTCTTCTCATCAGAAACCATGGAGGATAGAAGGAAATGGCATAACATTTTTGAGGTGCTGAAAGAAAAGAACATTCTAAGCAGAATTGTATAGCTAGCAAATATATCCTTCAGGAATGAAGGGGAAATCAAGACATTCTCTGATGACAAAAAAACTAAGAGAATTTGTTGCCTGCAGACCTACCCTTATGAATGGCTAACAGAAGTTCTCTAAATAGACAGAAAATGATAGAAGAGGAAATCTTGGCCCATCAGAAAGTAAGAAAAACAGAGCAAAGATATGGGTAAATACAATAGACTTTCATTTTCTTTCTTGAGTTTTCTAAATTATGTTTGATGGTTGAAGCAAAAATTATAACACTGGCTTATGTAGTTCTCAATGTATGTAGAGGAAAATAATTAAGACAATTATATTATGAATGGGGGAGGGTAAAGAGTCGTAAAAGGAAGTAAAGTTTCTGTACTTTACTCCAACTGATAAAATGTTAACACCAGTAGACTGATAAATTATGTATATATATACTTAGAGCAACCACTAAAAATGCTGTACAAAGAGATATACCCAAAGAACACTATAGATAAGTCAAAATGGAATTCTAAAAAAATGGTCAAGCAACCCACAGGAAGGCAGGAAAAAGGTCATTCTGGTGGCAAATGAGAGGCTTCGGGGGGGGGGGGGAGGGGGCTGGGTGCAGGAGTGGTGGTATCTCCACCTCTACCTCACGGTTATTCCAGAACTAAACTAGACCCTGTTGATCAAAGATTCATAGTCCGTCCTACTGCCTTGCGGTGCATTGGGGGTGGGAACAGGGAAATGTACCTGCCAAGCTCTTCCATGAAGCTTTGCCTCGGGAGTTCTAGTGGGTTAGCAAACTGTTTATAGCGGTACTTAAGGAAGGCCCTTCTCCAGGCCAGCAGGCCAACCTGCCATCACACGGGAGGGGCTCCTTGCTAAGGCTTGGGCTCAGCTGACCTTCATCACCATAGGGGCTCCCTCCTGGAGCAGGATGGTACCTTTGCGTTCTGATTGCAAAAACCAAAAGCATCACTTTGTGGGTGACCTATACTCCTGGAAAAATGAAATTAAGAGGTCTTTGGAAAGGGCCTGATGCAACTTTGGCAAGGGGGAGAAACAAACGCTATACATTTGGAGCTCTGCCCTAAATGCTTAAGCAATATTTGGGTTCAAAATCAGCCAACCTTGGCAAACTCTCCCTGGCAGAATATAAAGACCTATTTTAACAAGCATTTTTAGTCATTGAACGATTAGAAAGAAAATGAATACTGAGTTCCAAAGCAGTTCAACTTCCCTTTCATTTTATTGGGAGTGTTCTGTATCCTTCTAGGTAGGTGGTGAGCCTCCAAGTCTTGTAGTAGATCACCTGCTAGGACCCTCTGGCCCTGTGTTTCTGGTCCCCCAGCCCTGAGTCTTCCAGAAGAGTGCCTCTTTCCATTACAGTTGCAGACTTTCCATTATAGTTGTTTATAGTTGTTTATAGTTGTTTATACCTTTTATACTTAAAAAAAAAGGTGTTGGGGTCTATTTGTGCATTACATGTCCTTCATTATTCCTAATGTCATTTTAATCATTTTAACATGAAAGCATCTTAATATTCTCAATAATAGCACTGGTAATTTTATTTATTTAAGATTTTAGTTTTTTGATGTGGACCATTTTTTTTATTCAAACAGAAAGTCACAAAAATTATAATCATCCTCATCAGTTCACTCAGTCCCATGTAATTAATTTTTTTTTTCATCTTGATCTTTTGTTAGCACTTTTATGAATTCATCAGTTTTCCATTAGAGTTCTGGAAATGCTTATTCATTCAGTTCAGCAGTATAGTCAGTTACCAGAAACCTGTACTTGTCAGAGTCTTTTCCATGAATTCCTTGAGATGAAACGCTTTTATAGGAGCGTTTTTTGCGAAAGCATCAGACTACACCCAGAACTGTCTGTAAACGACAAAAGACTTAAAAATGACGACGGTTAAAGATTTGATGAAAGTTCATAATAATGCAATTGACAAGGAAATTTAGTTATTTCTGAGATATACATTTTAAAGTAATAACTAGAATTATGACTTATAACATTATACCAAAACATATAAGATTTTTAGAAATTTCATGTAATGTCTGAAACATTTATATTAACATACTTCCATACAAATAACCCAAAGAAAGTTGAGTATTAGTTGTTTTTTTGTTTGTTTGTTTGTTTTTTTATACTGCAGGTTCTTATTAGTCATTAATTTTATACACATCAGTGTATACGTGTTGATGTGGACCATTTTTAAAGTCTACTGAATTTGTTACAATATTGCTTCTGTTTTATGTTTTGGTTTTTTGGCCATGAGTCATGTGGGATCTTAGCTCCCCGAGCAGGGATCGAACCCGCACCCCCTGCACTGGAGGGCAAAGTCCCAACCACTGGGCTACCAGGGAAGTCCAGGTAACTTTATTTTCAAAAATTTCTTTCTTTTTTTACTTGAAGTATAGTTGATTTATAATATTGTATTAGTGTCAGGTGTACAACACAGTGATTCAATATTTTTATAGGTAATACTTCATTTAAAGTTATTACAAAACAAAGGCTATATTTCCCTGTGATATACAATATATCCTTGTTGCTTATCAGCACTGGTAACTTTAAATATTAAAATCAATGTTAGGAAAAAAGAAGCGCCAATCTGCTCTTATAAACGATACATAGCTGCTTAAGTTTAGCTGATTTGTAGAAAATTGCTATCTTTGCAATATTAAGTCTTCCAGTCCAGGTTTCCACACATTTCTATAAACACTATTAATAGTATTTTATAGCTTTCTCTGTAGAATTCTTGCACAACTATGGTAGATTTGTGTATTTAGTGTTTTTGACGCTAATATAAATGATTTCTCTTAAGGTGTCATTTCCTAATTATGCTTTTGATGGCATATAAAAATGCAACTCAGTGTGTATTTTAACAATTTCTGCTGCACCTTGCTGATCTTCCACACACACAACTTTCCACATACATAATCATGCGGCTAACAGATAATGACAGTTTTATTTCATCCTTGCTACACACGATGCATTCTTATTTATTCTTTTTTGCTTTATTGTGCTGGCTACATTACAATGGTGATTAAATAGTAAGAGTAGATAACCTTGTCTTGTTCCCATTTTAAAGCTTTCAGTATTTTATCATCGTGTATGATGTTTGCTATAGGGTTTTAGGAGGTGTCACTTTAAGGAAGCCCATTTTTTAAAAAATATTTATTTATTTATTTATATGGCTGCGCTGGGTCTTAGTTGAGGCACATGAGATCTTTGTTGCGGCATGAGGGATTTTTAGTTGCGACATGAGGGATCTTTAGTTGCGACATGAGGGATCTTTATTTGCAGCATGTGGGATCTAGTTCCCTGACCAGGGATCAAACCTGGTCCCCCTGCATTGGGAGTGCACAGTCTCAGTCACTGGACCACCAGGGAAGTCCCAGGAAACCCATTTCTATTTGGAGCTTTCTAAGAATTTTTTTTATCATGAATGAATGTTATATTAAATGCTTTTAATGTATTTTGAGATACTCATGATTTTGCTCCTTTATTCTGTTAATATGGTGAATAGCATTTACTTTCAAATTGCATACCAGTCCTGCATTTCTGAAATAAACATATCCCTTTTCATAAAAATAAAAGGCAGCCTTTGCCAGTTCTACCCAGACTGCGTCATGATGACTCATAATGGCAGCCCTCTGGAGCTTTGAATATTTTTGATGTTATGTGCTGGAATTTTGTGGAAAATTCATTCTCTAAGAGGTAATAACCCAAATGGGGAAAATCTTTAAAAAGATTTACTGGTTGGTTCCTTGTGTGAATATGTTTGTGTGTGTGTGTGTGTTTGCTTTAAAACCACATTCATAATTATCCATTTTTTTCTTATTAATGTAGGCTTTACCTATTTTGGTAATGCATTGCTACTTAACAAAGCACCCCAAATTTAGTGGCAAAAACAGCTAGTATTTTATTACAGATGGATCAGGAATTCACAAAGGACATGGTGGGGTCAGCTTGTCTCTGCTCTATGATGCCTGGGGCCTCAGCTGAGAGACTGAAATGTCTGGGGATGACTGGAACAGCTGGGGGAAAGGATCACCGGGAGACTTCATTTATATGTCTGGTGCCTGGGATAGGATACTTTGGAGTCTGGGCTCAGCTGGGATCGTCTGCCAGAGTGCCTACATTTGGTTCTCCTTGTGGCTTGGCTGCCCACAGCACGGTAGCTCCGGGTGGTCGGACTTCTTACGTGGCAGGTCAGGGCTCAGAGAGTATTTTAGTGAGCAGGGTGGAAGCTGCATGGCATTTAATGGCTTAGCCCGGGGGTTAGCAAAATGTTCTGTAAAGGATCAGATAGTAAACAGTTTAGCTTTGTAGTCCATACAGTCTCTCTTGCCACTACTCAGCTCTGCTGTTGTAGCCTGAAAATAACCATAGACAGTACATAAACGAATAGGCATGGTTGTATTGGAATAGAGAATCAACTGCATTCCAATAACAGTTTATTTATGGACACTGAAATTTGAATTCCATATAATGTTCATGTGTTTCTTCTGCATTTTTTCAACCATCTAAGAAAAATGTAAAAGATGTTTTTTTGCTCACTGTACAAAAATAGACTACAGACCATACTTGGCCCGTGGAGGTGAAGTCTGTCAACCTTGTTTTTGTTGTTGTTGCACCACACGGCACATGGGATCTTAGCTCCCTGACCAGGGATCAAACCCGCGTCCTTTGCATTGGGAACGCAGGGTCGTAACCACTGGACCACCAGGGAAGTCCTTGTCAACCTTTAATGTAGAATATTTCTAGCCCTTGGAAAAGTTCCCTTGTTCATCTTCCAGTCAATGTTTACTTTCACTCCTGGCCCGAGGCAACCACTGGCCTGTTCTCTATCACTATAGATTAGTTTTGCTCATTCTAGAATTTCACATGAGTGGAATCATATAGTACGTCTGGCTTTTATTACTCATTATAATGTTTTGAGATTCATCTGTGTTGTTTGTTCTTTTCTTATTGCCAAATAGTATTCCTTCATATGGATATACCATAATTTGTCTAACCATTTTTCTATTGATAGATTTTCATATTGTTCCCAATTTTTGGCTACTATGAACAAAGTTGCTATGCACAATTTGTGCACAAATTTTTGTATGTTTTATTATTTTTTTTAATAATAATTGAAAAAAATTTTTTTTTCCCTGCGTTGGGTCTTTGTTGCTGCGCGCAGGTTTCTCTAGTTGTGCGAGCTGGAGCTACTCTTCATTGCAGTGTGTGGGCTTCTCACTGTGGTGGTTTCTCTTGTTGCGGAGCATGGGCTCTAGGCGTGTGAGCTTCAGTAGTTGTGGCACCCAGGCTCAGTAGTTGTGGCTTGCGGGCTCTAGAGCACAGGCTCAGTAGTTGCGGCGCATGGGCTTAGTTGCTCCGCAGCATGTGGGATCTTCCCGGACCAGGGACCGAACCCATGTCCCTTGCATTGGCAGGCAGATTCTTAACCACTGTGCCACCAGGGAAGTCCATGTGTGGTTTCGTTTGTATGTTTTCATTTCTTTTGGATTGTATAGTAAGTATATGTTCAACTTTGAATCTGCAAAATTGTTCCCCAAAGCAGCTGTAGCATTTTTTATTCCCAATAATGAGGTATGGGAATTACAGTTGCTTCATATCCTTGTCAACTCTTAGTGGTGTTAACCTTTTTAATTTTAGCAATCTAGTGAGTGGTTTTAATTTACATTTTTTCATTAACTAGTGATATTGAACATCTTTTCATGTATTTATGGACCATTTGTATATCTTCTTTACTACAGTATCTGTTCAAGTTGTTTTCCTGTATATTGGGGGATTGTCTCACTTTTTTTTTTTTGCGGTACGCGGGCCTCTCACAGTTGTGGCCTCTCCCGTTGCGGAGCACAGGCTCCGGACGCACAGGCTCAGCGGCCATGGCTCACGGGCCCTGCCGCTCCACGGCACGTGGGATACTCGCAGACCGGGGCACAAACCCGTGTCCCCTGCATTGGCAGGCGGACTCTCAACCACTGCGCCACCAGGGAAGCCCTGTCTTACTGTTTTAAGACTTCTTTATGCATACAAATTTTTTGTCAGGTATATATATTATATATTGGGAATATTTTCTCTCAGTGCCTTGTTTTTAAATTTTCTTATTGCTTTTTAATGGGCAGTAGTTTTAAATTTTGATTAGGTTCAGTGTATTAATTTTTTCTTGTATAGTTCACATTTCTTGGGTCCTATCTAAGAAATTTCTTCTTGTTCCAAGATCACAAAAATTTTCTCCTATGTTTTCTTGTAAAAGTTTTCTATTTTAGGTTTTACATTTAGGTCTATGATCTGTTTTGAGCTCATTTTTGTGTATGGTGTAAGGCAAAGTAAAACTGCATTTTTTTTTTTCCCATATGGATATCCAGTGGTTTACTAAGTCTTGAAATCAGGCTATGTAAATCCTCCAACATTGTTCTTCTTTTTCAAAGTTGTTTAGGCTAATCTAGTTATTTTGCATTTCCACATAAAGTTTAGAAATAGCTTGTCAATTTCTTAAAAAAAAAGACTAGTAGGATATTTATTTGGATTGCATTGATTCTATAGATAAATTTGGGGAGAACGGATATCTTAACAATATTGAACCTTCTAATCCATGAATATGCTGTAACTCTCCATTTATTTAGGTCTTCTTTAATTTCTTTATGTAATATTTTGAAGTTTTCAGTGTCTAGGTCTTGAATATGTTTTGTTAAATTTATTCCTATTTCATGTATTTGGATGCTATTGTAAATGGTATTTTTCAAATGTCAATTTCCCACTGTTCATTACTTGTATATAGACATATAGTTGATTTTTGTATTTTTGTCTCATATCTCTTGCAAACTTGCTAAACTCACCTATTAGGTCTAGTGGCTTTTCTGTAGATTCCTTAGAATATTTTATGTACATGATCATGTCATCTGTGAATAAATACAATTTTACCTTTTACTTTTCAATCTAAATGACATTTATTTCTTTTCCCTGATTTATTGCACTGGCTAGTACAATATTAAGTAGAAATAGTGAAGACTGGCGTTTTGGTCCTGTTCCTTGTCTTACTGGGAAAACATTTATTCTTTAACATTAAATATGATGTTAGCTGTAGGTTTAACATAGACATTCTTTATCAGATTAAGGAAATTGTCTTTTATTCCTAGCCTTCTGAGTGATTTTATAATGAATGAGTGTTGAACATTGTCAAATGTGGGGTTTTTTTGTATTGATATGATCATACAATTTTTTTTTCTTAGTTCCCTCACCAGGGATCGAACCCGGGCCCTGGCAGTGAAAGCACCAAATCCTAACCACTAGATCACCAGGGAATTTCCATACAATTTTTTTTAGTCTGTTAAAATGACCAATTTTATTGATTGATTTGCAAATTGTAAACCAACCTATATTCCTTAGATAAATACCACTTCGTCAGGTGTAGTATCCTTTTATATATTGCTGGACTTGAGATGTTGATTTTTTTTTTAATCATTTCTTTTTTTTTTTTTAATTTTATTTATTTGGCTGCGTTGGGTCTTAGCTGTGGCACGCAGGCTCTCTAGTTGTGGCGAGCAGGCTCTAGAGTGCGTGGGCTTAGTTGCCCCGCGGCATGTGGGATCTTGGTGCCCCGACCAGATATTCAACCCCTGTCCCCTGCTTTGGAAGTCGGATTCTTAACCACTGGACCACCAGGGAAGTCCCGAGTTGTTGATATTTTATTAAGAATTTTTGTGTCTATGTTTATGAGGAATACTAGTCTGTAGTTTTATTTTCTTGTAATCTCTTTAACCGGTTTGGGTATCAGGATAATGCTAGTCTCATAAAATGAGTTGGGAAGTGTTCCTTTCTCTTCTATTTTCTGAAAGATTTTAGTTGGATTAGCATTATATTTTCCTTATGTGTTTGGTAGAATTCAGTGAAGCCATCTGGGCCTAGAGCATTCTTTCTGGAAAGATTATTTGTGAATTCAATTTTTGTAATTGATATAGGGTTTTTCTTCTTTCCTATTTCTTTTTAAAAAAATTTATTTTGTTTAATTTTGGCTGCATTGGGTCTTCGTTGCTGTGTGCAGGCTTTCTCTAGTTGTGGTAAGCGGGGGCTACTCTTGGTTGGGGTGCGCGGGCTTCTCATTGCACTGGCTTCTCTTGTGGCAGAGCATGGGCTCTAGGCACACGGGCTTCAGTAGTTGTGGCACGTGGGCTCAGTAGTTGTGGCTCATGGGCTCTAGAGCACAGGGTCAGTCGTTGTGGTGCACGGGCTTAGTTTGTCTGTGGCATGTGGGATCTTCCTGGACCAGGACTTGAAACCCTGTCTCCTGCATTGGCAGGTGGATTCTTAACCACTGTGCCACCAGGGAAGTCCATTTTCTATTTTATTGATTTCTGTTCCTATTTTTACTGTTCCCTTTCTCCTAATTTCTTTGTGTCACATATGTTCTTTTTCTAGCTTCTTTTTTAAAAAATTGAATTAGAGTTGAGTTTTTGTTCTAGCTTCTTAAGGTAGAAACTTAGATTATTCATTTTAGACATTTCTTCTTTTATAATGTAAGTATTTAAAGTTATAAAATTTCCTTGTGATTTTTGTGTTTAAGTAGCATGTTGTGGTTAAGCAGCGTGCTCTCTATGATTATAATCTTCTATAATTTATTGGCTTGTTTTATGGCTCAGCATATGGTCTGTCTTGGTGAATGATCCATGTACACTTGAAAAGCACGTGTATTCTGTAGCTGTATGGAGTATTTTAAATTTTAAGTTAAATATAAATTTAATTTTAACTTTAATTAGGTCAAGTTGAGCGATTATGTTGTGTTCCTTACTCCTATCAATTTCCTGTTTGCTTTTATATCATTACTATGGAAATTATGTTGAAATCTCCAATTATAATTTTGGCTTTCTCTTTTTCTTCTTTCACTTCTCCTCTGTTGGTTTTTGCTTCTTATAGACAGCATATAAGTAGGTTTTGCTTTTCTATTTTTTCAAACCCTGCCTGCTAATTTTGCCTTTTAATTGGAGCATTTAGACCATTTACATTTAATGTATCAATATGATTAACTTTAAATCTAACATATGCTCTTTGTTTTATTACTTGTCCATCTGTTCTTTATTCCCTTTTTCCTCTTTTCCTGTCTTCTTTTGGATTGGTTGAGTACTTCTGTATTCCTCTTTATGTCCACTCTTGGCTTATTCTCTACCTCTCTTTATTTGTTTGTTTTGAGGTATTTGCTCTAGGGTTTACAAAATGCTTCTTTATCTTATCACAATTTGTTTTCAGATAATATTATATCGCTTCACATATAGTGTAAGAACCCTACAACAGTGTACTTCCCTTTCTTCTCTCCTGGCCTTTGTATTAATTTCTGCATATGTTATAAACCCCACAGTACATCATAATTATTTTTGCTTTAAACAGTTATCTTGTAAAAGAATTAGAAAATTAGGAAAATGACTTTTATATTTAACCACATATTTACCACTTCAGCACTCTTCATTCCTTTGTGTAGATCTAAGTTTCTTTCTGGTATCATATCCCTTGGAAGAACTTTGAACATTTCTTGTAGTGCAGGTGTGCTGGTGCCAAATCCTCTCAGTTTTTGTTCGTCTGAAAACTCTTTTATTCACCCTCATTTTTGAAGGAGATATATTTTCTGAGTAGAGAATTCTAAGTCAACATTTTTTTTCTTCCAGCTCTGTAAAGACCTGCTTTTATGCCTTTCATAGTTTCTAAAGAAAAATCTACAGCCATTTTTACATTTGTACATCTGTACATAATGTGCCTTTCTTCTCTGGCTGCTTTTAAGATCTTCTCTCTCTCTAATCTTAGGTGATACAAACAACTTTATTTAACACTTCATGAAGTGGAGAGTCTCCTTTCGGAGAACTGCTGAGATTTTTCTCTTGATCTCTGGTTTTTAATGATTTGATTTGGGTGTGTCTTGATGTGGTTTTCTTTGTGTTTATCATGTGTGGGGTTCCTTGAGCTATCTGGATCTGTGAGTTTATATGATGTTTTTTAAAAAAAAGATTACTTTTTTAAAAGCAGTTTTAGGTTTACAATAAAATTGAGAAGAATGTACAGAGATTTCCCATATGCCCTTTGTTCCCATAAATGCATAGCCTCTCCCATTATCAACATCACTCACCAGAATGGTACAATTTTTTTTTTTTACCAAGGATGAACCTACAATTGATGCGTTATAATCACCCAAAGTCCATAGTTTATATTAGCGTTCACTATTGGCATTGTACATTCAGTGGGTTTGGATAAAAGTATAATGACATATATCCATCCTTATAATAAATACAAAATATTTTCACCATCCTAAAAATTTTCTTTGCTCTGCCTATTCATCCCCATCCCCACACTGACCCCTGTCCCTGCCCAGCAACTGCTGATCTTTTCACTGTCTCCATGGTATTGCCTTTTCCAGAATGTCATATAGTTAGAATCAGGCAATATGTAGCATTCTCAGATTTCACTTAGTAATGCACATTTAAGATCCCTCCATATCTTTTCATGGCTCGATAACTCATTTCTTCTTAGCGCTGAATAATAGTTCATTGTCTGGATGTACCACAATTTATTTATTCATTCACCTACTGAAGTTTATTGGATTGTAAAAACCAATTTTGGAAAAAATTCTGGCCATTATTTCTTCAAATATTTTTGTGTCCCTTTTCTTTCTCCTCTCCTGGGATTCCAACTGTGTATATGTTAAATCACTTGATATTTTCCCATACATCATTGAGGCTCTGTGTGTTGTTTCTTAGTCATTTTTCTCTTTGTCTTTCATTTTGGATAGTTTCTATTGCTATGTCTTCAAGTCTTGTCTCTGGTCTTCTGTGGTTTCTAATCTGTTGTTAATCTCATCCAGCGAAATTGTAAATTCAAGTATTGTGTTTTCATATCTAGAATTTCCATTTGGCTCTTTTTTTCCCAAATCTTCCATATCTATTTTCATTCTGTTTATATTTTCTTTTTAAAAAATAAATTTATTTATTTTATTTATTTATTTTTGGCTGCATTGGGTCTTTGTTGCTGCATGCAGGCCCCCTCCAGTTGCAGCGAGCGGGGGCCACTCCTCGCCATGGTGCGTGGGCCCCTCATTGCAGTGGCCTCTCTTGTGGTGGAGCATGGGTTCCAGGCACGTGGGCTTCAGTAGTTGTGGCATGTGGGCTCAGTAGTTGTGCCTCGCGGGCTCCAGAGCGCAGGCTCAGCAGTTGTGGCACATGGGCTTTGTTGCTCCGCGGCATGTCGTATCCTCCCGGACCAGGGCTTGAACCCATGTCTCCTGCATTGGCAGGCGGACTCCCAACCACTGTGCCACCAAGGAAGCTCTATATTTTCTTTTACTGTACTTCCTAATTTTAATTTACTATATTGGGAATACTTACAATAGCTGTTTTATCATTCTTGTCTGTTAACCCTATCATTCTGTAACTCCTGTTTCTGGTTCTATTGACTAATCTTCCTCCCTATGGGTTATATTTTCTATTTCTTTGCATGCTAGGTAATTTCTGATTGGATGTCAGGCATTATGAATTTTACACAGTTGAGTCCTAGAATTTGCCATATTACTTTAAATACTATTGGACTTGTTTTGGCAGGTAGTTATGTTATTTGTAGGTCAGTCTGATCACTTCAAGACTTTCTTTTAAGAATTTTTAGGGTGGGTCTATAATAGCCTTTTCTTTAGGGATAGATTAGCCATACTCCTCAGGTATGACATTTCTGGGACCAAAGTCTATCTACTCAGGCTGGTAAGAACTTGAAGATCCCTGGTCCTGTGTGAACTCTGGGAATTGATTGACTACAACTTCCTGGAAATTCTTTCTTCAGAAGTTGTTCTTTGCCCAACCATGTAGTATTTCATTCTGTGCATGTGGGACCTCAATGCAGATTTCTGCAGCTCCTAGAATTCTGTCTACTGCATTATGGTACATACCCACAAATTTTATTTTTTTTTGCAGGTTGGTGACCTGAACAACAGTGAGGGTGAAATTCCGTATATGTTCTAAATTATCTAATCTCTATTCCAATGGCTTATCCAGGAATAAAGCATTCTGTTTGTTTTGCAGTTTCATTTAAGTCTAATGTTCTAAGTATTACTAGATCCAATTATATAGTAAGATGAAAATATGAACACACACATGTAATTGGTATCACAATAGATCACTTTACTGGGAAAATTACCTTGAATAATTCAGAATCTCCATTTCACCAATGAACACACTTGTTACATTGGTTACTGATGCCCCCACTGTTGGAATGGAACAAAGCTTGCATGTACACAGAGAGCCTGCCTACCTATAGTTCACTGGTGTGTCAAGAGCATTTCTCAATGCTTTCTAATCTTGCTGGCTTTTCAGTCTAAATGATTCTGATGCCTTTGTTGGTAAAGTAAAGATAAAGCGCTGAGGCAGAGGCAGATTAATAATTGGCCATTTCTTAGCTGCAAGTATGAGGAAGTCAGTTGGAATTACACGTTATAAGATACATTATATATCAATAGATAAAGGATTATCTTAAAACAAGTGATAATTATATTTTTTGTGTGTTATCTGCATGGATGACTCTTTTGGTCACATGTCAGTAAAATTTAGTGATACTTTAAAGATTTTTGCTCTGCTTTATGATAGTACCATAACTCTGGAACTTTTTATAGGGGAAGGAATTGTAGTTGACTTTTTAATCATGTAGTTGATAGAGTAAGTACCTGGCTAGACACATGCTTTTAAGGGTAAGGACAATTGCTGACTTGTTTGCATTTCTTACTTCAAAATTTTCAAATGCATAAAGATTCCACTGTGAGAAATGCAGAAAAGGTCCCAAGGAACATTTTTAGTTTAACAGAATCATTGCTAATGAAATTATAGTTTTGCGCTAAACTGTTAAAAATTCAACTAGAAACAATTTAAATCATTTGTTATTTTGCTGAGTGGAGTAGAGGCTTCTCTGAAGTGCAACGTTGACAATCACTATCCGTGATTACCATATCAGATGCTCAATAAATATTTTTCTTCTAAATTGAAAATAATTAAAACTCTTGAGGAAACATGTTTAATGGTTAATAGCATTAGAGACTACCAGGCTCCTGAAAAAATAGATGTTGCCCAAAAATCAATGCATTTAATAGTGTTAAATCACAATATCCTTCAAAAATGATCATGTTTTGCTTTAGATTTTAAGTTTATGTTGTATTTTTTTGTTTGTTTTCACCAAAAAGACTACGATGAGGTAGTGATGGTGTGATGGTTCTAGAGTAAGAATACCTGGGTTCAAAATTCTGGTTCCACTACACATTAGCTCTGGGACCTCGGGCAAGTCACATAATCCCTCTATACCTCAGTTTTCTCATCTTAACCTCTACACCTGGACCAGCAGCATTACCATCACCTGGGAACTTTTAAAAACTGCAAATTCTTGGTTCCACCCCAGGCATACTGAATCAGAACATCAGGAGGTGGGGCTCTCCCTCCTGATAAACACTAAAGTTTGAGAAGCAGTGTCCTAAGCCCCTGTAATGCCTTCCATGGCTTCTACTAATCTCTTGTGATGGTGAGCGATTATAGTTAATCTATTTCTTGGCATTGTCTTTAAAAGTTGAAATCTTAAGCCTCCATTAAATGTGTCTGTTGCCAATGAGTAACTGAGGGATTATAGACATTTAAACAAAACTTCAATCAGGCTAAATTTTAGAGGACGCACAGAAGACCCTCCAGTAAGGGATGTACATTTTTAACAGTGGAGTTGCTCCCGGTGTCCAGCTTGTATGGTATTGAGCAATGAGATGAGACAGCCTGGGAGGGGATGGGCTGCACCTTGGCCCTTGTGCCCTAGCTCCAGGCGCAAAGACAAAATTCATTCCAGCAGGTCAAACACAGCATGGAAGTAATAATGGTAACAATACTAAAGAGTTTGACAGGGAAAAACAAAGATGGTCAGCATGGGAGGACCAAACATGGGAACAGAGGTATGGGGTTTCTCAACCAGAGGGCAGACCTTGGGGACCAAGGTTCTAGGGGAAGGCAATGTTCCGAGACTGAGGCGGGAGGACAGGCAGGGAGTCTACTTAAGGGACATCTGCTAGCAGATGCTCGGACTTCAGTCCCTGGAACCAGTACTGACAAAAGCCTGGCAGGACCCAGTCCTATAGAGGGCAAATTATCAACAGTGAGGGTTGGATACCCAGGACAAGGAAGGTGACCACATGTCAGGAACAATGTGGGCATTCCCTTACTGGTCCTCATATAAGAGTCAAATAACAGTGGGGTCAACTTGATGCTGGGTCCCAGCATGGCACTAGGGGTCTTCTATCACCTTCTTATCCAAGGAGGGGGGGGGGTGTTTGATCCTAGGGCTGGGGTCAGGCTGAGCCTATAACTGGGCCAAAGTGGATGGAGCTGTGTGGGAAGAGGTGGGCTATCAGCTGGGTCATGCATAACCCAGAGAAGTGACTCTGATGGAGAAGTTTTCCAGCCATCAAGGAACAAAAGGGTGGCAACACGGCCAACTGGTCAGACTCCTCCACAATCTATAGGAAACTGTGCTTTAAAAGGAAATAGACAAGTACAGATGTATATATAGACTTTTTAAACATTTAAACATTTTGAATAAGTAATGAATTCATAGTTCTAAATTCAAAGTGTAGAAGGGTCTACAGTGAAAAGTCTCCTTTACATCTTTGCCCCCCAGTCATCTAGTTTTCCTCTCCACAGCAATATTATTTGCTTTTTGTGTATATATATGTATATTTTTCCTTTATGTATGCATATTTTCTCTTTTGTGTTTGTACATATAATGTTCTCCTTTTACCTAAATGGTAGCATACTATATTGTTCTGCTCCTTGCTTTTTTCCATTAACAATATATCTTGGATATATTTCTAAATCACTATGAAGAAGGCTTCTTCCTATATTTTTCACAGTTGCATGGTATTCTATGGATGTACCATAATTTATGTAACTAGTCTCCCATTGATGGGTATTTAGGTTGTTTTTAATCTTTGCTGTTCAAAATAACCTTGTACATACATTATTTCACACATGTGTAAATATTTCTGTAGGATAAATCTCTAGAACTAGAATTCTAGAACTATTCCATGAAATAGTTCCTACGCGCATAGGTCACCAGCTGAGGCAAAGTCAGGCTGATTATGCCTTCCATGAAGTTGTGGAAAGCTGCTACTTTATTTAGGGAGGCTCATTAAGCAAGTAATCTTCCTTCTTTGGAATATTAGTTTTCTTCATTATTTGGAATGATATGAAACGTGAACCATAATCCCACTAAAATAACCAAAATAAAGTTGCTGCTTTATAGTTTATGAAGTGTTTTCCCACACACATTTTTTAAACCTTTCTCTGAACCTAAAATCTACGTTTAAAATGATATACTAAAATTTAAGAACTTTGCTTCAGAAATACTACAAAAGTCAAAAGAGAACTAGAGCAAGAAATCATTTGTCAAATTGATACCAGCCTGTTCCTCATGTCCGCAGGCCCAGTTCTGGACTTCAAAGTGGTTATTTTTCTCTCTAATAGTGTTTGGAACTCTGGGTGGCTCTTGAATCCAAGCTCATGTATTAAAAATGAATGACAGCACCATATTATCATGGCTGATTCCTGCTTTAATCATTCCTGTAAAACCTTTTTGCATTCCAAGACAATGAAAAATGCAAAAAGCTGTTATAAACAGCTGAGTCAAGATCTAATTCTCCAGTGTGTTCATTCTTATTGAGTAAATTGTACATAACCCATTGGCAAAGGAGATTGAATAACACATTCTGGCAGAAATGAAAATTACTGACAAACAGCTACATGGTGCTAGAAGCAAAGGCACGACAAGAATCTTTCTATGGAATCTTTTACCCACCCATTTAGTTAGCGTAGGTCACGTGACCATCTTTGCAGCTTGTGGGAGAGGAATAGAATTTGCTGGTGCAGTACAGCAAGACTTGAAGAGGTTTATTTTTTCCTCTGCAAAGTCCATGGTCATGAGAATTGTGAAAAGCTTAACAGCAGGAGACAGTGCTATTCATTTGGAAAATAACCAAAGCCCACTTTTCACTAGTATATTGTCCACAGATGTTTCATAAAATGATGAATTGATAAATCAGTGGAATGATCCTAGCACTGCAAAAGATATATTTTTAAAGACCATTTTAATAAAAGATTTCCATTTCTGTATTTAATAATATTCGTTGTCTAGATAGCCTTCCATTTATAGCCTTTGCTGGTGTTGGCTTCATTTCTTCACTGTTTTTCCTCAGCAGCTGTGGATAAGGGCTCACCAATAACTTCCAATTAAGAACCATTCATCCACCTCACCAGTTCTAGAAGAAAATGTGGGTGAAATTCTCTAGAGCCATGCCTCTCAAATTTGAATGTGCAAATTTACTACCTAGGAAGATCTTGTTAAAATGCAGAGTCTGATTCAATAGATCTGGAAGGAGCCAGAGATTCTGCATTTCTAACAGAATACAGGTGGCACATTTGTTACTGATCTGGGGATCACACTTAAAAGTAGTAATGCTGCCTTACAATCTGAGAGAGGGAAAAACTTTTACAACTATGACTCAAAATACAAAAGCCATAAAGAAAAAATAGATAAATGTGGCTACATTAATATAACTGTTGTTGACATAAAAGACAAATTTATGGTCACCAAAGGGGATGGGGGGCCGGTGGGGAGAGATAAATTAGGAGTTTGGGATTAACATATACACACTACTATATATAAAATAGGGAAATAACAGGGACCTACTGTATAGCACAGGGAACTATACTTAGTATCTTGTAATAAGCTACAATGGAAAAGAATCTGAAAAAGAATACATATATATGTATAACTGAATCACTCTGCTGCACACTTGAAACAAACACAACATTGTAAATTAACAATACTTCAATTAAAAAAAATAACTGTTGCATGCAAAACCAAACAACCAACCCCAAAACACCTTAGATAGAATAAAAAGATAAATGACAAAATGGGAAAAAATATTTGCAACTTGTAATACAGATAAAGCGTTACTATCCCTAATATATAATACGATAAGCTTTTTAAAATAGGGAAGAAAAAAACTTAACAATTCTAGAAAACAGGCTAAAGATATAAGCGATCAATTTACCTTGTTCTTCTTGCTCATAATAGAAATGCAAATTAAAACTACATTGAGGTACCTTTTCTCTCCTACCAGGTGAGCAAAAATCCAAAAGTTTGGCAACATTTTCTGCTGGTATTCCCTCTTATAGGAATCTATCCCAAGAGTATACTATAAAAAGATGAAAGCACAAATATTTATTGCAACAGTAATTATAGTAGCAAGAGACTGGAAACAACACAGATGCCTATTGGGGGCCTAGCTGAATAAATTCTGATACATCTATACAATGAATACTATTTAAATGCAAGGGAAAACAAAGAATATCTCTATGTACTGCTATAAAGTATTCTCCAGGATTTAATATTAAGTAAAAAAATAAAAAGCAAAGTGGAAAAATAAAAGGACATAGTTTACCACAGTTTATCTAAGAAGGGGGAAGGAGGCAAATATGTATGTACCTATATTTTTAAAAGACAATATAACGATAGATCATAAAATAAATAAAATGTTTTAAAAGACAATATGATGATAGGTCATAAAATAAATAAAATGGAAGGAGGAAGGAAATAGAGTAGAGAGACAGAACCTAGAGTTTTTTCTGAAGATACTTTGAATTAGAGATGTAACTTTAGAACCATGCCAATGTCTTACATAATTATAAAACAAAATTAAACTTAAAAATTTAAAAAGCAATATCTAAAAATCAAAAGCAACATGAAATAAATGGATCTGTGTACTGAGTTAATGGCTTAATCACATGGAGACAAATGATTTCAAGTGAACTTCAAAAGAGAGTAAATTTGACTCTAAGTTTCTAATGGGAATGGGATATACCCTAAGGATAAAAAAAGGAAATACATTACAAAAAAAAAAAATCTTAAACTGAGAGTAATAGATTGTTTTTCTGATAATATTACATATTTATGTATTATAGTTATTAGATATAATTTAATTTAAATATTTTATATTTACTTATATATAACTATATAAATTATTAAATTTAAATATATAAAAATATATTTAGTAGGATAAGGCTTATAATTAATTGTTGCAATATCATTAGGAACCAAGATTTTCAGCATAGAAGAGAAAAAGTATATAATCAAGGTCTTTATTTTTAAATTATTTTTTAAAAGATATTACATAGTTATTGAGTATATTCCCCACAGTGTATATTTCATACCTGTGTCTCATTTATTTTGCAACTGGAAGTTTGTACCTCTTAAAGTCCCTTGCCTATTTCTTTCTTTCCCCCACCCTCCTCCCCTCTGGCAACCACCTGTTCTCTGTATCCATAACTTTGTTTCTGTTATGTTTATTCACTTGTTTTGTTTTTCAGATTCCCCCATAAGTGAAATCAACCAATGTTTGTCTTTTCCTGTCTGACTTATTTCACTTAGCATAATACCCCCTAGGTCTATCCATGTTGTCACAAATGGCAAGATTTTGTTCTTTTTTATGGTGGAGTAATATTCAATTGTGTGTATATACCACATCTTCTTTATCCATTCATCTGTTGCTTCCTATCTTGGTTATTGTAAATAATGCTGCAATGAACATAGGGATACAGCATTTCTTTTTTAAAAAGTTTATTTATTTATTTATTTATTTTTGGCTGCATTGGGTCTTCATTGCTGTGCACGGGCTTTCTCTAGTTGCAGTGAGCAGGGGCTACTCTTTGTTGTGGTGTGTGGGCTTCTCACTGCAGTGGCTTCTCTTGTTGCGGAGCACAGGCTCTAAGTGTGCGGGCTTCAGTAGTTGTGGCATGCAGGCTCAGTAGTTGTGGCTCACAGGCTCTAGCGTGCAGGTGCAGTAGTTGTGGCACACGGGCTTTGTTGCTCTGTGGTATGTGGGATCTTTCTGGACCAGGGCTTGAACCCATGTTCCCTGTATTGGCAGGCAGATTCTTAACCACTGCACCATCAGGGAAGTCCCTATATGTAGGTCTTTAATCCATTTTGAGTTTGTTTTTGTATATGGTATGACGAAATGTTCTAATTTCATTCTTTTACATGTAGCTGACCAGTTTTCCCAGCAATACTTATTGAAGCAAGTGTCTTTTCTCCGTTGTATATTCTTGCCTCCTTTGTTCTATATTAATTGACCATAACTGTGTGGGTTTATTTCTGGGTTCTCTATTCTGTTCCAATGATCTATGTGTCTGTTTTTGTGTCAGTACCATACTGTTTTGATTACTGTAGCTTTGTAGTATAGTCTGAAGACAGGGAGTGTAATACAACCAGCTTTGTTCTTCTTTCTCAAGATTTTCTTGGCTATTCAGGGTCTTTGTGTTTCCATACAAATTTTAGAATTATTTGTTCTTGTTCTGTGAAAAATGCCATTGATATTTTTATAGGGATTTCATTGAATCTGTAGATTGCCTTGGGTAGTATGGTCATTTAAGCAATATTAGTTCTTCTAATCCATGAACACAGTATGTTTCCAACTGTTTGTGTCTTCTTCAATTTCTTTCATCAGTGTCTTAGAGTCTTCTGAGTACAGGTCGTTTACCAACTTAGTTAGATTTATTCCTAGGTATTTAGTTATTTTTGAAGCAATTTAAATGAGATTATTTTCTTAATTTCTCTTTCTGATAGTTCATTGTTAGTGTATGGAAATGATATAGATTTCTGTATATTAATTTTGTATCCTGCAACTTTACCAAATTCATTGATGAGCTCTAGTAGTTTTTTGGTGGCATCATGAAGATTTTCTATGTGGAAATCACTGATGCAGCACAGAAAAAAGAACAAAGAATAAAAAGAAATGAGGACAGTTTAAGAGACTTTTATTACAACATCAAATGTACTAACATTCCCATTATTGGGATCTCAGAAGAAGAAAGAAAGGGGCAGAGAATATATTTGAAGACATAATAGCTGAAAACCTCCTTAACCTGGGAAAAGAAACAGACATCCAGGTCCAGGAAGCACAGAATCACAAACAGGATTAAGCCAAAGAGGACCACACCAAGACACATTGTCATTAAAGTGGCAAAAATTAAAGATAGAGAATACTAAAAGCAGCAAGGGAAAAGCAACATGTTAAGTGCAAGGGAACTCCCATAAGGCTATCAGCTGACTTTTCAGTGGAAACTCTTCAGGCCAGAAGGGAGTGGCACAATATATTTAAAGTGATGAAAGAGGAAAGCCTACAACCAAGAATTCTCTACCCACCAAGGTTTTCCTTTGGGTTTGATGAAAAGATCAAAAGATTTACAGACAAGCAAAAGCTAAAAGAGTTCAGCACCACCAAACCAGCTCTATAAGACATGTTAAAGGGACTTCTCTAAGTCCCTTTCTTTTCGAAAAAGAAAAGGCCACAACTAGAGATATGAAATTATGAAAGGACAAATCTCATTGGTAAAGGCAAATATACAGTAAAGGTAGTAAATCAACCATGTATAAAACTGGTAGGAAGGTTAAAAGACAAAAATAAAATCTATATCCACAATAAGTAGTTAAGGGGTATATAAAACAAAAAGATGTGAAATATGATGTCCAAAACAGTAAATGTGGGGGAGGGTGAGAAATAATGCAGGGTTGTTAAAATGTGTTTGAATTTAAGAGATCAGCAGCTTAAATATATATAAATTGCAATATATAAACAAAAATGGAGAAGGAATGATAGGATTAGAACAGTGATTCTCGAAGTGTGAACCCCTGAGTTCTTTCAGGGGTCCATGAAGTCAAAACAATTTTCACAATATTACTAAGATGTTATTTACCTTTTTCACTAGGTTGACATCGCATTGATGGTGGAAAAGCTAAAACTGCTGGTGCCTTAGCATGAGTTAAGGCAGTGGTACTCACTGTACTAGTGGTCACTTTATTCTTTGCTGCCACGTTCGCAGTAAAAAAAAAATGCCAGTTTTACTTAAGAATGTCCCTGTTGAAGCAGTAAAAATGATTAATTTTATTAAATCAACTCTTGAGTACATGTCTTTATAATATTCTGTGCGATGAAATGGGAACTATGCAGCAGGCACCGCTGCTGCACGCTGAAGTATGTTGGCTGTCTCAAGGAAAAGCGATTGTGCAATTATTTGAGTGGAGAGCTGAACTAGCCACTTTTTTTTGGTGGAAAGCTGTTTTTACTGACAGGCAAACTATGGACAGAGGTATTTGGCAGACATTTTCTTGAAATTAAGATGTGAACCTTGTCAGTTCAAGGAAAACAACTTGACAGTATTTATTGCCAATGATAAAATTCAAGCTTTCAAGTGAAAATTGGAATTTTGGAAACTTGTATCCAGCACTGTGAGTTTAATATCTTCTCAATATTTAAAGACTTTTCTGATGGGATGGCTGGTAATATTAACAAATGTGATTTGGGGGGATATTGTGTAATGAAATGTGTCAACATTTCTAATATTTGCATAACTCAGAGAACCAGTATTTTTGAAATGACTAATGCATGATGTTACAAAATCATGCATGGGTAAGAATCCATTCAAAGTACAAGATAGATTTTTAACAAAACAGATTATAAAAAGTACATTGGTGTGGTTTCAGATTCCACATCACAATTAACCTTGAAGAAACTACTGTTTCTTTCTAAAAAGAATGTCCACAGTTATCTGTAGAGGCTATTAAAATGCTATTCCCTTTCTAACTACGGATCTGTATGAAGCTGGATGTTCTTCACATGCTTCAACCAAAGCAACATATTACAACAGATTGAATATAGAAGATGTGAGAATCCAGCTATTGTTTAGTAAGCCAGACATTAAAGCAATTTGCACAAGTGTACAGTGCCACTTTTCTCACTAATTGTCTTTGTTTTGGAAAATATGGTTATTTTTCATAAAATACGTTATTTATGCTATGCTTATTGCTGTTATATTTAAATGAACTGATACATACATTCTAAAATTTCTCAGTTTTAATATTGCCTATGGTAAATATCAATAGCTATAACCTACATAATCAAAAGCTCTTTGGGATCCTCAATAACTATTAAGAATTCTGAGTCTAAAATTTGAGAACTTTAAAAAAAAATTTTTATTGGAGTATAGTTGATTTACAATGTTGTGTTAGTTTCAGGTGTACAGCAAAGTGAATCAGTTATACATGTACATATATCCACTCTTTTTTAGATTCTATTCCCATATAGGTCATTACAGAGCATTGATTTCCCTGTGCTGTATAGTAGGTTCTTATTACTTATTTATTTTATATATAGTAGTGTGTTTATGTCAATCCCTAACTCCCAATTTATCCCCCCCCCCCCCCCCAAAATTTGAGAACTTTTGAATATCATTGTTTTCCAAATAGTTAATAAAGTAATGGATCTGGGCATTGATCATCAATGGCCACCATATCACAAAAAAGGATATATTATGTACTTCCTGATGGAGACTTACAGCATCACCTATGAAGTATTCTTTCCAAAAAATCAAACCTGTCTCTGATAAAGCTTCTAGATTCCACCACCAGTTTATATAAAATACAGGGGCAAGATGAACCTGTTAAGGACACTCTGGGGATACAATAAGCAAAACCCAGCATAACAGTTCATTCCATAGGAGAAATGACTCCATTTCTTCAATGAATAAATTGCAAGGAAAAGAAAAAGAGGGAGGAGCAACCCATGGACTTCTGTTCCTATTGTTTGGAATGCTTTACCCTGCTTTTTCATTTGATGAACTCTTATTCATTGTTCTATTTATTTACTTATTTACTTATTTTTGGCTGCGTTGGGTCTTCATTGTTGCACGTGGGCTTTCTCTAGTTGCGGTGAGAGGGGGTCTACTCTTTGTTGCAGTGCGCGGGTTTTTTGCGGTGGCTTCTCTTGTTGCAGAGCACGGGCTCTGGGCGCGTGGGCTTCAGTAGTCGTGGCACAGGGGCTCAGTAGTTGTGGCTCTCGGGCTTTAGAGCGCAGGCTCAGTAGTTGTGGCGCACCGGCTTAGTTGCTCCGTGGCATGTGGGATCTTCCTGGACAGGGTTCGATCCCATGTTCCCTGTGTTGGCAGATGGATTCTTAACCACTGCGCCACCAGGGAAGTCCCTTATTCATTGTTCTTTAAAAATTTTTTTTTCTTCAGGTTTTATTGAGATATAATTGACACACAGCACTGTATAAGTTTAAGCTGTATAGCTGAATGATTTGACTTACGTACATCATAGAATGCTTACCACAATGAGTGTAGTGAACATCCATCCTTTCAAATAGATACAAAATTAAAGCAATAGAAAAAATTTTTTTTCTTGTAATGAGAATTCTTAGGATTTCCTCTCTTAACAACTTTCACATATAACATACAGCAGTGTTAATTGTATTTATCATGTGCATTACATCCCTGGTATTTATTTATCTTGTAACTGGAAGTTTGTGCCTTTTGACTGCCTTCATCCAATTCCCCCTCCCCCCAGCCCCTGTCTCTGGTAACCACAAATCCTATCTCTTTTTCTATGAGTTTGTTTGTTCGTGTTTGTAGGATAATTGACCTTCAACACTATGTTAGTTCCTATTACACAACATAGTGATTTGGTATTTCTATACATTTCAAAATGGTCACCACGGTAAGTCTAGTTACAATATGAGTTTTACTCATTTTTCAAGTCAAAGTTACCTCCTCCGTGAAGCCTTTCCTGCCTTCCCAGATAGAACCCATTACTTCTTCTTTTGTACTCCAATGGCATTTTGTACAAATCTCCAGTTTACTGCTCACCATACTTTATTATAGTGTCTGCTTATAAGTTTAATCTCTCCTTGAGTGCCAGCACCATCTTCTCTATGCTTACATAGAGAAGATGTAGAGAAGGCTCAACACCATAACTTTGGTTCATAGTAGATAGTCAACAGATGTTTGTTAAATGAATGAATGGGATGGTGGTTGGGTCCATGCTCAAAGTCCATGAATTCATTCCTTTTCTAATGAATTCTACTACTGCTATGGACTGAATTGTATCCCCCCCAAATTCATATGTTGAAGCCCTAACCCCCAATGTGATGGTATTTGGAGATGGAGTCTTTGGGAAGTCATTAGGATTAGATGGGGTCATGAGGGTGGGGCCCTCATGATGGGATTGGTGCCCTTATAAGAGCAGAGGTGAAATCTTTCTCTCTCTCTGTCACTCTTTTTTTTTTTTTTAGAAGATGTTGTGGGTAGGAGTTTATTAACTTATTTATTTATTTTTGCTGTGTTGGGTCTTCGTTTCTGTGCCAGGGCTTTCTCTAGTTGTGGCAAGCGGGGGCCACTCTTCATCGCAGTGCACAGGCCTCTCACTATTGCAGCCTCTCTTGTTGTGGAGCACAGGCTCCGTAGTTGTGGCTCACGAGCCTAGTTGCTCCGTGGCATGTGGGATCCTCCCAGACCAGGGCTCGAACCCGTGTCCCCTGCATTAGCAGGCAGATTCTCAACCACTGCACCATCAAGGAAGCCTTCTCTGTCACTCTTGCTCTCTGTCTCTGCCATGTGAGGACACAGTGAGAAAGCAGTCACCTGCAAGCCAGGGAGAGAGCTCTTACCAGAACCTGACCATATTGGCACCTTGATCTCAGACTTCCAGTTTCCAGAACTGTGAGAAAATAAATGTCTGTTGTTTAAGCTACTCAGTCTATGGTATTTTCTTATGGCAGCCCGAGTTGACTAATACATCTACCTTTGCTCCTCCTACATCTTCAGGTTCTTCACCATTTGCCTTTATCCAGGAAACCAGACTTGACACAAGGTCCTAAGGGTTCAATCAGGACTAATCTTGACAGAAGGCAAGTTTAACAATAAGCACAAATAGTTACCGAGTGCCTACTCTATGGCAGCCGCTTCTCTGGGTGTAGGATGGTAGCAGGGTTAAGAAATCTGTGGCCTGCTGTTTTGAGCTTATAGCCTACTTGGGAGATGGCCAATGATCAAGTGAATCCGTAAAAATAATTCCAGCTATGGTAAGTGTTGCGAAGAAAATAAACAGAACATTGTGATGTGGAATCAGAGTGTACGGAGTGGAGGTGGGGTGGGAGGGTGGGGGGGAGTGGAGGGTGCTCTGACTAGGGTGGTAAGGGAAGAGGTGATATATAAGTTGAGATATAAGGGAGCTAGCTGTGTATGAAATAGGGGGAAAACTTGACTTATAGGCTTGGGAGACAGTAAGTGTAAAGGACCTGAAGCAGGGAAGAGCTTGGTGTGTTTTAATTGTTGGAAGGTGAAGGGGAGCAGAATTTGTCACCTCAAAATATGCCTCTTTGGCATAAGAGTTGTTTTGACCTGGTTATTTTTAAGAAACAACAGGCATAGGAAAAGCTGTGTAAATCTACTAGAAGTTACCCTTTTGTAAGAGACATTTACATTTATGAGGGAAATCTCCATTTGTAAGGGTGTCTCCCTCTCTGTACCAGGGAGAGGAGAATAACTAAACCTCTAGAAACTCTTAACAATGGAGATGGCAGTGATATGTCAGCATAACAACCATACCTCTGCTTTTCCTGACAACCTCCCATAAGTGGCCCCACCGCCCGCCCCCAGCATCTTCCTTTGTCTTTAGCTGGAGATGGGATTTAAGGTGATGGCTTGGGCCATTTTGGGGAGTAACCCAGTTTTCCTGAGTCTCTCTCATGTATACAAGAGGTATGCATGTTATTAAAGTTCATTTTTCTCCGGTCAATCTGTTTTTTTATTACGGGGGGTAGGGGGTGTCTTGTCCAAGAACCTAGAAGGGTAGAGGGAAAATTGTTTCCTCCCCTCCAGAAGCTAAGATGACTGGAGAGTAGTGAGAGCAGGTGAAAGGAATGTGAGATGAAAGCAGAGGGGTGCAGAAGCTCTCAGTGCCCTGCACTCTGGGGCACGCTGGGGTAAGGGCTTTTGATTTCACTCATAGAGCAATGGGAACTCTTCCAAGGGCTTCAAGCCAGTAAATGACATGGCCTGACTGTAGGGTGGGCAAGAGCGGAGCCCTAGTCTCCGTAGACCAGGTAGTGTTACTGAACCAGGATCATTTTGCCCAGGTTTGCAGCGAAGAGAGGGTTTATTCTCAAGGCAGCCAAGCGAGGAGACGGGAGAACAAGGAACAAGGGCCTCAGGGTATTTATGGGATAAAGAATAAAGCAGCAGGGCATGGCTGAGGTGTGGGGAAAGGTGATTGGAAAAAGGTGCTGTAATCTTAGTTCTGCGCCTGTGTAACTAAGCTACAGGCCGCTGCATGTTCAAAAATGGAGGCTCTTAACATGATCTGGGGGTGGAGTTTTCAGCCCTCTGCTGTCAAAAGGTCACCGAGCCGGACATTTCTGCATGCCCAGTTGGAGGGTCTCAGTGGTCCTAATAAAGTCTTTTTTTATTTTTAACAGGAAGAAAATCCAGCAAACATTTAATAATAGATACATGGGAGGGACTCAGGAAAACTAAGTAACTCTGGCCCTGTTCAGTCTTAACGAGCCCTGCTCAAACTAGACACAGCTGATTCCAAGTTCCTGGAAAACAACTCTGGCGAACACCTTATTGTTTAGCCTACTTGCTACTTGGAGGATTTGCAAGTCTTAAAACGACCTTAATTAGTGAAGGCAGGTGAAATGAATTTGACTAATGATTACCCAGGGGTTTCATTAGAAGGCTTTATAGGAGTCCAGGCAGGAGATGATGGCGGCAGCAAGGAAAGAGAAGGCGAGCTGCTGGACGCTTATTTGGAGGGTCAACAGAACTTGCTGATGAATTGTATGGGAGCGTGGTCTCCACCTACTGTAGTGCTGCTGCACCCTTGCAGCCCAGGCCTCCTAACCTGGGATCCGTGTGTCCCAGGAGATCCACGAATGCACTTCAGGAGTCCACAGCCCCTCTGAAAATGTACGAACGACTGTGTGAGCATTTTCTCGGCGGAGGTGGTGGCCCATGGTTTTCATCAGGTTCTCAAAGGTCATAGAAACACCGACAAATGTTAAAGGCAAGTGAAGCTGGGTGAGGGGCACCTCGGGGTTTGTCATGCTCTTTATTTTTGCGTTTGCTTGGAAATTTTCATAATAAACTGTTCAAAATATTGGGGTGCCGACTGTGCAGTAAAAGCAAAGAATGATTGTTGTGGCAGAACTTTTGAAAGCCACGTTGCTACCTTTTGTGCCTCGTGGTCGGTCTGTTGTCGCTTAAGATCCTGAGGTGTTCTTGCCAGATTGGTACAGCACCTGCCCTCCCCTACGTGGCTTTAGTGGCTACTGTGTTTCTTCTCCAAGTGGACCGCCCTCCACTGAGTTTCATGTTCTGAATTTCACAAATACAGAGCATATTAAGGTCACTTGAAACAAAGAGCACAGGTGCTGGGGTCTGAGGGTCCTGCCTTGGAAACTCAGCTTCCTCAGTAACTGTGTGACCTTGCGAAACAGCCTGAACTCTGAGCCTCGAATTCTTCTGTGTAAAAGAGGATTTGTATTTTCTCATCAGGTGACTGGTGTTTAAATAAGAAGATGTGTGTAAAACACATATCCCAGCCCTGCGGAAATAAACATGAGCCTGGCACTGCTCCCCTTTTCAAGTTGTGGGAAAATCAACACAAAATTGGCGAGCACGGTTTTCGCTTCCATCATCCAACTGGTTGAGGTAGGATTTTATTTTTTATTTTATCTTTAAAAAATTACTATTGAAATGTAGTCGATTTACAATGTTGTGTTATTTTCAAGTGTATAGCAAAGTGATTCAGTTATATATACATCTATTCTTTTTCAGATTCTTTTCCATTATAGGTTATTATAAGATATTGAGTAGAGTTCCCTGTGCTCTACAGTAGGTGCTTGTTGGTTATCTGTTTTATATATAGTAGTGTGTATATTTTAATCCCAAACTTTTAATTTGTCCCTCCCCCACCTGTCCCCTTTAGTAAGCATAAGTTTGTTCTCCATGTCTGTGAGTCAAAGTAGGATTTTAATGTCAGCTTAATGAGAGGACTGTGGAAAGCCATTTGTTACATTGAATCTCTCTCACCCCCAACTGGCAATAAGCTCTTCCAAGGTCAAGCAGCTCTGTCCAGTTGGGCTGACACCCCGCATCCCCTGACTCTGCTAAAATAACTGCAGCGTGTCTTTGAGGTAATAGTTATCTCACTTATTCAGTTCTGCTTTTGACGAAATCAGAGGTGTTCCCCTCCTGGCCCCGTGGGCAGCTTGCAGAGTCCGCACCTTGGCTGGCCTCCCCACCTCCGCCCTCTTCCCTCTGGTGACATCACAGGCTACTCCTGGGGAATCCCCCTGCCTCTTCTCTGCTGCTCCAGACAGGTCAGCCTCCGATACCTGGTTCTTCCCTTGTTCTCCGCTTAGCTTCTCTTTCCTCTCCTGCAGCTGCTCCCCCACCAAAGCCAAAAGATTAACTAACTAAATAAATAAAATTAAAAAACCCAGAAACATTTCTCTCCACTATGCAAGTGAGATCAGGGTTTCTACAGTCTCCTCTCTCTCTCTCTCTTTAAAATAAATAAATTTATTTATTTATTTATTTATGGCTGCGTTGGGTCTGTTGCTGCGCACGGGCTTTTCTCTAGTTGCGGCGAGCGGGGGCTACTCTTCGTTGTGGTGCGTGGACTTCTCATTGCGGTGGCTTCTCTTGTTGCGGAGCACGGGCTCTAGGCGCACGGGTTTCAGTAGTTGTGGCTCGCGGGCTCTAGAACACAGGCTTAGTAGTTGTGGCGCTCGGGCTTAGTTGCTCTGCGGCATGTGGGATCTTCCCAGACCAGGGCTCGAACCCGTGTCCCCTGCATTGGCAGGCAGATTCTTAACCACTGTGCCACCAGGGCAGCCCACCACATTGGATTTTGATTTGGGTCAAGTCAGATGGGAAGTCATTAGAAAGCTTTGAATTGGAGCATGACTTTTGCTGGCTTAAATATTGAAGGGATATTAATGCAGAATAAATTATAGATGGGCAAGAGTGGAAACAGATCATGTATGATCTGTTGCAGTGGTCCATAAAGGAAGGAGGCTATCAGGAGACTGGGATCAGGGCAGGTTAGTGGTGGAGGTGAGAGGTAGTCAGAGCCAGCATACACTTTGAAGAAGGAGCTGACAGGATTTACTACCAGGTCAAATGTGAGGTGTTGATAGAAATACAAGGGTCAAGGGTGACTCCAGAGTTTTGGCCCGAGCAAGTGGATACATGGAGCTGCCATTTCCTGAGTTGGGGACTACCAGGTGAGGAACAAGTTTGGAAGTAATGCAGAATTGAGCTTTGCAAAGATTAAGTTTGAGATGCATATTAACCATCCAATGAGTTGGGCATATGGGTCTGGAGGTCAGGGCAGAAGACATAAATTTGAGCGTCATTAGTGTAGAGATGGTACTTAAAGCCTTTAGAGTGGATGAGATCACCTAGGAGTATAAAGGTAGAAAGATAGGAAATAGGTCTAAAGTCTGGGTCCTGGGACACCTCAATGTTTAGAAGTCAGGAAGAGGACAGTGAACCAGTTATGGGGATGAGGAGTGACCACTGAGGATGGAAGAAGGCCAGGAGAATGTAGTGTCCTGGAAGCCAAATGAAGGAAATGTCTTGAGGAGGATGTGGTTGCCTATGGTGTGGGAGGAATTCAATAATAAAGTAAAAAGCACTGGAAATTTTCAGGGCTACTGGAGTGAGGAGGTGAGGAGTTTAGGGACAGAGAAAGAGAAGACATGAAGTCAATGGAGACAGCTGAAGGTCCCAGGAACATGGCAGGACATCAAGGTCCATGAAGGAACATCATCAATGAGAAGTCCCCATGTGGTGGAGAATGGCCAGCACCTTCCTAGGGACAGTAATATCTGGTGTAAATTTGAAGTTACTTCCTGCTGTGGTGTGATTGGCTTTCCTTTCCTCTAAACATCAGTATAAGTCCGCTCTACGTGGCCGCCACGCATTAGTGGCACTTTGCACAGATGAAGGAACAGAGACAGTCATGTTGAAAGGCTGCAGCTGGCCAAGAAGATGAAATGCTTAGAGAGATAAACAGGAAAACAGTGAGAGGTGACCAGGAGAAATGGAACCTCCCTGAGGCCCCTTGGAGACCTTGGTGGGAGGCGCTGGACTTCCCTTGGTTTGTGGGATGGAGTCATTAGCATTCTACTTAGATATTAAAGGAAAAGATGAACTGTGCGTGCTGGAGGACATGGGGTCACCTGAGTAGCAAATATAAACTGAAAAGTGTGTAAGGGTATATGTGCGGGCATGTCCTTAGCAGCATTTTTTTGTACTAACAAAGATTGGGAGACAGCTTGGATGTCTGACAGTGAGAGACTGACTAAGTAGATTAATAATGCTTCTTTTTAATGCAGCCATTAGAAATGATGACAAGGGCACATATTTGTTGAATGAGAGAAGCAGGTTTCAAAATAGCATGTTTAGTGGGATCCTAGTTTTGTAGGTAATATGTGCATATCTATGTGTGTGCAAGGAGAAACGTTAAAACCATATTAATGGGTTTCCCTGGTGGCACAGTGGTTAAGAATCTGCCTGTCAGTGCAGGGGACACGGGTTTGTGCCCTGGTCTGGGAAGATCCCACATGCCGCGGAGCGGCTGGGCCCGTGAGCCATGGCCGCTGAGCCTGCGCGTCTGGAGCCTGTGCTCCGCAACGGGAGAGGCCACAACAGTGAGAGGCCCGCGTACCGCAAAAAACAAAACAAAATAAAAACCATATTAACCAATATATTTGAAATGGTCCCTGAGTGGTGGAATTATGGGTGACTTTTTTTCTCCTTTGTACTTCTCTGTATTTTCTAAGATTTTTTTTACAGTGAATATTACTTTTATGATTAGAGAAAGTAATAAACGTTTAAGGAAGAATTCATTGATTTATGACTTAGCTATTCATGAGCACTCTCCCTACTTCTCTTGATTATACATTAGTTAACAGCAAAGAGATTAAAAAAGCTTCTAGGGGGCTTCCCCAGTGGCGCAGTCGTTAAGAATCCATCTGCCAATGCAGGGGACACGGGTTCAAGCTGTGGTCTGGGAAGATCCCACATGCCACGGAGCAACTAAGCCCATGTGCCATAACTCCTGAGCCTGCGTGATACAACTACTGAAGCCCACATACCTAGAGCCCGCGCTCCACAAGAGAAAACACTGCAATGAGAAGTCCGCGCACTGCAACTAGAGAAAGCCCACGCGCAGCAACGAAGACCCAATGCAGCCAAAAAACCCCAAAAATAAATAAAATAAATTAAAAGCTTCTAGGTTCAAAATTTACCTGTGGATAATACAGACATGTGTAACTGAGATGATTCTGGGACAGTTGGATGTGTTCCGAGCTCTTGTGGTAGATCTGTTCTAGGAGAAAAACTGATTGCCAAGGCAGAGATATTAGTCTCCAGGTTGCCATTTACTATTCTCTGGTCTCGATCTAAGATCAAAAGACTGTAGGAGACTTGCTGGCTTCACTATGGAGCTTGGAGAAGGCAGATGCACAGTTGTCTTGATGGTAGATGGCATGCTTCAGAGATGGACTTTCCTGCTTCCTTCATCTCCTCACAGAGCCCAGCTGGACAGCTGTTTCCCTTTAGGTGCATATCATCAATCCTGATGTTTGTGCAAAGCAATCCTGACAAGCTGGTACAGCATGGTTCATTGCTCCAGGTGTACACAACGAAATCATCAATCATTAACATATAAAACCTACGTTCCCAGGTGCTGGGCAATGCTTGATCATGGTTCTAGGTTCCCTTGGAGACATGCAAGGAGTGAGCAACCAGACATACTGTGTTAATCCTTTTATTTAAAAATTTATTTATTTTTGGCTACGTTGGGTCTTCGTTGCTATGCGTAGGCTTCCTCTAGTTGTGGCGAGCAGGGGCTACTTTTCCTTGCGGTGCACGGGCTTCTCATTGCAGTGGCTTTTCTTGTTGTGGAGCATGGGCTCTAGGCATGCTGGCTTCAGTAGTTGTGGCACAGGGGCTCAGTAGTTGTGGCTTGCGGGCTCTAGAGTGCAGGCTCAGTAGTTGTGGTGCATGGGCTTAGTTGCTCCACAACATGTGGAATCTTCCTGGACCAGGACTCAAACCTGTGTCCCCTGCATTGGCAGGCAGATTCTTAACCACTGAGCCACCAGGGAAGTCCCTGTGTTACTCTTTCCTACCCTATTTTCCAGGTTTGCACCAGAGAAGGGCAGCAACTTAGTCTCTTAGATTCCCAAGTTCAGTACTCCCAGGGAAAGGCTCTGATTCATCCATCTTGTGTTGGGTGCTCACTTCTGGGCCAATCAAGTGATAGTATGTGTGCATGTGCGAATCTCTGAGGAGTTGAAATGAAAGCTGCCTGTTGGAGGTTGGCTCCAGGGAGCTGATTCTGAGATGGAGTTTAGTGTGTAGGATGTTAATTAAGAAGTGCTCTTGGCAATTAGGCAAGCAAAAGAAATAAAAGGTATCCAAAACAAAAAGGAAGATATAAAGTTGTCTTTGTGTGCAGATGATATTATCTTATATATAGAAAATCCTAAAGACTCCACAAAAAAACTGCTGGCACTAATCAACAGATTCAGGAAAGTTGCAGGATACAAAGTTGACACACAGAAAACAGTTGGGTTTTTATATACTAACAACAAAACATCTGAAAACGAAAAAAAAAAAATCCTGTTCATAATAGCATCAAAAACTGTAAAATACTTAGGAATAAATTTAACCAAGGGGTTGAAATATCTGTATACTGAAATCTATAAGACTTTGATGAAAGAAATTGAAGAAGACACAAATAAATAGAAAGATTCTGTGCTCATGGATTGGAAGAATTAATATTGTTAAAATGTCCATACTACCCAAAGCAATCTATAGATTCAGAGCAATCTCTATCAAAATTCCAATGGCATTTTTCACAGAAATAGAAAAAACAATCCTGGGACTTCCCTGGCAGTCCAGTGGTGAAGACTGTATGCTTTCAATGCAGGGGGTGTGGGTTTGATCCCTGGTGGGGGAACTAAGATCACACATGCCGTGTGGCATGGCCAAAAAAAAAAAAAAAATCCTAAAATTTGTATGAAAGACAGAGCCACAAAAGATCCCCAATAGCCAAAGCAATTCTGAGAGAGAAGAACAAAGTTGGAGGCATCGTATTCCCTGATTTCAAACTATACTATAAAGCTATAGTAATCAAAGCAGTATCGTACTGCTGTAAAAATAGACACATAGACCAATGCAACAGAATTGAGAGCCTGGAAATAAACTCACACATGTATGGTCAACTAATACTTGGCAAGGGAGCCAAGAGTACTCTATGGGGAAAGAATAGTTTTTCAACAAATGGTATTGGGAAAACTGGATAACCACATGTAGGAGAATGAAATTGGATCCCCGTCTTACACCACTAACAAAAATTAACTCAAAATGGACTAAAGACTTAAACATAAGACCTAAAACTGTAAAACTCCTGGAGGAAAACGTAGGGAAAAAGCTCCTTGACATTGGTCTTGGCAGTGATTTCCTGGATATGATACCAAAAGCTCAAGCAACAAAATAAAAAGTAAACAAGTGGGACTACAGCAAGCTAAAAAGCTCCTACACAGCCAAGAAACAATCAACAAAAGGAAAAGGCAACCTACAGAATGGAAGAAAATATTTGCAAATCATAGATCTGATAGGGGTTAATATCAAAAATATATAAAGAACTCACACAACGCAGTAGCAAAAACCAAAGAAGTCCAATTAAAAAATGGGCAAAGGACCTGAATAGACATTTTTTGAAAGAAGACATAAAAAAGGCCAACAGACATATGAAAAGGTGCTTGACATCATTAATTATCAGGGAAATGTAAATCAAAATCACAGTGAGATAATCCCCTCATACCCATTAGAATGGCTTTTATCAAGAAAACAAGAGATAATGGACACTTAGGTTGTTTCCATCTCCTGGCTATTGTAAATAGAGCTGCAGTGAACATTTTGGCAGATAAGAGTTGGTGGGAATGTAAATTGGTATAGCCATTTTGAAAAGCAGTATGGAGGTTCTTCAAAAAACTAAAAATAGAACTACCATATGAACCAGCAATCCTACTTCTGCATATATCCCCTAAGGAGATGAAATCCGTATCTCAAAAATATATCTGCACTCCTATGTTCATTGCAGCGTTATTCACATTAGCCAAGATATGGAAACAACCAAAGTATCCCTTAATGGATGAATGGATAAAGATGTGATACACGCACATATTCTTCAGCCATGAGAAAGAAGGAAATCCTGTCATTTGTGAAACTTGGATTAACCTTGAGGGCATTATGCTAAGTGAAATAAGTCAGACAGAGAAAGACAAATACTGTGTGATATCACTTATCTGTGGAATCTAAGAAAGCTGAAGAGACGCAAGAGGGAAGAGATGTGGGGACATATGTATATGTATAACTGATTCACTTTGTTATAAAGCAGAAACTAACACACCATTGTAAAGCAATTATACTCCAATAAAGACGTTTAAAAAAAAAAAAAAAAAAGAAAGCTGAACTCAGAGAGACAGAGAGTAGAATGGTGGTTACCAGGGGCTGGGGATGGGAGAAATGGGGAGGTGTTAGTCAAAGGGTATAAACTTCCAGTTATAAGATTAACAAGTTCTGGGGATCTAATGTATAGCATGATGATTAGAGCTAATAATACTGTATTATATATTTGAATGTTGCTAGGAGAGTAGATCTTAAATGTTTTCACCACAACAAAGAAGTAGTAATTATGTGATAGATTGGAGGTGTTGGCTAATGCTAAAATGCTAAAATATGCATTTTTCAATATTCAAATATATCAAGTCAACATATTGTACACCTTCAATTACACAATGTTATATGTCAGTTATATCTCAGTAAAGCTGGGAAAAGTGCTCTTGAAATCAACACTTGTGGAGGGGAGGGGAAGAAAGCAGGACTGGGAAGAGGGAGAAGTTAAGCTTTGATGCAAGCCTGGTGACAGACTTGGCTGACCCTACAGGGAGTGCTGGAGTTAGAATAGCCCTGCAGAGTTGTCCAGAGCTGGGTGGATATGGCCAGATCTTTATACCCCTGCATTGATCAGTCATTGGATGTGGGCTGCCCTGGTGGTTCTCTGCAGCTGAGGCAGACCCTGGAGGGCTGATATATAAGGGCTGTCTGCTGACCATACTCTTGAAGTTGGACAAGAAGAAGAAAGATCTAGGTGGTGCATCACAGTATCCACCACGATGCCCACTTGGAGGGGTAAATAAAAATAAAGTTCTAGGGCATTTGGAACATAATACCATATTGTACTCTAGAAAGGTGGTTATTGATTATATTCAGTTTCAACCCAGAATAAAGAACTCTTACAACTCAATTTTTTTAATAAGTTTATTTATTTACTTATTTATTTTTAGCTGCGTTGGGTCTTTGCTGCTGCGCGTGGGCTTGTCTAGTTGCGGTGAGCGGGGGCTACTCTTTGCTGTGGTGTGCAGGCTTCTCATTGTGGCGGCTTCTCTCATTGTGGAGCACAGGCTCTAGGTGTGTGGGCTTCAGTAGTTGTGGCATGTGGGCTTAGTTGCTCCACAGCATGTGGGATCTTCCTGGACCAGGGCTTGAACCCATGTCCCCTGCATTGGCAGGCGGATTCTTAACCACTGCACCACCAGGGAAGCCCACAACTCAGTTTTAAAAAGACAAACAACCCAATTAAAAATGAGCAAAGGATTTGAATAGATATTTCACCAAAGACAATGTACAAATGGCTAATTAAGCACGTGAAAAGATGCTTAACATCATTGTTATGACGGAAATGCGAATCAAAACCATGAGATACAATTTCACGCCCACTAGGATGGCTAGAATAAAAATGACAGATGGTAACAAATGCTGGCAAGAATGTGGTGGAGAAATAGGAACCCTACTGTGGGTAGGTAAGAAAAATGGTACAATGACTTTGGAAAATTGTTTGGTAGTTTCTTAAAAAGTTAAATATAAATTTACCATATGACCCAGCCATTCCACTCTTAGGTACCTACACAAGAGAAATGAAAGCTTATGTCCACACAAAGACTTGCATGTAGATATTCACAGCAGTATTATTCATAATAGCTCAAAGGTGGAAACAACCCAAACGTCCATCCACTGATGAATAGATAAACAAAATGTGGTATATCCATACAGTAGAATATTATTCTGCTATAAAAAATAATGAAGTATCGATGCATGCTATAACACGCGTGAACCTTGACAGCGTCATGCTAAGTGAAAGAAGTCGGACTCAAAAGAACATATATTGTGTAATTCCATTTATATGAAAAGTCCAGAAAAGGGAAATCTGTAGAGGCAGTGGTTGCCTGGGGCTGGGATGATACAAATATTCTAAAACGGTAGGTGGATGGCTGCACAACTCAGTAAATTTACTACAGATCACTGCATTGCACATTTAAAAATAGGGTGAACTTTATGGTAGTAAGTTATGACTCAATAAAGTTATTTAAAAAATTTCAACTGGATCTAGAATACTTAATAAAATCCAATAAAACTACAATCAAAGGGAAATCTAAAATTAATTTAAAAGATAGGTAATTCAACCAAGTTCTACTTATTTGTCATATATACATGTAACATCTTTATTGGAGTATAATTGCTTTACAATGTTTTGTTAGTTTCTGCCATACAACAAAGTGAATCAGCTATATGTATACATATATCCCCATATCCCCTCCCTCTTGCGTCTCCCTCCCTCCCACCCTCCCTATCCCACCCCTCTAGGTGGTCACAGAGCACCGAGCTGATCTCCCTGTGCTATGTGGCCACTTCCCACTAGCCATCCATTTTACATTCAACCAAGGTCTACTTTTAAAACATGTTAGACATTTCATACTCTAACTCAGAACGCTTTCTGAGCACAGGAGAGGTACACACAGTAGATAATTTTCTTTTAGGGCAATGAAGTAGGATCTAAAATTAATCAGTGTCAGTAGATAAAAATGGTGCTGAATTTAAAAATTCAGTAGGTAATATGCAGAAATGTTTGCTTTCATTAGCCATTTAATAATTCTTATGTGAAGAATTAATTTCCTGTTACCAACACAAAATTAATACAGTGCATCATTATACGGAGTGAGAACAGCTATGTGAATCCAGTCATTCTCAGATTTGTGAGCAAAATATTTTATTGGTTTTACGTCACCATTTTTGGGTGGTTTGTTACACATCAATTGATAACCTGAACATGCCCCCAGCTCCTCAACCAGAGGAGCCCCCAGGGAGAGTCATCTTCTCTCTCCCAATCGCTTCATTTCTCTCAGTGGCTTCACCATCCTCCTGGATGCCTAGGTTTAAAACTACAGAGTCATTCTCTGCATACTTTCCCTCATCCCCAGGACCGGTCACTTGCCAAGTCTTGTCAGTTCCGTATTGCTTGCCTCTGTTTCTTCCCTTCAGGCTCACTGTCATTATCCTGTTTTCCCTCTTGCCTAAATGGTCACAGTAGTCTCCTAAGTTCTCTCTCTGCCTCTAGGCTCTCTCATTCCAGTCCTCTGGCCTCTAAACCTTTAGAAGTTCCCACAGCCTAATCTCTAGCATTCAAGGTCTTACTGACCTCCAGGCTCACTATCATTATCCTGTTTTCCCTCTTGCCTAGATGGTCACAGTAGTCTCCTAAGTTCTCTCTCTGCCTCTAGGCTCTCATTCCAGTCCTCTGGCCTCTAAACCTTTAGAAGTTCCCACAGCCTAAACTCTGGCAGTCAAGGTCTTTCCTCAGCTGGCCCATACCTTCCTGTGATGGTTCACTGTACATGTCAACTTGGCTGGTCCATGGGGTGCCAAGATCTTTGGTCAAACTATCCTGAGTGTTTCTGTAAGGATGTTTTTGGATAAGGTTAACATTTAAATTGGTAGACTTTGAGTAAAGCAGATTGCCCTCTCTAATTTGGTGGGCCTCATCTAATCACTAGAAGGCATGAATAGAACAACAAAACCAGCCTCCCCCAAGCAACAGGATTCTCTAGTAGACTGCTTTCAGACTTCACCTGCAACATTGGTCTTCCTGGCTCTACAGTAGCTGGTCTTGAGACTAGAACTGCACTACCAGCTCTCCTGGGTCTCTAGCCTACTGGCCTTTGGACTTGAACTGCAGCATCAGCTCTCCTGGGTCTCCAGCCTGCCAGCCCACCCTGTAGATTTTGGACTTGCCAGCCTCCATAATCATGTGAGCCAACTCCTTGTACCAAATCTCTTTCAATACATATACATATCCTATTGGTTCTGTTTCTCAGGAGAACCCTGGTTAATACACTTCCTAACCTTGTGTCCTTCTAAGCCCCTTTGTGCACCTGACCTCCATTCAAACTGAACTGCCCACTGCTCCCTGTGTTTGCTCTGAGTGTTTTATCTTCAGGCCTAGCCCACGTTGCTCTGCCTCTGCTCCCATCTTCACTGATCACATTAAAAAAAGTCACCTTTGCCAGGAAATCTCTCCTGACCATCTCTGAACCCCTCTAGTACGTCATCTGTAATCTTATGTAATATAATATCTCATATTACGGATTTTTTTGGAGCACGTGTCTTCTTGATTATATCATGAACAGCTTGAGGGAAAAAATCTATTCTTTTTCTCATATATACAACTGCCTGCTTGACATTTCTTAGATATGGCAAAGTTGCTTCAAAGGGAACACGTCCAAATCTGAACTCATGACTCTTCCCCAGTACCCGATCCTGCCGTGTTCTCTGTTTCAGGGAATGACAGTGTCACAGTTCGGGTACGGCAGGGAACAGACTTTTGAGACTATGATTCACATGCAGGAAACTTACTGGGAAGTTCTGTAGAAATCAATACCTTTGGAGAGTGAGTGAAGCCTGATTGGGCAGAGGGAAAAGTTGGGTTTGGATGTGGTTGTAACAAAGGCCTCAGTGGATCCCATGGGGAGCTGTGGAGTGGGGATAAGCCTATCGTGATGCCCTGAACTGGGGCAAGTGGGCTGGGTCTTTATACTCCCCACAAAGACTAGTCACTGGATGTGGAGCTTACATTCTAGCGAGGGGACAAGGTAGTAAGCCAAAAATATAATAAGTAAATTCTAGAGTATTTTAGAAGGTAAAAGGTAAAATAGAAAAAGTGAGAAAGTATGGTACAAAGGATCAGGAGTTGAGGGTTGTGGATTGCAATTTATAATAGGGTGGTCAGGATAGGCCTTGCTGACTCGGTGACATTTGAACGAAGACTTAAAGGTGAGAAGTTAGTTTTGCAGATACATGGGGGAAGAGAGGCCCTGGCAGCACTGTTTGTGTTTTACAATGAGCGTTTATTGCTTTTGTTAATAACACCATATCCAAGAGGTAATCATTATTTTGACTTCTATCACAATCCCTTAGTTTTGCCTGTTCTTGAACCTCATATAGATGGAATCATACAGTATGTACTGTTTTGTGTCTGGCTTCTTTCATTCATCATGATATCTGTGATATTCACCCATGTTATTGTGTATCTTAGTCATTGTTCTTTTTCGTGGCTGTGTATTATTCTGTTGTATGAATATACCACCAATGTATTTATCCATTCTCCTGTTGATGGACGTTTTCGTTGTTGCCAATGTTGACTAGTATGAATAGTGCTGCTATGAATGTTCTTATACATGTATTTTGGTGAACATATGCACTCATTTCTCTTGGGTATATACTCAGGAGTGGAATTGCTGGTAAGAATATGTTTAACTTTAGTACATATTGTAAAACTATTTTCCAGAGTGGTTGTATCAATTTATATTCCCACCAATTATATATATATAAATTTATTTATTGAGATATATTTGACATATAACATTGTGTAAGTTCAAGGTGTACAATATATAAATTGATATATTTATATTGTGGTATGATTGCCATTGTAGCATTAGTTAACACCTCTAACATGTCACATAAGTATCATTTCTTCTAGTGTTGGGAACAATTAAGATCTAGTCTCTTAGCAAGTTTAATGTTTATAATACAATTTTGGTATCTATAATCACTGTACTGTGTATAGTGTCCAGGACTTATTTATCTACTAGCTGCAAGTTTGTACCCTTAAACAACATCTCTCCCATTCCTCCACCCCCAGCTCCTGGTGAGCGCCATTCTACCCTCTACAAGTTTTTTTTTTTTTTTTTTTTTCAGATTCCACATATAAGTGAAAATCAACTTTAGCACTAGTGTACTTTATATACTTTATGTATGCTATACCTCAATTTAAAAAGTTCAGAAAAGTGGGGTTCTGAATGTGAAGAAGCCTCAGGAATACCTTCAATTTATTTTGTAATATAATTTTCCTTTTTATGTATATCCAAAGTGATAGATGATAAAAACAAACATCTAAGTCCAAAAGAACTCTTTCAATATATTTGAAATAAAAATTCTCAGTGCTCAAAAACACATATCTGTGTCCACACATATTCAAATTCAGGGGGACTGCACACGATCCTTCATTTCCCAATAAGACAGAAAAATGCCCAACCAACTCATTGAAATCCATCCCAGAGAGTATAATGCTGAAGCTTCATCTGCGGGGCCTTTAAGGCACTGCCCAGAGAGTGGCTGGCAGGTAGATAGCTGGGCCTGTAAAGGCTGACCAAGGTCACTGACAAGTGCTTGGTGAAGGTCAGTGGTCAAGTTACCTTGCCAGTTCCTAACCTAGTTTATTTCTAGGCTTCAGGCTCCTGGCTCCACCCTGGAAGAGCTTCTGTTGTGACATTATGACAATGTCCAGCTTGACCTTACCCCCTGCCAGTGCCCCACCCCCAGGATCTGGGGTAGCCCAGTGCTCTGTCTCACCTTCTCACCACCAACCAAGACCAGCCCCCCGTATATCTTTCTGCCGTGTTCTTTCTTCAAGAATCAGATACCTCAGCAAACTCTCAAAAACCCCTAAAGCATTGACCATATTGCACAAACTCAGGGCCCAGTGTGTAAAGTCACTATTTGGTCAGAATCTGATAAGGGAGTCTTACCTCAAAGTCTTACCCAGAGACAGGGCATTGGATGTGGAGTTCAATCCCAGTTGGTGCCACAATCCTATAACTGGATTGTGGAGATTTAAGCTTAATTTGATCAGCCATTCTTTGTATATTTAAAAAATCAAGAATAATATTCATTTAGTTTTACATAAGCACTAGGGGCCTTTCCTGAATTTTAATCCAATTCTCAGAACTGTCATTAGGATTTAAATTGGATTCACAGATACGATGTTTGGAGAATTTTTTTCTCCCTGAGATTTAGTATATTATTTATTCCTGACCCATGTGATTCCCAGGTATTTAAAATGTATAAATTATTTATGGTCCAGATGGTGATCTGATCCTGCTCTGCATCTCAAAATGTTCTGAGCTTTTGCTGCATGCACAGGCATTCCATTACAAAATTCAGGTTGGTCTTTAGGTACCAGTGTGATAGTCCAAGACATTTTTGGTTACAAATAAATACTCCAGTTTTCAGCAACCTTTTTCCCCTTGGTTTTCATTGCTTAGAATTAAAAACTATTCTGTGGGAGCTACCAAGTTAAGGAAGAGAAAAGGGAGGAAAATTCCACTTTTGTCTCTTGTCAGAGAGGGAAATTTTTTTTAAGCCCAATTAAAAATTTCCAAGTTTCAGAATGGGAGACTGCTAATTTTTCCCTAATAGCCTTTTTGTCTTTTTTTTTTTTTTTTGGTAGTAATGGAAACCTGAGTTTAATAAGGTAAAATGGCTTCCCAGAATAGAGACTACATTACTCAGCTTCCTTTATAGCTAAGTATGGTCATGTGACTGCATTCTGGCCAACGATATGTGAGGAGAAGTGATATATGCAATTTGCAGGTCATGTCCTTAAAAGGGCAGAGTTTGCTACCCCCTATCGTTTCCCTCTTCTTTTTGGCCGGAAGACGGAAGAGGGATGTGCTAATGAGCCATCTTGGACCATATGGAAAAGCTCCACTAGGGCATGGCAATTCCATAAGACAGAGGAGCCTGGGAAACACCGTGGTACTGAGAGGGCACTCCTGGACCACATGTGCCCAGATGTTAACACGAAGGAGAAATGAACTGCTTTCTATTGTGTAAGACATTATTATTTTGGCAAGACAACAGCTAAAACTATATTCTAATGAAAAACACTGACACAAACAAATTTGTAGAAAATTTTTATTAAAAGACTAGGAAAATGACCAACAAAAGTCTCTATTTTCCATTTGCAATTGAGGGTTGGAAAAAGTATTGATGAGTTTTTCTTGATATATGGTCATAGACATTTCTTGACTAGATGCTTAAAGAAAGGTTCTTTCAGGTCTGAGGCTAACGGTCTTTTTGCCTCTTCTTAAGACTGCACCAGGGATTGATTCAGCACTCAGGAAGGGTCTCAATATCATCAGAAAGAAAGGGCCTTAAAGATGTCAGGCAGGGGAGGAGATTCAAGATGTCGGAAGAGTAAGACGTGGAGATCACCTTCCTCCCCACAAATACATCAGAAATACATCTACATGTGGAACAACTCCTACAGAACACCTAGTGAATGCTGGCAGAAGACCGCAGACCTCCCAAAAGGCAAGAAACTCCCCACGTACCTGGGTAGGGCAAAAGAAAAAAGAAACAACAGAGACAAAAGGATAGGGACGGGACCTGCACCAGTGGGAGGGAGCCATGAAGGAGGAAAGGTTTCCACACACTAGGAAGCCCCTTCGCGGGCGGAGACTGCGGGTGGCGGAGGGGGGAAGCTTCGGTGCCGTGGAGGAGAGCGGAGGAGACCGCAGCCACAGGGGTGCGGAGGGCAAAGCGGAGAGATTCCCACACAGAGGATCGGTGCAGACCAGCACTCCATCAGCCCGAGTGGCTTGTCTGCTCACCCGCCGGGGCGGGCCGGGCTGGGAGCTGAGGCTCAGGCTTCGGTCGGATCCCAGGGAGAGGACTGGGGTTGGCGGCGTGAACACAGCCTGAAGAGGCTAGTGTGCCACGGCTAGCCAGGAGGGAGTCTGGGAAGAAGGCTGGAGCTGCTGAAGAGGCAAGAGACTATTGTTTCAGTGTGCACGAGGAGAGGGGACTCAGAGCACCGCCTAAATGAGCTCCAGAGATGGGTGCGAGCCACGGCTATCAGCTTGGACCCCAGAGACAGGCATGAAATGCTAATGCTGGGAGTTGGAAGCTGAGGCTCCAGCTTTGGTTGGATCGCAGGGAGAGGACTGGGGTTGGCTGCGTGAACACAGCCTTAAGGGGGCTAGTGCGCCACCACTAGCTGGGAGGGAGTCCGGGAAAAACTATGATAGTGGACTCATCTACTTCTCTTTGCAATTTTATTAGTTTTGGCCTTCCATAGTTTGACACTCTGTTGTTAGGCACATACACATTTGGGATTGTTATGTCTTTTTGGAGAATTGACCCCTTTATCATTGTGTAATACCCTTCTTTATCCTTGATAATGTTCCTTGGTTTGAAGTTTGCTCTGTCTGAAATTAAAGTAATGATTCCTGCTTTCTTTTGATTAGTGTTAGTATGGTATATTTTCTTCCATCCATTTACTTTTAATCTATATGTGTCTTTATAGTTAAAGTGGGTTTCATGTAGACAACATATAGTTGGGTCTTGGTTTTTGATCCACTCTGACATTCTTTGTCTTTTAATTGGTGCATTTAGACCATTGACATTCAAAGTGATTATTGATGTAGTTGGATTAACATCTACCATATTCATTACTATTTTCTATTTGTGGCTCTTGTTCTTTGTTCCTATTTTTGTCTTCCACTTTTTTCTTCCCTTTTCGGTTTTAATGGAGCATTTTTTATAATTTCATTTTCTTTCCTTTCACAACATATCAGTCACAATTCTTTTTAAACTTTTTTAGTGGTTGCCCTAGAGTTTGCAATATACAATTATAGTTAAACCAAGTCCACTTTCAAATAGCACTGTACCACTTCATGGGTAGTGTGAGGTTATAGTAACAAAATAATAGTAATTCCTTCCTCCCATCCCTTGTATCATTGCTGTCATTCATTTCACTAATATCTAAGCATACATAAGCATATATCTCTATATATGATATATACATTAAGCGTATATAATCAAATACATTGGTATTATTTTGAACAAACTGTTGTCAGATCAATTAAGTATAAGAAAAAGAAAAGTTTTAATTTTACCTTCACTTATTCCTTCTTTGATATTTTTCCTTACTTTATGTAGATTGAGTTTCTGCCCTATATTATTTTCCTTCTCTCAAAAGAACATCCTTTAACATTTCTTGCAAGGCAGGTCTATGGGCAACAAATTCTCTCAATTTTTGTTTGTCTGAGAAAGTCTATTTCTCCTTCACCTTTCAAGGTTAATTTTGCAGGATACAGAATTCTAGGTTGATGTTTTTTTCCTCTCAACACTTTCAATGTTTCATTTCATTCTCTTCTTGTTTGCATGGTTTCTGAGGAGTAGTTAGATGTAATTCTTATCTTTGCTCCTCTATAGGTAAGGTGTTGTGGGTTTTTGTTGTTTTTCTTTGTTTTTTTTTAACCTCTGACTTCTTTCAGGTTTTTTCTTTATCTTTGATTTTCTGTAGTTTGAAAATGATACGCCTAGGTGTAGTTTTATTGTAATTTATCCTGCTTTGCATTCCTTGAGCTTCCTGTGTCTGTGGTTTGGTGTTTGACATTGATTTGGGGGAAATTCTCAGTCATTATTGTTTGAAATATTTCTTCTATTCCTTTTTCTCTTTCTTCTCCTTATGGTGTTCTCATTATGCCTATGTTATACTTTTTTTTAGTTGCCCCACAGACCTTGGATATTCTTTTCTTTCTTTCTTTTTTTTTTTTTTTGGACTTTGTTCTCTTTGCTTTCAGGTTTTGAGGATTCTATTGATGTATCCTCTAGCTCAGAGATTCTTTACTCAGCCATGTCCAGTATACTAATAAGCCCATCAAAGGCATTCTTCATTTCTGTTACAGTGTTTTTAATCTCTAGAATTTCTTCATGGCTCTTTCTTAGGATTCTTATCTCTCTGCTTACATTGCCCATCTGTTTTTACATGCTGTCTACTTTATCTATTGGTGCACTTAGTATTTTAATCATAGTTGTTTTCAATTCCTGGTCTGATAATTCCAACATTCCTTCCATGTCTGGTTCTGAGGCTTACTCTCACTTCAAAGTGTGTTTTTTGCCTTTTGATATGCCTTGTAATTTTTTCTTAATAGCCAGACATGGTGTACTGGGTAAAAGAAACTGCTGTAAACAGGCCTTAGTATTGTGGTGGTGAGGTGTCGGGGGAAGGGAAGCACTGTACTGTCCTGTGATTAGATCTCAGTCTTTTAGTGACACTGTGCCTCTGGACTGTGAACTTCATAAGAGTTTCTGGTTTTTTCTTCTCCCATAGTTGGGGCAGGATGGCTAGAATGGGCTGTAGTTTGTTATTTCCCTTCCCCCTAGGTCAGCTAGGCTCTGATAATACCGCAGCAGGTTAGGCTCTGGTTAACTAGTTTCTCATGAGGGCAGACCTTGTTAAGAAGAATGAAGTGTGGTAGTGTATTTCAAAATGCTTCCTTTCCTCTCCCCCTCCCCACAAGCATGAAGGGATTTTTCTCTGTTATTAACTGTGGGAAATTGCTTGAGTCCTGGAGGTAAATCTCACAATATCTTGGAGGCCCCCTTAATTGGGTCCCCCTGGAGTTTTTAGCTTTCAGAGTTGCACAGTGAGCCTCCAGCAATTTGTCAATTATAGTTCAGGTTTTTCTACCCTTGCAGTGGTTCCTATGGTTGTTTCCACTTGTGAGTCTCTGTTCAAGTAAGCTGTGACTCCCTGTGTTCACTTGTCTATCTCGTCAATCTTTGGGGCAGTGATTTGCTCTATGTTCTCCCCTCTTACATATCCAAGAAGAGCTGTTCCTTTTTCAGTCTGTTCAGCTTTTCACTTGCTTTTAGGACAGAGTGGCAACGTCCAAACTTCTTACGTGTAGAACCAGAAACCGAAAGTCTCAGTTATTGTATTTCCAACTCCAGAATTTGCATTTTACTATTTTTTAATATATAACTTCTATCTCTTTATTGCTATTCCCTACTTCATAAGACATGGTTATTCTCTTAGTTGATTAGGGCTGCTATAACAAAAATACAACAGACTGGGTGGCTTAAACAACAAACATTTATTTCTCACAGTTCTGGAGGCGGCGAAGTCCAAGATCAAGGTGGTGGCATATTTGGTAAGGGCCTGCTTCCTTGTTCATAGACAGCTATGTTTTCATTGTTTCCTCACAAGGCAGAAGGGGCAAGGGATCTGGGGTCTCTCTCTCTTTTTTTTTTTTTTTTTAAAAAAAACATCTTTATTGGATTATAATTGCTTTACAATCATGTGTTAGTTTCTGCTTTATAACTGGGGTCTCTTTTATAAGGACAGTAATCCCATTCTTTTTTTTTTTTTTTTGCGGTACGCGGGCCTCTCACTGTTGTGGCCTCTCCCGTTGCGGAGCACAGGCTCCAGACACGCAGGCTCAGCGGCCATGGCTCACGGGCCCAGCCGCTCCGCGGCATGTGGGATCTTCCCGGACCGGGGCACGAACCCGTGTCCCCTGCATCGGCAGGCGGACCCTCAACCACTGCGCCACCAGGGAAGCCCACTAATCCCATTCTTAAGGGCTCCACCCTCATGATCTAATTATCTCCCAAAGGCTCTGCCTCCAAATACCATAACATCGGGGATTAGATTTCAATATATGATTTTTGAGGGGAACCAAACATTCAGTCTGTCACAGTCATCATACCTTCCTTTCCTTCTTTAAGCAAGATTTCCTTTAGTTCTTTGAATATATTTATAATGGCTACTTTGATGTCTTGGTTCTATTAAATCTGACATCTGATTGCTCTAACGGGCAGTTTCTGTTGCCTGATTTTTTCCCTGTGTATGAATCATACGTTCCTGTTTATTTTCATGTCTTGTAATTTTTTGTTGAAAACTGGACATTTTATATAATGTGTTGTAGCAACTCTGGGCACTGATTCCCTTGCCCCAGGGGCTAGTTATTGTTGTTTGTTTGTTTATTTGCTTAGTGAGTGCTGGATTATTTTAGTGAAGTCGATTTCCCCTTCAGTGTTAAACCTCTGATATAGCTCCTCAGAGGGCAAAGTCTTGGGCAGGAGCAATCAGCCTGGGATGAAAGTGGTTTTAGCAGGGCTCTCTTGACTCTCTTTCCCTGATCACACCCAGCTGTTAAACTCCACTAATTGCTGGCTGATTGCTCTATTGCTTTCAACAATGCCCTGGGGCATAAATTGCCCCACAGAATGAACTCTTTAAATTCCGACTACTTTGGAGGGGTAGTGTTTGAGGTCAGTGTTTGAGGGTTTTTCTGACCCTAAGAGGGCTATTCTAGCTGTCACGTTCCCTGGTTCTCCCCGTAAACTAGCTGGCCTGTGATTTAGTTTATACCTCTAATGAAAGATCAGTCTCCTCCTAATTGCTTTCCATCTTTCCTCCATTGTTTTTGATAGTATCCTTAGGCTTGACCTTCCCTACATTATGTTTCAAATAAAGTTCCTTTGGAAAGAGCTCCAGAGCACTGTTTTATGCCCTGCCTCTCCCTTTGGGCAAAATTTCTAAGCCATGGCTCATAGCTGGGGCAGGAACAGAGGCAGCTGCCTTCTAAGTGATACACCTGCTTTAGGAGCTGGGCACTGAGGAGGGGGTGGTAGCCTCTGGTCTTCTCAGTTTGCCTGTTCCTTCATGAAACCTCTGCCCCATGAACAAGCTGGGAAAAGAGTGAACAATGCCCCAGTATTCTCAGTGTACTGCACCTGAAGTAGATCTTCCACCCAAGGAATGGGGACTGTGTGGAAGACAGGAGCCCATGACTGCTCAACCATGCTCACCTGGAACTTAGCCTCTGCAACAGGTACCTGGAGGGTGGAATGATAAATACTGAAGTTCTGTCCTTCCTGGGAAAATTCACAAATATGTGGAAATTAAACAACACACTCTTGAACAACCAGTGAGTCAAAGAAGAAATCAAAAGGGAAATTAAAAAAAATCTTGAAACAAACGAAAATGGAAGCACAACATGCCACATCTCATGGGATGCAACAAAAGAAATTCTAAGTGGGAAGTTTATAAAGACCTACATTAAGGAAACAGAAAGATCTCACATAAACAACCCAATTTTACACCTCAACTAGAAGAAGAAGAGCAAGCTAGCCCAAAGTTAGCAGAAGGAAGGAAAAAACAAAGACCAGGAAAGGAACAAGTGAAATAGAGACCAGAAAAAAAATAGAAAAGATCAACAAAACTAAGAGCTGTTTTTTAAAATTAATTATTTTTTTGGCTGCTTTGGGTCTTTGTTGCTTTCTCTAGTTGTGGAGAGCAGGGGCTACTCTTCATTGCGGTGCGCGTGCTTCTCATTGTGATGGCTTCTCTTGTTGCGAAGCGTGGGTTCTAGGTGCCCGGCCTTCAGTAGTTGTGGCACACAGGCCCAGTAGTTGTGGCTCGTGGGCTCTAGAGTGCAGGCTCAGTAGTTGTGGTACACGGGCTTAGTTTCTCCGTGGCATGTGGGATCTTCCCAGACCAGGGCACGAACCCGTGTCCCCTGCGTTGGCAGGCAGATTCTTAACCACTGCACCACCAGGGAAATCCCTAAGAGCTGGTTTTTTGAAAAGATAAACAAAATTGACAAACCTTTAGCTAGACTAACCAAGCAAAAATGAAGACTCAAATAAGTAAAGTCAGAAATAGAAGATTATACAACTAATATCACAAAAATACAAAGGAAAATAAGGACTATTATGAACAATTATACAGTAAAAAATTGGATGACCTAGAAGAAATGGAAAAATTCCTAGAAACATAGAACCTATCAAGACCGGGTAATGAAGAAATATAAAATATGAACAGACCAATAATGAGCGAGGAGATTGAATCAGTAATCAAAAACCACCCAACCTTGTGACCACCTGGAGGGGTGGGATAGGGAGGGTGGGAGGGAGGGAGACGCAAGAGGGAAGAGATATGGGAGCATATGTATATGTATAACTGATTCACTTTGTTATAAAGCAGAAACGAACACACCATTGTAAAGCAATTATACTCCAATAAAGATGTGAAAAAAAAAACCCACCCAACCAAGAAAAGCCCAGGACCAGATGGTTTCATTGGTGAATTCTATCAAATATTTAAAGAAGAATTGATACCAATCCTTCTTAAACTCTTCCAAAAAATTGAAGAGGAGCAAACATCTCCAAACTCATTTTATGAGGCCAGCATTACCCTCATACCAAGCCAGATAAGGATACTACAAGAAAAGGAAACTACAGGCAAATATCCGTGGTGAATATAGATGCAAAAGTTCTCAACAAAGTACTAGCAAACTGAATTCAGCAGCACAGGAAAATTATCATACATCATGGTCAAGTGGGATTTATCCCTGGGATGCAAGTATGGTTTAACGTACACAAATCAATTAATATGATATACCACGTTGATAGAATGAAGGATTAAAATCATATGAACATCTCAGTAGATGCAGAAAAAGCATTTGATAACAATTCAACATCCTTTCATGATAAAACTCTCAATAAATTATGTATAGAAGGAATGTACTTCAACATAATAAAGGACATACATGACAAGCCCACAGCTAACATCATAATCAGTGGTGAGAGGTTGAAAACTTTCCTTTTATGATCAGGAACAAGACAAGAGTGCCCACTCTTGCCACTTTTATTCAACATAGTATTGGAAATCCTAGCCACAGCAATTAGGCAAGAAGAAATAAAAGGCATCCAAATCAAAAAGGAAGAATTAAAACTGTTACTATTTGTAGGTGACAGGATACTATATATAGAAAAACCCTAAAGACTACCAAAAAACTGTTAGAACTAAGGAGTGAATTAAGCAAAGTCACAGGTTACAAAACATACAGAAATCTATGGCATTTCTATCAGAAAGAGGAATTAAGAAAACAATCACATTTACAATTGCAACAAAAAGAATAAAATACCTAGGGATAAATTTACCAAGGTGAAAGACCGGTACACTGAAAACTATAAGACACTGATGAAAGAAATTGAAGAAGACAGAAATAAATGGAAATATATTCTGTGCTCATGTATTGGAAGAATGACTATCATTAAAAGGTCAGTATTACCCAAAACAATCTACAGATTTAGTGCAATCCCTATCAAAATTCCAGTGGCATATTTCACAGAACTAGAACAAATAATTCTAAAATTTGTATGGAATCACGAAAGATTGTGAATAGCTAAAACAACCGTGAGAAAGAAGAACGAAGCTGGAGGTATCATGGCCCCTGATTTCAAACTATACTATAAAGCTATAGTAATCAAAACAGTATGGTACTGGCACAAAAGCAGACACACAGATCAATGGAACAGAATTGAAAGCCCAGAAATAAACCCACACATGTATGGACAATTAGTTTATGACAAAAGAGCAAAGAACATATGGTGGAGAAAGGAAAGTCTCTTCAATAAATGGTGCTGGGGGACTTCCCTGGTGGTGCAGTGGATAGGACTCTGTGCTCCCAATGCAGGGGGCCCAGGTTTGATCCCTGGTCAGGGAACTAGATCCCACATGCATGCCACAACTAAGAGTTTGCATTCGCATGCTGCAACTAATGAGCCCACATGCTGCAACTGTGGGGCTGGTGAGCCACAACTAAGGAGCCCGCCTGCTGCAACTAAGACCTGGCACAAACAAATAAATATTTTTTTAAAAAATGGTGCTGGGAAAACTGAACAGCCACATGTAAAAGAATGAATCTAGCCCACTATCCTACACAATACACAAATGTGAACACAAAGTGGATTAAAGACATGCATGTAGGACCTGAAACCATAAAATTCCTAGAAGAAAACATAGGCAGTAACCTCACTGACATTGGTCTTAGTGATGTTTTTGTGGATTTGACTCCAAAGGCAAAGGAAACAAATACAAAAATAAACAAATGGGACTATGTCAAACTACAAACCTTTTGCACAGTGAAGGAAACTATTATCAAAACAAAAAGGCAACCTACTGAATGGGAGATGATATTTGCAAATCCAATAAGGGGTTACTAGCAATATATAAATAACTCAAACAACTGAACAACAAAAAATAATTCAATTAAAAAATGGGCAGATATATGAATAGACATTTTTCTGTAAAAGATATACAGATGGCCAACAGGCACATGAAAAGATGTTCAACATCACTAATTATTAGGGAAATGCACATCAAAACCACAATAAGATATCACCCCTCACCTATTAGAATGGTTATTATCAATAAGACAAGAAATAACAAGTGTTGGAGAGCATGTGGAGAAAAGGGAACCCTTGTACACTGTTGAGGGGGGATTGTAACTTGGTGCAGCCAATATGGAAAACTGTATGGAGATTTTTCAAAAAATTAAGAATAGAACTATGGAACTACCATATGATCCAGCTATTCCACTTCTGGGTACTTATCTCAAGAATATGAAAACACTAATTTGAAAAGATATAGGCACCCCTATGTTCATTGCAGCATTATTTACAATAGCCAAGATATGGAAACAACATAAGTGTCCATTGACAGAATGGATAAAGAAGATGGGGTGTGTATATACAATAGAATACTATTCAGCCATAAAAAAGAATATGTTGCCATTTGTGACAACATGGATGGACCTTGATGGTATTATGCTAAGTGAAATAAGTCAGAAGGAAAAAGACCAATACATATGATTTCACTTATATGTGGAATCTAAACAAAACAAAACAAAGGCAAGCTCACAGATACAGAGAACAGGTTGGTGGTTACCACAAAGGAAGGGTGTTGGGGGTGGGTGAAAAGGTTGAAGGGAGTCAATTACATGGGGATGGATAGTTACTAGACTTTTGGGGTTGATCACTTTGCAGTGTATATTATAATATACACCTGAAACTTACATATAAACGAAAAGAAATAAAATTGTTTTTGTTTGCAGATGATATGATCTTATACGTAGAAAATCCTAAAGACTCCACCAAAAAAACTGCTGGAACTAATCAATAGATTCAGAAAACTTGTAGTATACAAAATCAACATACAAAAATCAGTTGCGTTTCTATACACTAACAATGAAATATCTGAAAAAGAAATCAATCCCATTAATAATAGCATTAAAAATAATAGGAAAAATTAGGCAGAATTTTAACCAAGGAAGTGAAAGATGTGTATAGTGAAAATTATAAGACTTTGATGAAAGAAATTGAAATGACACAAATAAATGGAAAGATATCCTGTGTTCATGGATTGGAAGAATTAATATTATTAAAATGTCCACACTACCCAAAGCCATCTATATATTCAGTGCAATCCCTATCAAAATTCCAATGGCATTTTTCACAGAAATAGGAAAACAAACCTAAAATTCATGTGGAAGTACAAAAGGCTGTGAATAGCCAAAGCACTTTTGAGAAAGAAGCACAAAGCTGGAGGCATCACACTTCCTGATTTCAAAGTATATTACAAAGCTATAGTTATAAAAACAGTATACTAGTGACATCAAAACAGACACACAGACCAATGGAACAGAACTGAGAGCCCAGGAATAAAACCGTGCACATACTGTCAACTAATATTTGACAAGGGGGCCAAGAATACTCAATGGGGAAAGAATAGTTTTTTCAATAAATAGTATTGGGAAAACTGGATATTCACATGTAAGATAATGGAATGGATCCCTATGTTACATCACTCACAAAAATTAACTTGAAATTGATTAAAGACTTAAATATAAGACCTGAACCTGTAAAATCCCCGGAGGAAAACATAGGGGAAAAACTCCTTAACATTAGTGTTGGCAATGATTTTTTTATATAACACCAAAAGCACACACCACAAAAGCAAAAATAAATGAGTGGGACTACAGCAACTAAAAAGCTTCTACACAGCAAAAGAAACAATAAACAAAATGAAAAGACAACCTATGGAATGAGAGAAAATATTTGCAGACCTTATATCTGATGATAGGCTAATATCCAAAATATATAAGGCACTCATACAACTCAATACCAAAAAGTCCCCCAAATATTCCAATTAAAAATGGTTAAAGGGCCTGAAAAGGCATTTTCCCAAAGAAGACATACAAATGGCCAACAGGTCATGAAAAGGTGCTCAATATCACTAATCATCAGGGAAATGCAGATCAAAACCACAGTGAGCTATCACCTCATACTTGTTAGAGTGGCCATAATTAAAAAGATAAGCAATAACAAGTGTTGGGACTTCCCTGGTGGTGCAGTGGATAAGGCTCTGTGCTCCCAATTCAGGGGGCCCTGGTTTGATCCCTAGTCAGGGAACTAGATCCCATGCATGCCGCAACTAAGAGTTCACATGCCGCAACTAAGGAGACTGCTGCAACAAAGGAGCCCATGAGCCACAACTAAGGAGCCCATGTGCTGCAGCTAAGGAGCCCACCTCCTGCAATTAAGACCCCATGCAACCAAATAAAAATAAATAAATATTTTTTAAAAAAGAGATAAGTGTTGGCAAGGATGTAGTAAAAAGAGCACTGTTACATTGTTTGGGATGTAAATTGGTACAGCCATTTGGAAAACAAAAAATTAAAAATTTTAATTAAAATCAAAAAATTAAAAATAGAATTATCATATGATCTAGCAATCCCATTTCTGGGTATATATCCAAAGGAAATGAAATCAGGATCTGAAATAGATATCTGCATCTCCATGTTCAATGCAACATTATTAACAACAGCCAATACATGGAAATAACCTAAATGCCCATTGGCTGATGAATGGGTGAAGAAAATGTGATGCATACACACACACACAGGAATATTATCCAGCCATAAAAAGGCAGGAAATCCTCCCATTTGTGACAACCTGGATGGACCTTGAGGGCATTATGCTAAGTGAAATAAGTCAAATAAAGACAAATGCTGAATGATCTCACTTATGTATGGAATCTAACAAGGCTGAACTCATAGAAACAGAGAGTAGAATGGTGGTTGCCAGGGGCTGCTGTGGGGGGGATGGTGATGGTGTTGGAAGAAATGGGATATGTTGGTCAAAGGGTATAAGCTTACAAGTTATAAGATGAATAAGTTCTGGGGATCTAATGTATAGCATGGTGAGTATGTTTAAGAACAGTTTACTATATACTTGAAAGTTGCTGTGAGAGTAAATCTTGAATGTTCTCACCACACACCGAGAAAACGTAATTATGTCAGGTAATGGAGGTGTTAACTAACCTTATTGTGGTAATCATTTCACAATATACATGTGTATCAAATAATCACATAGTACACCTTAAAGTTACACAATGTTATATGTCAAGTATATCTCAATAAAGCTGGAGAAAAATAAAACCATGTATAATCTTAAAAAAAAAAAACCACATTAGGAAAGGTCTCCATGTCTTCCTGTCTCAAACATGTTCTTAAAGGTCTTAAAAAGTCAGAACAGGTCTAAAATACATCAAGAATTATCTCAAAATTGAAAGTCATCAGGAAGAGTTTTTTGTTTTTGTAACAGTTTCTTGTTGATATATAATTCACATACAGTAAAATTCACCATGTTGAAGTATATAATTTAGTGGCTTTTAGTGTGTATACAAGGTTGTGCAACCATCACCACTATCTAATTCCAGAATTTTCATCACTCTAAAAACAAACCCTATACCCATTAGCAGTCCCTCACTGTTCCTCCCTACCCCCAGCCGGTGACAATGACAAATCTACTTTCTGTCTCTATGTATTTTCCTATTTTGACATTTCATATAAATGGAATCATACAACATGTGACCTTTTTTTCTGTTTTCTTTCCCTTAGTGTAATATTTTCAAGATCCGTCTGTGCTGTAGTATGTATCAGTACTTCATTCCCTTTTATGGCTGAATAATATACCACTGTATGGATATATCACATTTTACTTATTCATCAGTTGATAGATATTTGGGTTGTTTCTCCTTTTTGGCTATTATGAATAATGATCCTATGAACATTTGAGTACAAGTTTTGTATGAACATCAGTTCTTATTCTGCAGGGAATGTATACCTAGGAGTGGAATTGCTGGGTCATATGGTAAGGAAGAGTTTTAATTGCCTCAGGAAGGGTCATAGACAAGACAAGAAGGGTCTCAATCATATAGGAACGGTTTAAATACATCAGGAAGTGCGGCAAATGTATCATAAATGCTCTCAGAGAGAGAGGAGGTGTCTCAAATACATCAGAAATCATCTCAAACAAGTCAGTAATGGTCTCAATGTAGTCAGGAAGATTTCAAAATGTCAGTAAGGGCTTCAAACTGAGACAAACATCTTAAATACATCACAAAAGGTCTCAAACCCGAAGGAAAGGTGTCATATAATCAAGAAAGGCATCAAATCTGTTAAGAAGTTTCTCAGAAAGTGAGTAAGGATCTTAAGATTTTATGAGAAAGGTCTCAAGTAGTTAGGAAAGGTAACAATAAGTTAGGGAGGGTCTCAAATATATCAGGAGTCATCTTACCCAGGCAGGAAGAGACTCAAATAGTCAAGAGGAATATCTAACACAGTAGTCAACTCAAACAAGTCAGGAAGGGTCTGACACTGGTAAGGAAGGGTCTCAAATTTGTCAGGCAGAGTGTAAAATATGTTTCTAATGGTCCTAAACAGGCCAGCAAATTAGGAAGAGAATCATACATTAGGAAGTGTCTCAAATCTGTCAGGAAGAGTCTCAAACACGTCAGAAAGGGTCACATTAGAGAGACAATGTCTCAACCATCACAAATCATCTCAAACAAGTAAGGAACACTTTCAAAGTCATTAGGAAGAGTTTCAAATTGGTCAGTAAGTGTCTCAAACTGAGAGCAACAGTCTCCAATAGTTGGGAAAAGTCACAGTATGTCAAGAAGTCTCAAACTTGTCAGGAAGAGTCTCTAAATAAATATAGGTCTCAAACATGTCATGAAGAGTCTCAGGAAAGTCAGGAAGAGTCTCGGGAAAGTCAGAAAGAGTCTCAAACAGTCAGGAAGAGCCTCAACTTTGTAAGGATTTCGAACATAGCAGGCACATCTCAAATGGTCAGGAAGAGTCTCATCATACCAAGATGTGTTTCAAACATGACAAGAAGTGTCACAAAGAGAGGAAGGATCTGAAATATATCACAAATCCTCTTAAACCAGACTGGAAGATTCTCCAAGTAGTAAGGAAGTGTTATGAAAAAGTCAGTAAGAGTCTCAAACAGAAATGGAGTGTCTCTGATACAACCCAGAGAATCAACATATCAGGAAGTGTCTCAAATGAATTAGGAAGAATCTCAAATACATCAGGAAGAGTAGCACACATGTCAGGAAGTTTCTCAAACATATTAGGAGTGTCGCAAGCAGAGAGGAAAGGTCTCACATGCATCAGGAATCTTCTCAAACAAGTCAAACAAGTAAATAAAGGTCTCAGACAGAGAGAAAGAGATCTAAATACCTCCAGAAGGGTCTCAAACTTGTCAGGAAAGGTTTCAAGCAAGTAGAAAAAATGTTCCTAATATATCAGGAAGAGTCTCGAAGAAATCGTGGATGCTCTAAAACATGTCAGGAAGGGATTTAAATATGTCAGGAAGGTTCTCAAATATGTGAGGAAGAGCCTCACACATGACAGGAAGAGTCTTAAACTTCTCAGAAACAGTCCAGAACAGAGAGGAAAAGTCTCAAATACATAAGGAAACATCTCAAATAAGTGAGGAATGTTCTCAAGGTGGTAAGGATGGACTGTAAATAAGCCAGTAATGTTTACTGAACCGAAGGAAGTGTCTCAAATTCATTTGTGAGTCTTAAGCATGTCAGGAAGATTCTCAAACAAGTTGGAAAGAGTCTCAAGCAAGTTAGAAAAGATTTCATAAATGTCAGGAAGAGTTTCAAAAATGTTATGAAGAATCTCAGATACATCAGGAAGAATCTCAAATAGGGAAGGAATGTTCTCAGATCTGTCAGGAATGATTACAAAAGGACAGGAAGAGTCTCAAATATGTCATGAATGGTCTCAAACAGTCAGGAAATGTCTCAAAGACAGCAAGAAGATTTTCAAATATATCAGAAAGAATAGCAAGTGTGTCAGGAACAGTCTCCAACATATGAGGAAGAGTCTCAAACAAGTCCGGAAATCTCAGACATCTCAGGAAGCATCTCCAACAAGCCAGGATGTGTCTCAGAGAGGAAGAGTCTCAAATACTTCACATACCTGTTAGGAAGGGAGGGTCCCAAGTACATGAAAAGGAGTCATGCATGTCAGAAAGGGTTTCAAATACATCAGGGGGCGGGGGACGCTCACTATCATCAGGAAGAGTCTCAAACATGACAAGATGTGTCTCGAACATGACAGGAAGTGTCAAGAGAGAGGAAGGAGCTGAAATGCATCCTGAATCCTCTCAAACCAGACTGGAAGGATCTCAAAGTAGTCGTGAAGAACATTACATTTGTCAGTGAGCGTCAATAAGTGTCTTGAATACTTCTGGAAGGGTCTTAAACATTTCACTAAGGGATTCTGAGTTGGGAAGCATGTCAACCAAGTCATACGTGTAAGGAAGAGTCTCACACACATTATGAAGGGTCTTAAACATGGGAGAAAGAGTCTTAAATAAGTACAGAAGGTTCTCAAATCCATTAGGAATGGTCTCAAAGAGACAAGAAGAATCTCAAAGCTGTCAAAAACAGTCTCAAATTCAAGGAATGTCTCAAATACATCAGGAAGAGGAGTAAATATGTCAGGAGTGGTCTCAAACATGTCAGGAGTGGTCTCAAACATGTCAGGAAAGGTCTCAGAGAGTCAGGAAGAGTTGCAAGCAAGTCAGAGAAGGCTTTAAATATTTCAGGATGTGTCAAAAATCAGGAAGGGTCTCATATAAGTCAGGGAGAGTCTCAACCTTGTCAGGAAGGGTCTCAAATTCATTAGGAGGGGCGTCAAATATGTCAGGAAGTGTCTCAAACAAGTCAGGAGGGGTCACAGACAGAGAGGAAATGTCTCAAACACATCAAGAATCATCTTAAGTTAGAAACAGTTTCAAAGTAATCTCACACATGGCGGGAAGTGTCTTCAAGTCAAAATGGGTCTCAAACAGACAGGAAACGTCTCAAATACTCTACGAATAGCTTCATACATGTCAGAAAGGGTCTCAAACAATTCAACAGAGTCATTTGCAGATCAGAAAGCGTTTCAGATACATCAGGTAGGGCCTCAAAATCATCAGGAGGAATATCAAAAACCTTTGGAAGAGTTTCAAACATGTCGGAAAAAAATCACAGGAAGAGTCTCAAATACCAGGAAGTGTCTCAAACACGATGGGAAGTGTTGCAGAGAGAGAGAGAGGAAGCATTTGAAATACGTTGCAAATCCTCTCGAACCTGTCTGGAAGGATCACAAAGCTGTCAAGAAGAGCTTTTGTTAGTAAGGGTGTCAAACAGAGAGAAGACTCTCAAATAAACCTGGAAGGGTCTCAAACATTTCAGAAGGAGACTCAAACAATTCGAGAAGCATCTCAAGCATGTCAGAAAAGGTCTCAAATATACCAGAGTCTCAAGCCATGAAGGCTCCCAAACACGTCTAGAAGAGTCTTACATACATGAGAAATGTTCTCAGATATGGCAAGGAAGGTCTGGAACACATGAGAAGCCGTCTCAAACATGTCAGGAAGGGCTTTAAATATGTCAAGAAGTTTCTAGAACAGAGAGGAAGATTCTCAGATACATGTGGAAGCATCTTAAACAAGTCAGAAACATTCTAAAAGTAGTTAAGAAGAGTTATAGATAAGTCAGTAAGGGTCTCAAACAGAAAGGAAGTGTCTCAGATACAACTGAGAGGGTGAAGAATGGCAAGTATATCAGGAGGAATCTAATCATCAGGTAGAGTAGCAAGCATGGCAGGAAGTGTTGCAAACAGAGGGAAAGAGTCTCAAATAATACATCAGGAATCTACTCAAGTCTGGAAGGTTCTCAAAGTAGTCAAGAAGAACTTGTAAAACAAGTCAGTAAACATCTCAAACTGAGAGAAAGAGAAAGAAACCCAAATACCTCCAGAAGGATCTCAAACATGTCAGGTAAAGTTTCAAATAAGTTGAGAAGGGTCTTAAGCAAGGTGTCTAATATGTCATGGAGAATCTTAAACAGGTCTTGAAGGCTCTCAAGTATGTCAGGAAATCTTAAATACATGAGGGTAGGTTCTCGAATATAGCAAGAAGTGTCTCAAATACTCCAGGAAGACTCTCAAACTTGTCAGGAAGTAGCCAGAACAGAGAAGAAGTGTCTCAGATACATCAGGAAGCATCTCAAATAAGTCAGGAAGGTTCTCAAAATAGCAAGGACAAACTAGAAATAAGTCAGTAAGGTGTTTCAAAGAGCAGGAAGTGTCTCAAATACATCTCACATGTTTTGAACATGTCAGGAAAGGTCTCAGCCAAGTTGAGAAGGGACTGAAGAACGTCAGAAAAAATCTCATATACATCTGGAAGAGTCTCAAAAAATTCATGAAGTCTTCTCAAACATGTCAGAAAGAGTGTTAAATAGGTAGGAAGCTTCTTAAATCCATCAGGAATACTCTCAAAGAGACAGAAGACTCAAATATGCCAGGTACACTCTCAGGAAATATCTCAAATAAATTGGGAAGATTCACAAATATGTCAACAAGAGTAGTAGATATGGCAGGAACAATCTCAGACATGTTAGGAAGAGTCTCAAACAGGAAGACTTTCAAGCAAGTTAGAAAGGGCTTCAAATACATTAGAAAAATTCTCAAAAAATCAGGAAGCATCTCAAACAAGTTAGGAAGTGTCTCAAATTCATCCGACAGTTTGCAATATGTCTTGAAGGGTCTCAAACAGTTGGGAAGAATCTCAAATATGTTTGTAGGTGCACCTGTGTTGAATGATGCACACCCCCCCCCATTCATGTACACCTGGAACCTCAGGATGTGACCTTATTTGGAAATAGAGTCTTTGCAGATGTAATTAGTTAAGACGAGGCCATACTGGATTAGGATGGGCCCTAAATTCAATAATTGCTGTCCTTATAGGAAGGCCATGTGAAGACACATAGGAAAGTGAATGCCATATGAAGGCGGAGGCAGAGATTGGAGTGATATGTCCACAAGCCAAGGAATGCCAAGAAATACCAACAACCACCAGAAGCTAGGAGAGAGGCATGGGACAGATTCTCCCTCAGAACCTCCAGAAGAAATCAATCCTGCTGATACCTTGATTTCAGACCTCTGGCCTGAACCATGAGGGAATTACTTTCTGTTATTTTAAGACACCCAGTTTGTGGGGGGGGGGGTGCCTTTTTTTTTTACAGCAGCCCTAGGAAACTAAATACAGTAGAGATATCAAATACATCAGGACGAGTCTCAAGGTTTTTAGGATGTGTCTCAGACAAGACAGGAAGTGTTGCCAAGGAAGAGGAAAAGTCTGAAACACATCAGTTCTCTCAAATTGGACCACAAGTATTCAAAGTAGTGAGGAAGAGCTTTAATCTTGTCAGAAAGGGTCTCAGACAAAAAGGAAGGGTCTCAAGCACATCCAGAAGGGCTCAAAGATTTCAATAAGGGTCTCAATAGGAGAAGTGTCTCAAGCACGTCAGAGAAGTTCTCAAATATGTCATGAAGAATCTTAAACAAGTCATGGTGACTCTCAAACTTTTCAGGAGGAGTCTTAAACACACAAGGAAGGTTCTTTTTTTAATTTATAAATTTATTTATTTTTGGCTGTGTTGGATCTTCACTGTGGCGAGCGGGGGCTACTCTTCGTTGTGTGTGGGCTTCTTATTGTAGTGGCTTCTCGTTGTGAAGCATGGGCTCTAGGCATGCGGGCTTCAGTAGTTGTGGCATGCAGGCTCAGTAGTTGTGGCATGTGGGCTTAGTTGCTCCACGGCATGTGGGATCTTCCTGGACCAGGGCTCGAACCCATGTCCCCTGCATTGGCAGGTGGATTCTTAACCACTATGCCACCAGGGAAGCCCAAGGAAGGTTCTTAAATACAGCATGAAGGGTCTCAAACACGTATGGAGGAGTCTTAAACTTGTCAGGAAGTATTTGAAGCAGAGAGGAAGAGTCCCAAGTACATGACAAAATATCTCAAACCAGTCAAGAAGTTTCTCAATGTAGTTAAGGAGAGTTATTAATAATCCAGTAAAGGTTGCAAACAGAAAAGAAGTGTGTCAGATACAAGCAAGTGTCACCGTGTTAGGAACGGTCTCAAAAGTCAAGAAGGGCCTCAGATACATCAGGAAGAATCCCAACTACATCAGGAGGAGTAAGAAACATATTAAGAAGGGACTCAAACATGTCAGGAAGTATCACAAACAGAAAAAAAGTCTCAAATACATCAGGAATCTTCTCAAACAATTCTGGAAGCATCTCAAAGTCATTAGGAAGAGGTTTAAAGACATCAAAGAGGGTTTTAACAGAGATAAAGGGTCTCAAAAACAACAATAAGGGTCTCAAACATGTCTGTACATTTCTCAAGCAAGTCATGAAGTGCCTCAGACATTTCAGCAAGAGTTTTAAGTAGGTCAGAAAGGTTCTTAAGTGTGTCAGGACCGGTCTCAAACAGAGAGAAGAGTCTCAAATACACCAGGAAGCTCTGACGCAACTCAGTAAGGGTCTTGAATATATTAGGAAGTATCTTACCCTGAGAAGAAGAATCTCAAATACAAGGAGAATCTCTAACACCTCAGGAAGAGTCTCCAGCAGGTGGGGAGGGGTCTCAAACATGACGGTAACATCTTAAGCTAGTCACAAAGGATCACACTGTCTGGAAAAGTCTTAAATATGTAAGGAATTTTCTCAGGAAACATCTCAACGATATCAGAAGGGTCTCAATCTGTCAGAAATACTGTCGAACAAATTAAGAGAGGTCTCATCCGGTCAAGAAGGCTCACGTAGTATGGTAGAGTCTCAAACTTGTGAGAGAGTGTCTTTTTTAAAATAACACTTTAAAATTTATTTATTTATTTATTTATTTTTGGCTGTGGCGGGTCTTAGTTGTGGCACATGGGCTCTTCGTTGCAGTGCGTAGGCTTCTCTCTAGTTGTGGCACGTGGGCTCTTCGTTGCAGTGCGTAGGCTTCTCTCTAGTTGTGGCACGTGGGCTCCAGAGTGTGTGGGCTCAAGAGCACATGGGCTCAGTAGTTGCGGCGTGCAGGCTTAGTTGCCCCGTGGCATGTGGGATCTCAGTTCCTGGACCAGGGATCGAACCCATGTCCCCTGCATTGGAAGGTGGATTCTTAACCACTGGACCAACAGGGAAGTCGCCGTGAGTGTCTTAAACAGACAAGAAGAGTCTATCTGAAGGTAGTTAGGAAGAGTTTTACATTCACCAGGAAGGGTCTCAGAGACAGGAAGAATCTCAAATACTTCAGGAATGGTCTCAAACGATTAAGAAAGGATTTTAAAATGGTCAGGAAGGGGAATTCCCTGGCAGTCCAGTGGTTAGGACTCGGTGGTTTCACTGCCGGGGCCTGGGTCCAATACCTGGCTGGGGAACTAAGATCCCACAAGCCACGAAGCGTGGCCAAAAAAAAAAAAAGACAAAAAAACTTGTCAGGAAGGGTCTCAAATGAATCAGGATGAATTTCAAGTATCTCAGGAAGGGTTTAAAATACATCAAGAAGTTTCTCAGTACTTTGAGAAGAGTCTCAAATATGTTAGGAAGGATTTTTTTTTTCATTATTGTTTTTTTTGGCCATGCCACACAGCTTGTGGGATCTTAGTTCCCTGACCAGGGATTGAACCCTGGCCACTGGCAATGGACGCTTGGAGTCCTAATCACCGGACCACCAGGGAATCCCCAGGAAGGATTGTAAATAAGGCTGGAAATGCCTCCAATATCTCAGCAAGGGTCTCCACCATACAAGAATGGTTCCAATACATCACTAAAGAGCTCAAACACTCAGGAAGATTTTAAAACATGTTTCAAAGCCATTAGGAAGGGTCTCAAATACATCAGGCTCAAACAAGTCTGGACAGTGTTAAATAGACAGCATCTCAAACTCAGAGGGAGTCTCAAATGTATCAGGAAAAGGCTCACACAGGTTAGTAATAGTCTTAAATATGTCAGGAAAATTCTCATATACCTCAGCAAGGATCGCAACTAGTCAGGAAGGGTCTCACACATGTCTGGGAGGCTTTCCAAGAGTCAGAAAGGCTGTGAGACGAGCGAAGAAGGGTGCCAAAGTCATCAGAAAGAGTCTCCAACAGTCCAAAAGGGTCTCAGAAATGTCAAGCAGGGCCTCTTACTTGTAAGGGTGTTTCTCAAACAGGCAGGCAGGGTCTCAAATATGTTGGAAAGTTGTTTCCCCAAAAGTCAGTATCTGATTGTAATCAGGAAGAGTTTTAAGTACATTAGTAAGGATCTCAGAACCAGGAAGAGTCTCAGGTACTTCGGGAATGGTCTCAAACAGCTCAGCAAGAGTTTCAAACAAGTCAGAAATGTTTTCAAATATATCAGGAAGAGTCTCAGAAAAATAGGGAAGGGTCTTAAACTGGTCAGAAAGGGTCTCAGATTCCTCAGGTAGAGTTTAAAATACATACAAAATGGTCTCCAATAGACAGTCTCAAAAATGTCGAAAAGAATTTCAAACAAGTTAGGATGAGTCTCAAATGTGTCAGGAAGGGTTTCAAATAAATTAAGGAGTCTTTCAAGACATCAGGAAAAGTCTCAAGTAGGTTAGGAAGTGTCTCACGTATGTCATAAAAGGTCTCAACCATGCAGGAATTGTTCACATACATCAGCAAGGGTCTCAAGCATGACAGGAAGTGGCTCAAACAGTCAAGAAGAGTTTCAAACATGTTAGGAAGGGGCTCAGATATGTCAGGAAGTAGCTCAAAACAAGTCAGGAACAGTCTTAAAGTAGTCAGGAAGGGTCTCAAACACACCAGGAGAAGTAGGAAACATTTCAGGAATAGTCCTAAATACATCTGGAAGCATCTCAAAAGGCAGAGTCTCAAATAGAAAAGTTCTCAGACCTCTTAGGAAGCATCTCATTAAGTCAGATAGGGTCTCAAACATGTCGGAAATGGTCTCAAATAAGTCAAGAAGGGTCTCAAATATGTCAGGAAGGATCTCATACTCAGTTAGGCATTGACAGTAAGTCATGAAGAGTCTCAAATAAGAAGAATCTAATACACATCAGAAAGAAACTAAAACAACTTAGGAGTGCTGCCACATAGTCATAAAGACTGTCAAAACAAGTCAGGAAGGGTCTCAAATACTGTAGGTACAATCTCAAACAAGTTATCTCTGACACCTCAAAAAGTGTCTCAAAAATGTCAAGAAGAGATTCAAACAGTCAGAAACGGTTTCAAGCAAGCCAGGAAGGGGTCAGATATATGCAAGGGTCTCAAATGTGTCATGAATGTTCTCAAACAAGCCAGGAAGAGTCTCAAACATGGCAGGAAGATCTCAGGAAGCGTTTTCATTACCTCAGGAAGGGTCTCAGTCAGGAAGAGTCTCAACAAGTCAAGAAGTGTCTCAGGGTTTCCCTGGTGGCACAGTGGTTGAGAGTCCGCCTGCCGATGCAGGGAACACGGGTTCGTGTCCCGGTCCGGGAAGATCCCACATGCCGCGGAGCGGCTGGGCCTGTGAGCCATGGCCGCTGAGCCTGTGCGTCCGGAGCCTGTGCTCCGCAACGGGAGAGGCCACAGCAGTGAGAGGCCCACGTACCGCAAAAAAAAAAAGTGTCTCAAATATTTTTGGAAGGGTCACAAACAGAAAGAGAGAGTTTCAAATAATCAACCTAGTTCTCTAAAATGTCAGGAAGCCTCCAACAAGTAGCGAAGGATCTGAAACATGTCCGGAAGAGGATGAAATACATGAGGAATTTTCTCAAGTCAGTCAGGGGCTCAGACATCTTAGGAAGAGTCTCAAGCATGTCAAGAAGTTTCTCACATAGTGACAAAGGCTGTCAAACAAGTCATGAAGGGTCACAAACACGTCAGTAGGGTCTGAAATATGTCAGATGGGGTCTCCAACATGGCAGGTATCATCTCAAACAAGTTAGGAAGCATCTAAAATTGTCCAGAAGAGTTTTAAATATGTGAGTCTAAAACAGAGAGGAAGAATCTCAACACATCAGGAATGGTCTTAAACACACCAGGAAAGTTCTCGAACAAGTCTGGAAGAGTCTCAAATCAGCATGGGTCTCCAAGTTGTCAAAGTTTTAGATATATTGGGAAGGATCTCAGACAGACAGGAAGAGTCTTAAATATGTTGGGGATTGTCTCAAATGTATCAGGAAGCATGTCAAAGTCCTCAGGACTAGTCTCAAATACATCAGGATGGGTCTCAAGTCCATCAGGAGGTATCCCAATCAAATCAGGAATGATCTCAAATATGTCAGAAAGCTCTGACATGAAAAGATAGGTCTGAAACAAGTTAGGGATGGTCTCAAACATGTCGGGAAGAGTCTTGAACAAGTTAGGAAGGCTCCCATACAAATCAGGAAGGGTATCTAATTCATCAGACAGAGTCTGAAACAAGTCAGGAAGGGCTTAAATAAGTCAGAAAGAGTCTTTAAAAGTCAGACATCTTCTCAGATATGTCAGCAAGGGTCTTAGCTTAGACAAAGACAGTTCATTTCTAAGGAAATGATTTCACCCACTTGTGTATCATCACGATGATTCTGAGCCTCTAGCTGTATGCTCTGATGTGCTCAGAACTTCAGATAGGGCCAGAAACATGTGGCCATTCCATCCTCTCCATCCCCTCCCTCCCATATTTGCTTTATGGCCAGTTGATACAATGCCAGACTCTTCTGACATAACTTCCAGGTCATGGTCTAAGAGCCAGTATTTATTTCCTTCTCCATATATTTATATCACAGCTGTCAGCTGGGATCTTTTCAACAGCAAAATGACTCCAAGCTTAGAAGCACCTAAGGGTTTTTTTTTTTTAAGGCCTTTTGGTTTGTTTGTTTGGTCATTTGTTTTTTGATAAGCTATGCTAAAATTAATAGCACTTAACAATTCTGCACAAAGAAATTTAGTGAGCAAAAACTGCCATCAGTTTTTTGCTTTATAGGAAGCCAGGAAGGGGTCTTGTATAGAAATTAAACGGTGGCGTGCTTGTGATTGCAGTTTACATCCTCTTCCAGTGGAAAATAAACACAGTGTTCAGCATGGCTGGATTCCCCGCTTCCTTGTTTATAGAGGTGACTGGGTGTCTTTATCAATCATTTGTTTACTGTAAGTGTTCCAATTAGAAGCAAAGCTCTTTAGGTAAAATTCACATTGCCCAAGCTTGCCCCTAACTTTGCATTTATTAGCTCTAGGAAATATTTCTTACCCAAACTTTGTGTTTGTATAATGTGCAGTAAATGAAAACAAACAATCACCTCTCCTGGACAGTGTTTTAGCTAATATCAGAGAATACATGAGAGTCAGCAATTGTTGGTCAAAGGATAAGAGAAGAAATATGTGGAAAGCTGTTATGCCTTGGAACTAAAGAATTAAGGAAAGAATACCTTGGAAGGGAATGCTAATATTTCCTCAAGTCTCCAGAATTATTGCCTGGGAGAACAGTATTGAATTACAATTTGTCAAATTAATAACCATAAAAATTAAAAATAGATGACCTAATTTGGTCTCATAAATTATTTTTGAGAACCACTGACTCATGCCAAGGTGTTTCTGCAGTGAAGACTTGGTCCTGCCCTGGTTTCTCCTCTCACTGGTGAGGGGCTAGCGGCTGCCTAGCCCCTCCGATTCCCCAGGCCCTGTCTTAGTCTGCAGAGAAGCAAGGAAAGTATCAGCCAGTGTGGTCCAATTACCTTCTAGAGACATATATGAGTACATTTTTTGGTGTGATTCTTGGAATCTATATTTTTATCTATGGACCAAGTACTGAGGAAACAGGAACACTTGGTGGTGGATTAAAGAGGGCTGCAAATTCTTTGCCCCTGTCTGCATTGAGAGGTAGAGTTTATTTCCCCTACCATTGTGTCTGAACAGGGCTTGCCACTCTTTAACCAACAGAATGTGGCAGAAGTGACCCTGTGCCAGTTGCACGCCCTGAGAACTGGCAGCTTCCTCTTCGCTCTTGGGCACTTCCTCCACCATCAAGTGAGAAGCCCGAGTGACATGGAGAGGCCATGCATAGATGCTGTGGACAACAGCCCTAGCTGAGCTTTCAGCCAACGGTTGACATCAACTGCTGGCCGTCTGTGTGAGTCGTCTTGGTTGTTCCAGCCCAGTTCAACCACCAGATGACTGTAGTCCCAGCTGACAGCAGACAGAGTAGAAGCAGCTCCCAGCTGATCCAAGTGAACCCACAATAGATAACTGAAACAATTAAGCATTAGCTGCCTCTGATATCTATGGAGCACGGCCAGCCACTGTGCCAAGTGCTGAGTGCTTTGTATTCTCTATCTTATTTAATCCCCCCAAGCGACCCCAGGTGAGAGCTATTATTATGATGCCTGCTTGACCAGTGAAGAAATTGAGCTTTGAGCTTCAGAAATGTTAAGTATCTGGCAAAGTTAGTGAATACTGGTGCTAGAACTCAAACTCAGGCTTGCAATAAACCGTAATGGAAAAGAATACGAAAATGAATATGTACACACACACACACACACCCCGAATCACTTTGCTGTATACCAGAAACACAACACAACATTGTAAATCAACTATACTTCAATTAAAAAAAAAAAACAAACCGCAGACCCAATTTCAAAGCGTGCCTCTCTGCCGTCCAAATGATCTGCTTTAGTCAGATTAGGCAAGAAGGAATTCCCATAAACTTTACTAGGCAAAAAACATACGGATTTATATGGAAAAAACATACTCAAGCCTCAACTCAATGCTCCAAAGAACACTTAAAAAACCCCTTTTTACTCTGGAACATTTCCAAACATATATACTAGTACGACAGTGTATGAACCACCATGTACCCATCACGTGGTTTCAACAATTACGAACAGATGACCAATCTTGTTTCATCTACATTCCCAACTACGTTTTTCACCCCACCATGACATTATCTTAAAGCAAATCCCAGACATTATGTCTTCTCGTCTGTAAATATTTAAGTATGTATCTCTAAAGATAAAAACTTTTTCCCCCAAGCATAACCCTTATCACAGCTAAAAAATATTGACAGTTTAAAAATATCATTTATATCCAGTCAGTGTTCAAAATCTTCCACATTATCTCATAGTTATTTGTTTTAATAGTTGGTTTCTTCAAACGAGGAACCAGACAGCGTCCCTCATTGCATGTGGTTAATGTATCTCAAGTCTTTTTGATAGGTTACTCCTTCCTCTTATATTGTTGCTATTTGTTTGCAGAAAAAAATGGACACATCTGCTCTGGCAAATTTCCCACAGTCAGTATTTGGCCGATTGTATCCATGTCTCCAGTGTCATTTAATATGTTCCTTTAAACCCTGTGTTTCCTATAAAGTGGCAGTTAGGTTTACAGGCTTGATCAAATTCAGGTTTGATTTTACTGGCAAGAATACTTCATAGTATCCAGTCTTATATTTAGGTCTTTAATCCATTTTGAGTTTATTTTTTTGTATGGTGTTAGAGAATGTTCTAATAAATGAACTTATATACAAAACAGAAATAGACCCACAGACATAGGAAACAAACTTATGGTTACCAAAGGGGAAAGGGTGAGGGAGGGATAAATTAGGAGTTTGGGATTAGCATATGCACACTACTATGTATAAAATAGGTAACCAAAAAGGACTTACTGTACAGCACAGGAAACTACACTCAATATTTTGTAATAACCGATAAGGAAAACAAATCTGGAAAAAAAAATATGTGAATCACTTTGCTGTACACCTGAAACACACAACATTGTAAATCAACTATATTTCAATTAAAAAATATATTTTGTAAGTAGTACTGTGTACTTCCTTTTGCACCGTATCAGGAGGCCTGTGACGTCTGGCTGTCCCATTTTTAGTGATGCTAAGATTAATCATCAGATTCTGGTGCTGTTAGTCCCTCTTTTAAAGTTTCCATCAGCCTTTCACCTGATGGAAAACATTGCCTTGATCCATTATTTCATTAGGGCTTACAAATTTGTGAGCTTCTAATTGTCATTTCTTCTGCCTTTATTAGTGGGAATTTTTCTGTAATAAAGAACTTTCTTTTATCAACTGTTTGGATACCCTGAAGTACAGTTCATATAAGAAAGGCAGAATAATTCGTTATTCGTTACCTTTATTCACCAATATTGTCTAAAGATGACCAAAGAGCTTTTTAGAAAAATCATTACGAGCCTATGGATTTTTAGCATATGTCATGTATTTCAATTCATTACATTCATTTTTTAATTCCTCACTTTTAACCATTTCATTGAGATTATAATTCACATACCATACAATTCACCCATTTAAAATGCACAATTCAATGGTTTTTAGTGTATTCACAGAGTTGTGCAATCATTACCATAATACAATTTTAGAACATTTTCATTCTGCCAAAAAAGAAACCCTATACCCGTTAGCAGTTGCTCCCCAGCCTGCCCAAGGCTCCAACAACCCTACGCAACCACTGATCTACTTTCTGTTTCTATTGATTTGCCTATTCTCGACATTTCCTTTAAATGGAATTGCACCACATGTAGCCTTTGGCTTCCTTCCCTGAGTATAATGTTTTCAAGGTTAATCCATGCTGTACATTTTAGCACCAAAATATATTCCATTGTATGGATGAACCACATTTGTTTACTCGTCATCAGTTGATGGACCTTTGGGTTTGTAGAGGGTTGAATGGTGGCCTCCAAAAAGATATGGCCATCTCTTAACCCCTGAAACCTGTGAACATGACCTTATTTGGAAAAAGCTTCTTTGCAGATGTAATTAAGTTAGGGATCTCAAGATGAGATCATCCTAGTGTGCCCTAAATCCAGTGACAAATATCCTTATAAGAGACACATAGAGGAGAGAGAGAGAGAGAGAGAAGGAGGAGACATGTAAAGATCAAGGCAGAGATTGGATTGATGGGGTCACAATAAGCCAAGGAACCACTGGAGACACCAACAGCTGAAAGAGGCAAGGAAGGATTCTGCCCTAGAAACTTCAGAGGGAGCACAGCCCTACCAGCACTTTGATTTCAGACTTCTGGCTTCCAGAACTGTGAGAGAATAAATTTCTGTTGTTTTTAGCCGCCCTGCAGCCTTAGGAAACAAATACAAGGTTATTTTCACTTTTTGGCTATTATGAATAATGTTGCAATGAACATTCACATACAAGTTTTTGTTCAGACGTATGTTTTCATTTCTCTTGGGTATATACCTAGGAGTGGAATTGCTGGATCATATGGTAACTGTATGTTTAACATTTTGAGCAACTACCAAATTGTTTTCCAAAGCAGCTGCACCATTTTACATTCCCACCAACAACATATAAGGGTCTCAATTTCTCCACATCGTCACCAACACTTATTATCATGTGTATTTTTGATTATAGCTAGCCTGTTGGGTGGAAAGTGGTATCTCATTGTGGTTTTGATTTGCATTTTTCTAATGACTAATGATATTGAGCATCTTTTCACGTTCTTCCCCCACCCCAGTTTTGAGGTATCTTTTCACATTTTTAGTGGCGTGTACATCTTCTTTTGAGAAATGTCTACTCAGATCCTCTAGAGTTTGGACATTTCTGGCCACCACTGGCTTCGATATGGCTGCCCCCAGGGAAAGGCGAGGCTAGTGTGAAAGTGCAGACCCTAACTCCCTCCTTGCACGGATAGTAATGCAGCGTTCAAGAGATGGAAGGTGCAAGTGTCTGAGCAAAGTGGGCCTCAGTTGGAAAGGCAGTGTGGACGAGGATGTGGTAGAGCTTGTGCAGCCCTTGACTGGGCGAGAACAGTTTTTCACTGCCAGTTCCTGCGCTGGCTGCATCATCCTCCTAGACGGGGGTATAAATGGTTTTGAGGTTCAGAAACAAAACCGTTGCTGGCTACTGGTTACACACAAACTGTACGTGAAAGATGACGTGATTGTAGCCCTAAAGAAAGCGAATGGTGGTGCCGTTTTGAAATTTGAACCACTTGTTCTTCATGTGCAGCGTCAACAGTTGCAGGATGCACAGATTCTGGTAAAATTTTGTGATTGTACTTGAATTTATAGCATTCAGTGGCAATAGATTCTGCTTTCAGGAACTCTGGCATAATAGTGGGAAAGAGAGGAAAGACTGTGTTGGCTGTCCAGAGCACACATGGCTTAGAAGTTCCATTAAGCCATAAAGGAAAACTGATGGTGACAGAGGAATATACTGACTTCCTGTTAAAGATAAGCAAATCAAAAAATGGAGGAAAGCAAGAAGAGAATTGAAAGGTTTTCTGCCTATAACATGCTTTGTAAAAAGAAACTATTTCTACTACCTCACATCCCAAAGAGAAAAATAACTCATCATATACTCATAAGAAAAAAAGAAACCCAGAAAAAGCACATGGCAAATGTATTACTGAAGGAAGTGATAAATAACTTGAAAATGATGAGCACGATGATCCAGGAATCAGGGTGTAACTGTCTTCCCTGAAGACTGCTGAGATTTGGTTCCAAAGTGTCTTGGTAGAATAATGTTTCTAATAGATTTTATAAAGTTGCTCTATATAAGAGTATTTTAGTCTGTTGAGTGTATCAGCCTGTCAGAAAAGCAAGATTTAATTTTTTCCTATATTTTAGAGAAACCCTTAGCTTTAAAAAATACCTGTGTATAATATTTGCTCTTAAATACCATCTTTTTTAGTCACATAGTCATTGAAAACATAAAATTATGATTTTTAATGCCAAAAAAAAGATCCTCTGCTCATTTTTAGGTTGGGTTGTCTTTTTATTATTGAGTTTTAAGAGTTTCTTTTTTTTAAAAACATATTCTGGATATAAGTCCCTTCTTAAGGATATATTTGCAAAATTTCCTTCTGTCCTTTGTCTTCTCACTTTCTTGATAGTAGTGTTTGCAGCACAAAAGATTTTAGTTTTGGTATTGTTTAATTTCTCTCTTCTGTTGTTGTTGCTTGTGCTTTTGGTGTTGTATCTAAGAATCCATTGCCTAACCCTAGGTCATGAAGATTTACTCCTATATTTTCTTCTAAGAGTTTTACAGATTAAACTCTTACATTTAGGTCTTTAATCCATTTTCAATTAATTTTTGGTGTATGTTGTGAGGTAAGTGTCCAACTTCATCCTTTTGCAAGTGGATATCTAGATGTCCCAGCACCGCTTCTTTTTTAAAAATTTTTTAAAAATTTTATTGAAGTATAGTTGATTTACAATGTTTCAGGTGCACAGCAAAGTGATTCAGATATATATATTCTTTTTCAGATTCTTTTCCATTATAGGTTATTATAAGATATTGAATGTAGTTCCCTGTTGTTTCCAGATATTGAGTACAGTTCCCTGCTGTTTATCTATTTTATATATCTGTAAATCCCAAATTCAAAATTTATCCCTCCCCCTTTCCTCATTGGTAACCATAAGTTTGTTTTCTATGTCTATGAGTCTATTTCTGTTTTGTAAATAAGTTCATTAGTATCATTTTTTAACATTCCACATGTAAGTGATTTCATATGGTATTTGTCTTTGACTTACTTCACTTAGTATGATAACCTCTAGGGCCATCCATGTTGCAGCAAATGGCATTATTTCATTCTTTTTTGTAGCTGAGTAATATTCCACTCTATATATGTATCACATCTTCTTTATCCATTCTTCTGTCAATGGACATTTAGGTTGCTTCCATGTCTTTGCTATTGTAAATAGTACTGCTATGAACACAGGGGGCCAGCACCATTTCTTGAAAAGACTCTTCATTTCCCATTAAATAGTCTTGGCATGCTTGTTGAAAATTGTTTGACTGTAAGTGAATGGGTTTATTTCTGGATTCTCAGTTCTATTGCATTGATCTATATGTCTGTCTTTATTCCAGTGTCACACTGTCTTGATTATAAGTTTTGTAGTAAGTTTTAAAATCAGGAAATGTGAGTCTTCCAACTTTGTTCTTCTTTTTCAAGGTTTTGGCTATTGTGGGTCTCTTGCATTTCCATATGAATTTTAGGATTAGCTTGTCAATTACTGCAAAAAAGCAAGCTGGGATATTGACAGGTATTGCACTGGATCTGTAGATCACTTTGGGAAGTATTACTACCTTACCCATAAACATGTGATAAGTTTTCATTTATTTAAATCTTTAATCTTTCAACAATGTTGTGTAATTTTCAGTGTATAAGTTTTACACTTCTTTTGTTAAATTTATTCCTAAGTATTATTTGATGCTGTCATAAATGGAATTGTTTATTTTCAGAGTGTTTATTGCTAGTGTATAGACGTACAGTTGGGTTTTGTTTATTGATCTTGTATCCTGCAATCTTGCTGAACTATTAGTTCTAATAGTTTTTTAGGGGATTTCTGAGGATTTTCTATTTACGAGATCATGTCATGTGCAAATAGAGATATTTTTACTTTTTCCTTTCCTGGCTCTTATTTCTTTTTCTTGCCAAATTGTCCTGGATAGAACCTCCAGTACAATGTTGAATGGAAGTGTTAGGAGCAGACCTTCTTATCTTATTCCTGACTTCAGGATCATTGTTCTTTTTAATGTTCAAATTGTTCCATCTTTAGCAAGTAGAACCCCTTAAAATTGATTACTGTGCCCTTTTGACATCCATAATATTTGATAGCTTCCATGTTTTCTGTTTTAATAGCTTATCTTGTATATATCCTGGTCCAGGGAGTCCTAGTTATTTTTACTGGGTAAAGTATATATATCATACACACTAATAGTTTCAAAAAAGCAATAGTAGAATCATCACTAAAAGTTTAAGATTTTCTAAAATTTCTTTTGTCTATAGGATATATCCCACAAGAGATGTACAGTCAACACTATATATTTTAAATTATTTGACATAATTTAAAAAATTTAATTGAGGTATAATTGACATATAACATTATATATGTTTCAGATGTACAGATTTGATATTTGTATGTATTGTGAAATGACCATCACAATAAGTCTCGTTAACATCTGCCACCATACATAGTTACAAACATTTTTTTTCTTGTGATGAGGACTTTTAAGATCTGCTCTCTTGGCCACTTTCAAATATGCTATACAGTATTATTAACTGTAGTCACCATGTTTTATGTTACATCCCCATGATTTAATTATTTTATAGCTGGAAGTTTGTACCTTTTGACACCCTTCACTCACTTCTCTCACCCCTAGCCTCCATCCCCCACCTCTGGCAATCACCAATCTCTTATCTGTATTTATGAGCTTGGTTTGTTGTTGTGTTGTTTCTAAATTCCACATGTAAGTGAGATCATACGGTGTTTGGCTTTCTCTGTCTGATTTATTTCACTTAGTATAATGCCCTCTAGGTCCATCCATATTGTTGCAAATAGCAGGATTTCGTTCTCTTTTTATGGCTAAATAGTATTCCATTGTGTGTGTGTGTGTGTGTGTGTGTGTGTGTGTGTTTGTGTGTGTATGTGTGTGATCAACAGACATACAACATTAACTTCTGATCAACTGGCTATTCATCAGAGATTCCCATGACCCGCTCCTTAGGTTTGATTAATTTGTTAGAACAGCTCACAGAACTCAGGAAACCTGTTCACTCACTAGATTACAGGTTTACTACAAAGGATATTAAAGGATATGAATCAACAGTCAGATAAAGAAATACACAGGACGAGGTCCTGACCAAGGGAGCTTCTGTCCTCGTGGAGTTTGGGGCCCAGCGTGGGTCACATGGAAGCATTCTGGTTGCCCAACCTGGAAGCTCTACAAACCCCCTCCTTTTGGGGTTTTTTTGGAAGCTTCATTAGATACGCATGATTGATTAACGCATTGGCTATTGGCAGTTGAGTCAGCATCCAGCCCCTCTCCCCTGCCCGGAAATCAGGTGGTGGGACTGAAAGTTCCACCCCCTCTATTCTTGGTTGGCTTCCCTAGTAGCCCCCATCTTTAGGTGCTCTCCAAAGTCACCTCATTAACATGAACCCAATTGTGGTAGAAAGGGGCTTGTTGTGAATAACAAGACACCCATTGCACCTTAATGTCTCTGAAGGAAACTGAGGGCAAGAGAACGAATATTTTAATGAAAGATGTTCCTATTGTTCTTATTGCTCAGGAAATTCCAAGGGTTTGGGTAACTATGAGCGAGGAACTGTGGATGAAGACCAAATGTATGTGAGAAATGTATTTTGGTCATCTGAATGACCAAATTGCTATATTTCTTCTAAATCATAGTATTGTAGAAATCAACATCAAGTCTAAACTCTTCAAGATGGTCTGTGTGCTCCCTCACCAAAGCCATAGCATAGCAAAGGTACAGCAGCACATAACCCAGCACCACAAATTTGCTCACGCGGACTTTTCCTTTGTCAAAAAATACAACGATTGGGGCTTCCGTGGTGGCGCAGTGGTTGAGAGTCCACCTGCTGATGCAGGGGACGCGGGTTCGTGTTCTGGTCTGGGAGGATCCCACATGCTGCGGAGCGGCTGGGCTCATGAGCCATGGCCACTGGACCTGCGCATCCCAAGCCTGTGCTCCTCAACGGGAGAGGCCACAACAGTGAGAGGCCCGCGTACCGCAAAAAAGAAAAAATACAAAACAAAACAAAAACAAACAAAAACTACAACGATTGGCTGAATTAAAGTTCCTCTTTTCCTTATATATCGGTCAATGATTTCAGATTTAAGTGGCTTAATCATTACCTTAGGAAACCTAACATTTCTGGCATTTTTCTTTAGGATAATTCATACGTAAAATTTAAACTTTCCCTTCCTTGGTCAATGTATCAGTTAGGATTAGATTCCACAGCATGTAATAGAAACCCAGAGTACAGTGGCTTAAACATGATAGGGGTTTATTTTTTTTTCTCCCATGAAGGGAGTTCCGGAGTAGGCATCCAGGGCTGATATGGCAGCTCTACACACATCTAGGACCCAGGACCCTTCTTTCTGCTCCCCTATATTTGGTGCATGGCTCCCAACATCAAGATTGCTTCACAGTCCCTGATGGCTGTTGCAACTCAGCCATTATATATACACATTCAAGGCCATAGGCAGGAGGAAAGGGCAAGGGCAAAAGGTTAAATCACTTGCATTAGTCAGTTTTCTTTACAAAGCTTTCTCAGAAGTCTCACGCAATGACTTTTGCTTTCACCCTATCAGCCATCAATATCTGCAGGGAAAGCTGGAAAAGTATTGTTTTAAAGCTAAGCGCATTGCCACCCCCAATAATATAGGGTTTCTGTTCATAACAAAGAAAGGGAGAATGAACAGTGGATAGGTAACTAGCAATCTGTGTCACAGTCTGTCAACCTCAAGAATTGTAATTTTGTGAATTGCTTGTAGCACATTCTGAACACTGCCACTTTAAGACAACAGGACCCTTCCATAGGGTCCCATCACAGGGGAGGACTTTCCACAGCACTTTGTCCAAAGCCATCCTGGTTGCATCCTATTTCTGCTACCTTGCTTCTTGCCAGCGCTGTGACCCTACTGCCTCTTCTCTTGCTTGGATTTGGTGACTCACACACTGATGCCACTCTGGGCTCCTGTTTGTGCCACTCAGCCTGCTGACCCTCCCCTCATTTCTGATCTTAACTCCTATCCCATTTCCAATTTTACCATTCCCAGGTGGTCCCTGACCCCTTCAAACATCCAGCCTTTCATAAGGAATAAGTTCCAGTCCTAATGGCTGACAGTTACCATATCCATCTATGTGTTTTTCTATGAAATCGTAGCCCCCAAATGTTGTGGAATTTTTAATAACTAAGGGTAAATTGCTTCGTGGAAAGAGCACCAAACTAGCAGGCAGGAGACTTGGGTTCTACACCTTCATTCTTAATTCTTCAACCAATAGTTTTTTGAGCAATTACTTTGTGTGAGTCACTGACCCAGCTCTGCTACTAATTCAGTGTGAGGGCTGGGGGATGTCACTTCACCTCTTTTTTTCTTTCCTGGACTAAATGAACTTGAAGGCTCTTTTAGCTTGTGCTCTTCTAGAAGCGGACCCTGAGACGAGGATTTAGAGGAGTTGTGGTCAGATGTTTTGTAGCACGTCCTCCAATGGGGATGTGTTTGGTGTTTTTTCTCATGATTAGACTGGAGTTACAGGTTTTGGGGAGAAAGACCATAGAGGTAAAGTGCAGTTCTCATTACATCATATCACGTGTACAAACTATCAACATGACATCACTATTAGTGTTGACCTTGACCACCAGGCTGATATAGTGTTTGTCAGATTTCTCTACCATAAAGCTGCTCCTTCCTCCCGCCCTGCCCTGCCTTTCCATACTCTTCTCTTTGTAAGGACATTACTATATACCGCCGACACTTAAGGAGTTGGGAGATACACTCTACCTCCTAAAGGGCGGAGTATCTACATAAATTACTTGGAATTCTTCTGCACAGGGACATTTGTCTCTTCTTCCCCACTTACCTATTTATCTATTCAATCATTTATATCATGAGTATGAACTCATGAATATATGGGTTATAATCCAGTAGTACTTTATTTTGTTACTCGAATTGTTCTAGCTTTGGCTACTGGGAGCTCTTTCAGTTCTTAGTTCCTTGACCAGGGATCGAACCTGTGCCCCTGCAGTGGAAGCACAGTCTTAACCGCTGGACTGCCAGGGAAGTCCCTGACTCCTTGTCCTTTAGCCATACCCCTTGTGTGTGTGTGTGTGTGTGTGTGTGTGTGTGTGTGTGTGTGTGTTCAGCGCTACCTTACCTTCTGGCACTACAAGATGCTCTAGGCTTATTTTGTATATCCCCTGCCCCAGCTCTAGAATCAGCCATTTCTGCAAAGAGCCTGGGTGCCTTCTTTTGTTTTTAAATTAGAAAATGGTATTAGAAACCAATATCTAGGCACTAGGTGTGTTCATTGTTACTAGTTCATCATTGCTTCTTAGCATTCTCAGCTGATGGAGTAAGGAAACGTTTGTATACTAACCAATGTATATCTACATATCTATAAATAGTTCTATATGTATTCATCTATATCGATATTAAGCTAAACATATCTCCATACTGATGTCTCCAAGTTTAATCCAGTACCAAAAGGATTATTCTAGCCTTCTTCTCTTGCTTGTCTGGAACCTTCCCCTCTAATGGCGAGAAACCTGGCTTCCAGGATCTACCATCTATTTGCTTAATTGCTCATGTCCAGGATACACGTACAGCAGCATTAGAATTGTTAACCTCTACCCTCCATGGGAAAACACTTTATCAACCAGAATGTGCTGCTTATACACAGTTTCGTTTGTTTTTAGTCTTATAGTATCTACTCCTTTCCAAAGTTACTTAGGAACTTACCTTTTTTCCCACCCCCCTCAGTGCAGTTATTTCATACATTTGTAATGTAGTTAGATTCTTTTGTCACAGTCTGTATTCCATCTAGGGATCCCTAGACCTCCTAAATGACTTTTTTTTTTTTTTTTACATCTTTATTGGAGTATAATTGCTTTACAATGGTGTGTCAGTTTCTGCTTTATAAAAAAGTGAATCAGTTATACATATATATATGTTCCCATATTTCTTCCCTCTTGTGTCTCCCTCCCTCCCACCCCTCCAGGCGGTCACAAAGCACTGAGCTGATCTCCCTGTGCTATGCGGCTGCTTCCCACTAGCTATCTACTTTACGTTTGGTAGTGTATAGATGTCCATGCCTCTCTCGCGCTTTGTCACAGCTTACCCTTCCCCCTCCCCACATCCTCAAGTCCATTCTCTAGTAGGTCTGTGTCTTTATTCCTGTCTTACCCCTAGGTTCTTCATGACATTTTTTTCCCTTAAATTCCATATATATGTGTTAGCATACGGTATTTGTCTTTCTCTTTCTGACTTACTTCACTCTGTATGACAGACTCTAGGTCTATCCACCTCATTACAAATAGCTCAATTTCGTTTCTTTTTATGACTGAGTAATATTCCATTGTATATATGTGCCACATCTTCTTTATCCATTCATCCGATGATGGACACTGAGGTTGTTTCCATCTCCGGGCTATTGTAAATAGAGCTGCAATGAACATTTTGGTACATGACTCTTTTGGAATTATGGTTTTCTCAGGGTATATGACCAGTAGTGGGATTGCTGGGTCATATGGTAGTTCTATTTGTAGTTTTTTAAGGAACTTCCATACTGTTCTCCATAGTGGCTGTACCAATTTACATTCCCACCAGCAGTGCAAGAGTGTTCCCTTTTCTCCACACCCTCTCCAGCATTTATTGTTTCTAGATTTTTTGATGGCCATTCTGACAGGTGTGAGATGATATCTCATTGTAGTTTTGATTTGCATTTCTCTAATGATTAATGAAGTTGAGCATTCTTTCATGTGTTTGTTGGCAGTCTGTATATCTTCTTTGGAGAAATGTCTGTTTAGGTCTTCTGCCCATTTTGGGATTGGGTTCTTTGTTTTTCTGTTATTGAGCTGCTTATAAATTTTGGAGATTAATCCTTTGTCAGTTGCTTCATTGGCAAATATTTTCTCCCATTCTGAGGGTTGTCTTTTCGTCTTGTTTATGGTTTCCTTTGCTGTGCAAAAGCTTTGAAGTTTCATTAGGTCTCATTTGTTTATTTTTGTTTTTATTTCCATTTCTCTAGGAGGTGGATCAAAAAGGATCTTGCTGTGATTTATGTCATAGAGTGTTCTGCCTATGTTTTCCTCTAAGAGATTGATAGTTTCTGGCTTTACATTTAGGTCTTTAATCCATTTTGAGCTTATTTTTGTGTATGCTGTTAGGGAGTGATCTAATCTCATACTTTTACATGTACCTGTCCAGTTTTCTCAGCACCACTTATTGAAGAGGCTGTCCTTTCTCCCCTGTACATTCCTGCCTCCTTTACCAAAGATAAGGTGACCATATGTGCGGGGGTTTATCTCTGGGCTTTCTATCCTGTTCCATTGATCTATCTTTCTGTTTTTGTGCCAGTACCGTACTGTCTTGATTACTGTGGCTTTGTAGTATAGTCTGAAGTCAGGGAGCCTGATTCCTCCAGCTCCGTTTTTCGTTCTCAAGATTGCTTTGGCTATTCGGGGTCTTTTGTGTTTCCATACAAATTGTGAAATATTTTGTTCTAGTTCTCTGAAAAATGCCAGTGGTAGTTTGATAGGGATTGCATTGAATCTGTAGATTGCTTTGGGTAGTAGAGTCATTTTCACAATGTTGATTCTTCTAATCCAAGAACATGGTATATCTCTCCATCTATTTGTATCATCTTTAATTTCTTTCATCAGTGTCTTATAATTTTCTGCATACAGGTCTTTTGTCTCCTTAGGTAGGTTTATTCCTAGGTATTTTATTCTTTTTGTTGCAATGTAAATGGGAGTGTTTTCTTGATTTCACTTTCAGATTTTTCATCATTAGTGTATAGGAATGCCAGAGATTTCTGTGCATTAATTTTGTATCCTGCTACTTTACCAAATTCATTGATTAGCTCTAGTAGTTTTCTGGTAGCATCTTTAGGATTCTCTATGTATAGTATCGTGTCATTTGCAAACAGTGACAGCTTTACTTCTTCTTTTCCAATTTGGATTCCTTTTATTTCCTTTTCTTCTCTGATTGCTGTGGCTAAAACTTCCAAAACTATGTCGAATAAGAGTGGTGAGAGTGGGCAACCTTGTCTTGTTCTGATCTTAGTGGAAATGGTTTCAGTTTTTCACCATTGAGGATGATGTTGGCTGTGGGTTTGTCATATATGGCCTTTATTATGTTGAGGAAAGTTCCCCCTATGCCTCCTTTCTGCAGGGTATTTATCATAAATTGGTGTTGAATTTTTTCGAAAGCTTTCTCTGCATCTATTGAGATAAGCTCCCTCTGTAAGCTGTAAAGTTCTATGGGTTTTTTTTTTTTTTTTGAGAATTTGTCATAAGATTTATTTACCCAGATGGGAAATGTTTTTACAGAGGTATTCATCGTAATCTTGTTTGTAAGAGCAAAACATTGTTGAAAAAAATATCCAGTAATAGCAAAACAGATTTTGATGCATTTATGTAATGGAAAATTATGCAGATAAATATATGGAACGCTTCACAAATTTGCGTGTCATTCTTGCACAGGGGCCATGATAATCTTCTCTGTATCGTTCCAATTTTAGTATATGTGCTGCCGAAGCAAACACAGTTCTATTGGTTTTGACAAATGCATAGCGCCGTGTATCTGCCAGTATACTATCACACAGAATAGTTTCACTGACGTAAAAATCCCCTGTACTTCACTTGTTCAACCCTCCCCCTTCCTCAAACCCCTGGCAACTGCTGATCTACTTACTAGCTCTACAGTTTTGCCTTCTCCAGAATGTTATATAAATGGAACCATACAGTATGTAGCCTTTTCAGACTGGGTACTTGAACTTAGCAATATGCATTTAAGATTCATCCATATTTTTTGCGTGGTTTGATAGCACATTCCTTTTTATCACTGAAGGACCTCTTGGTTGCCCCACTTTTTGGTGATTATAAATAAAGCTGCTATTAATATTCGCATGCAGGTTTTTGTGGGTTTTTTTGCGGTACGCGGGCCTCTCACTGTTGTGGCCTCTCCCGTTGCGGAGCAACAGGCTCCGGACGTGCAGGCTCAGCGGCCATGGCTCACGGGCCCAGCCGCTCCGCGGCACGTGGGATCTTCCCGGACCCGGGCACGAACCCGCGTCCCCTGCATCGGCAGGCGGACTCTCAACCACTGCACCACCAGGGAAGCCCCGCATGCAGGTTTTTATGTGGACGTAACTTTTAAATCAGTTGGGTAAATACCTAGAAGCACAATTGCTGTATTGTGTGGTAAGACTACGTTTAGCTCTATAAGAAATTGCCCAATAGTCTTCCAAAGTGGCTAGAATTTCTGTTGTTCCACATCCTTGCCAGCAATTGGTGTTGACATGTTTGTGGATTTTAGGATTCTGATAGGTGTTTATTGGTATCCTACTTTTAAATATAATCTTTGGTAGATTCTTTGGCATTATTTCTCCTACTCTGACATTTTATATTACCTTCCCCTTGGGGACTTACATCTGGGCTTTTTGGTATCGTTTATGTCATAAGCTCCTCACTTTCTCCACATTTCTCGGTAGTAAAAGAGCTAGCTGCAGCCTTGGAGACAGCTTTAAGTGCATTGCTGATACGGATGCTGTATCATTGCTCGGTAATGAATTGAGGTGTCTAAAACTAGTACTTCCTCACTCACATCCTTCAGACAGCACAGTTCTGAAGGTGTAATTCCAAGTTTTTGCTGGTAATTGACTGGCCTGAGCTATGATGACCAGAGAACAGAATTGCTCCAGGAACTAAAATACGGTTGGTGTAAAACAACTTCTGAGCCCTTTCCTCTTCATTTCTGCCAGGAATTGAAAACTCTGTCTTGACCCAAATTCATGATACAAGTCAATAGCCCCCTGCCCACATGTAGCTGGGCAAACGCTTGGTGCGTAGGCGAACTCTGAGGCCTCACCACTTCTCCTGTCGTCTTTCTGACCAGCTGTCCACATCCACATGGCAGTCTGGGTACCACTTAGTTATATTTTTATTTTAAGATAAAACACAGAAATGCACACAAAACCAATGTATAGATTAGTGACTTATTATAAGGTCACACCTTCATAACTACCATCCAGGTGAAGAAGTAGTACTTTGCCAGCCGCTCCATGCCCACGATCCTGATTTTTATAGTAATACTTTCCTCACGCTTCTTTATGGCTTCATTATGCAAGTGTGCATCCTTAGACATTCTAGTTTAGACTTGCTCATTAAAAAATTATTGATTCATCTTTTAAACCTCTTTTAATCTACAGGTCCCTTCTTCATCGCTTTCTTTTCCTTATATGTTACCTATTGAAGAACACAGACAATTTGACCTATAGAGTTTCCCACAATTTGAATTTTGTTGATGGCACATTCATGGTGCATTTCAACATGTATCCTGTCCCCAACTTTTCTTAAAAATAGTCCTGGATTCAGAGGTTTGACCAGACTTGAACTGGATTTCTTTTGCAAGACTATAAGCAGTGCTGAGGTCTTTCATCAGGAGATACACAGCTTCTGATCGTGTCTCTTTTTGCAACATTAGCACCTGTTGATTCTCATTGTCTGAATCAGTTACTTCATTGAGAGTTGCAAAATAGTGATAATCTAATTCTGTCATTTTATTTGCATTTATTAGTTGGTTGGAATAACTTTACAAAGAAGTGCTTCCATGATGTACTATTTGGTTACCTAGTGGTACAGTTTCTATAGGAAAAGCAGGATATACATTTGATTCTTTCCCTTTATTTTTCAGATGATTTTTAAATTTCATTTTTAGTTTCCAGATGGTGAATTTATTCCCTGATATCCTCCAAAGAGGCTAGTTTTAAAATATCACTATAAATTAAAATATTTAAACATACTTTATGGGTTTTAATCCATTACATTAAAAAAATTGTGGTCAAGTACACATAACATAAAATTTACCATTTTAGCCATGGTTAAGTGTACAGTTCTGTGACATTAAGTCTCCATTGCATTCTTCTACTTATTGAAGCTCAAACTGTCTCATCTGTTCCATTAAAAAAAACCCAAAACTTTATTTCTTAGTCCAGAGGCTTTTTTTTTCACACAGAGCCTTTTGAATGAAATTAGGAGAACCCTATTCTCAAATTTGCTTTCCTCTTACGTCCCTACTTTCCAATCAGCCCAAGTAAACATGAGCTAAAGTGAGAAGTGAAACACCCCACTGCACAGATGCTGTCTGCAGTGTCACAAGTTATGACTCACGTTTAGCCTGGAGATTGTCACCAGAGTCAGCAGGAGGAGACAGGCTAAGTGTGCCAAGGTTGAGGTTTTAAAATTAATGCAGTTTAAATATTGATGATGTTTAAATCTGAGCTGAATCTCCCCTATCCTGCATATATGCTTTATTAAAATTCATCACTGGATTTTTAACGTATGAAAGTGTTTGAGTTGCAAATACTTGAACATTTTTTTAAATTGGAAAATATGTGCACATAGAGCTTTCCCTTTTGAACTTTAACCCAGACTTCAGCAGCTGAACAGACAGCTGCAGAAAACTTGCACAATACGGTTGAATGGACAAGTTGTCCTAACCTTTATCCATTTCTCCCCTTTTGAGTCAATTGATTTCCTATTTTTATTTCCCCCTATTTTCCTTCTGGGTTTGCCCACTCAGTTGGACAAATAGTTGGGAATCCAACCTATAAGTGTACAGGGAAGCATTACGAGTTTCTTTTCTAAAGTCTACAGGAAGAATTTCCATAAAGAAATCAGAGCTCATAATGAAATGAATTTCAGAAAAATAAGAGCCCTTGTATAACTGTGCTGGGTATAAGGAAACACTGCATCAGGCACCATCCCAAAATGCTTTAAAAATTACAATACACCCAAATACCCCAATGCTGTGAAACCACTGTCTTAAGAAGTACTGGGCAATGACAGGAGATTGATGACCACGTCAAGTAAAATGGCATTTCCAAGACTATTTATTAAAAACAAAGGATAAATAAAAATGAATATTTCATTCATTTGACAAGTATTTCTGAAGTGCCAATTAAATAAAAGCCCTGTGCCCAGCACTGGGAATATGACTGTGAAAGATCCTCATGGATCCAATGGTTGCAAGGCAGAAGCTACTGATGTCAAGAATTGTGAAGGTTCTAAAATGAATAAAGCAAATGTGGTGTGTATATATATACACACACACACACACACACACACACACACACATACACATACATTCACAAGGGGATACTATTCAGCCATAAAAAAGAAGGAAATCTTGCCATTTGTGACAACATGGATGGACCTTGAGGGCATTGTGCTAAGTGAAATAAGTCAGAGAAAGACAAATAATGTATGACATCACTTATATGTAGAATCTAAACAATAACAACAACGACAGCAACAACAAACCCCACAAAAAAACCCCAAACTCATAGAAAAAGAGATCAGATTTTGGTTGCCAGAGACATGGGTGGGGGCAGGGGGAATTAGATGAAAGTGGTCAAAAGGTACAAACTTCCAGTTATAAGATAAATAAGTACTAGGGATGTAATGTACAACATGATGACTACAGTTAACACTGCTGTACGGTATATTTCTAAGTTGCTAAGAGAGTAGATCTTAAATGTTCTCATCACAAAGGAAAATTTGTTTCTGTAATTATGTAAGGTGATAGATGATAACTAAACTTATTGTGGTAATCATTTCACAGTATATGCAAGTCATTATGCTGTACACTGTAAACTTACATAGCACTGTATGTCAATTACATCTCAATAAAACTGAAAAAGAATAAACACTTTTATTTTTAAAATAAACTGTGAAGGATCTTGAGATTCTACCCCATTAACTTGCCACAGTTTCCTGGTTACTGGCAAGAGACATGTGACTTCTGGGTCAGAGGTAAAGGATTTCATTACTCATGGTACAACAAGCAGACTTGCTCCCCAAGTCTGATGAGGCTGATGTGGATGGGCTCGGATGGATGCCTGCACACACAGTGGACGGCGGTTACAGGAGAATAACTCTAAGGTTAGGGAACGTGAATCTTTTATAATAGATGGTAAGTAAACATGCTTGCCCTTTGCTGTGGAGGGAGATACCATCTCTATCTTCCAAGCCTCTTAGCTATACAAACATCCATGAAAAGACAGTCCGGAACAAGCCAAGGCCAGTCTAGATCAGCCAACAGGCAATTACTCACAGACGTGTGGATGAGCCTTGCCAAGACCTGCAGGGTTGCCTAGCTGGCCTCTGGCTGACCCCAGGCATGTGAGCAATGAACACCGTTGTATATCACTGAGGTTCTGTGGTTCCTTGTTAAACAGCATTATTGTAGCAATAAACAACTGATACCATCACCAATGGCTTCTTATTTCCAAAATCTAATTAATGTTTCCCACTGTAGCCAGAGCTCTCCTTCTAAAATACAGATCTTATTAGAGCATTTTCCTGTCGAAAAGCTTTCAACTACCAACTGCATCCCAGATATGGAATCCAAAGTCCTTGCTTGTCTGGTTCCCATTTTCATTTCCAATTTCATCCTTCACCTCTCTTCCCCCTGCCATCCTCCTTCTTGCTTTTGGCATTCCACTCACATAGACCACAAAATGTCTCTGCACTTAAAAAAAAGTTCTTTAGAGTACTTTTTAAGATTATAAAAGTTAGTTACTCATTTTAGTAAACCTGAGAAGTACAGAAAAGTACAAAGAGCAACCTTCCCCCAGGACTTTTTGCATATATGGTGTATGCTAATATCAGACAATTTAACAAAATTGTCACTAGGCGCGAAGGTATTTTCTATTTAGAAAATTTGGAGAAATTAAAAAAAAAAGAAAACACTGCCACCAGCATTAATAATATTAAAAGACAAATGAAACTTAAGTAATTACAGTATCTCTGATAGGCAATGGGTT